>NC_134139.1:173914090-174217121 GCF_033958435.1 Carettochelys insculpta | reverse complement strand
CAAGGAATAATGGTCTTAAACTGCAGGAAGGCAGGTTAAGCTTTCATATTAGGAAAAACTTCCTATCTGTCAGGGTGGTTAAATAATGGAATAAATTGCTTGGGGAGGTTGTGGAATCTCTACCGAATGAGATGTTTAAGAACAAGGTAGACATCTATCAAGGATGGTATAGACAGTGCTTGGTCCTACTGTGAGGGCAGGGGCCTAGACTCGATGACTTCTTGAGGTCCCTTCCAGTTCTAGTGTTCTACAATTCTGTGAAATTAAAGAAATAATGTTTTTCAGATCAGTTCATTTAAATAATGAGGTGCAATCTTTTTACTGTGAAAATGTGGCTTACAAATGTAGAAGTACATTTTTTTTTCATAACTGTGCTCCGTAAGAAAACATAAAACTTTAGTGCCTACAAGTCCAAGCAATCCTACTTCTTGTCCAGCTAGTCACAAAGACAAATAAGCTTATCTATGTTTGCAAGATATAAAGGGGCCCATTTCTTGTTTGTGAGTCCAGATGTTCGCATGGTGCTGTTGTCGGCAGTGCAAGGTGTATGTGTACCAGGTAGGCTAAACATTTGTATGCTGCCACATGCTTTGACCACCATTCCAAAGGACCTGCTTCCATGCTGTTGATGGGTTCTGCTTGATAATGATCCATAGCAGTATGGACTGACACACATTCATTTTTATTCTCTGAATCAGATGCCAACAAAATAAGAGTGATTTTTGTCTTTTGGTGGCACAGGTTTAGTAATTTTCAGTTTAGCGTTGTTCTTTTTTAAGATCTATGCATCATCCATCTCTCACATTTTGGAAGGCACAACAGATTTTTCAGCCTTTAATCCCCTATTAGTATCTTATTTGTGTTTTGTCTAAGCTGTAATGAAGGTGTTCTTAAATTGCATAACATATGCTTGGTCATCATCTGAAATTTCCACAACAAGAAGTTCATGGTGGAATGTAGTTAAAACAAGGAAGCAGGAGTCATACAGTTCTCAGCCAAGGAGTTTAGTCATAAATTTAATTAACATTTTTTTTTTAAAATGTGTCATCAGTATGGAGGCTTGCCCTCTGCAATGGTGGCTGTATCATGAAGGGGCATACAAATGTTTAGCATATGTGGTACATAAATACCTTGCAATGAAGGCTACAAAAGTGTCATGCCAAATGCCTGTTCTTGCTTTCAGATGACATTGTAAATAAGAAGCTGGCAGTATTCTCTCCCACAAATGGCAAAAAAATTGTTTTGTCATAGTGATTGACTGTATAAGAAGTAGGACTGATTGGACTGATAGGCTCTGAAGGTTTATGCTGATTTATTTTTTAGAGTAGCTATGTAATAAAAAAACCCTGCAGTTGTAAGTTGCACTTTCACAAAAAAAGAGATTTTACTCCTGTACTTGTATGAGATAAATTAAAATTGCTATTTTTACAGTACAAATATTTGTAATGAAATATGAAGTGAACATTGTATATCTCATATTATGTGTTATAACTGAAAGAAAATATTTAAAAATGTGGAAAACATCCAAACTATTATAATTTAAATAAATTGGTGGTCTATTATTGTTTAAAAGCACCATTGTTATCAAGTTAAGTTGTTTTCAGTTAATCACTTGAGTTCACTGCAATTGACAACCCTATTCTTCATACATACAGACTTTTAACCGTTGAAAAATTACAGGATTATAACAATGCAATCACATATAAAGCCACCAGAGGGCAAAAATATCTTTATTTAAAGAAGGCTGATTTCTGGGTGGTGGTGGTGCTGGTGGTGGTGGTGCTTATTTGTCTGCTTCAGTAAACAAGACACTTGCTACTGAGCAGGTATGTATGATAAATAGCTTGTTTTTGTAAGTCTACAGCATGTCACATTTCATTCAGTCAAATGTAATTAGCAGTCTCTTTATTAAAAAAACAAACAAACAAACAAAAAATGACAAACTTTTCTTCATTTCCAGAGTTTGAATTTGATGTGCTATCATGGGTTTCTGGTATGTTTCATCCTTTCCCTTAAAAATTTCTTGCAGTGAGAATCCTGCATGCAGAAGGGATGAAAATGAAGCTGCTGTTAATGCACACCCAGAGCTTCTCAAGTGGTGCAGACAACAGGATGAAACTGATCTAATAATTTTTGCTGTCCTTAGTCACAGTAAAATTATTCCATTCAACAGAAGCACATGCACAATCATACTTGTGCTAGGACAATTTCTGGAAGAAAGAGAATAGATGGGTATTTCTCCTTCTCTCTCTTTCCCTGATCCCTTTCTCACCATTACTGCAAGGCTGCAGCAAGAGATTCCTTTCTTATGTCTCAAGGGCTACGTCTACACGTGCCCCAAACTTCGAAATGGCCATGCAAATGGCCATTTCGAAGTTTACTAATGAAGCGCTGAAATGCATATTCAGCGCTTCATTAGCATGCGGGCGGCAGCGGCGCTTCGAAATTGACGCGCTTTGCCGCTGCGCGGCGCGTCCAGACGGGGCTCCTTTTCGAAAGGCTGCCACCTTCTTCGAAGTCTCCTTATTCCCATGAGCTGATGGGAATAAGGGGACTTCGAAGTAGGCGGGGCCCTTTCGAAAAGGAGCCCCGTCTGGACGCGCCGCGCGGCGGCAAAGCGCGTCAATTTCGAAGCGCCGCTGCCGCTCGCATGCTAATGAAGCGCTGAATATGCATTTCAGCGCTTCATTAGTAAACTTCGAAATGGCCATTTGCATGGCCATTTCGAAGTTTGGGGCACATGTAGACACGGCCAAGGGGAATAGATAAGTCAGTTTGACCAGGATCACCTCACTTTTTGTTTTGCTGTTCTTGCCTGTGATGCTATAATACTTATTTTTGTTAGATTATATTGTATGTAGGGGCTTATACTGCTCTTACCACCATAGTATCTGAGCACATTCCCATAGTGCATTAAAGTACAAACTATATGTTACCTGTCGGTTTGGTGTCTCGCGCTCTCATGTTCTCTCCAGGCAGAGAGTAGTGTATCATTCTTCCATAAAGGTTCGTGCTGCTCTGTTTATATTAAATAAGGCAAGACCAAAGAAATGTACTTCGCACTGAGAGTATAAAATAGTGAAGTCTGTGAGGGTCCATAATTCCAATGGGAGTCTGATCCACCAGCTCAGACTGACCCCAGAGAACTCCAGCATGCATGAGCCTTACCATCTTGGCAGAAAGTTCCATGCTACCAGAAGGAACAAATTATCACCTGCCAGGATGAGGTAGAGTTTCTTAGCCAAGTGGTTTCACAGACTCATATTGAACGAATCTTCCTTTCTCCTGTCTTTACCTACACAAAAATTAAACCAAACCCTGAATATACTTATCCTGGTCTTTCCTGGGGTACCTTTCTTTTTTCCTGACTTAAACTTTCTGGGTCATTATGTGAATTCTTCATCCGAATGCTGGATTCAACAAGTCTTCTTAAATGTTGGTTTAAAAATATTTATCTGTATTCCCAAATTTCATTACTTTATTAAAATAGTTGAGAAGCAGATGAAACAGAAGATATTTGGATTCTTTTTAGTCAAAAAGTTCTGACAGTCCAGAAATACATAGAACATAACAGGAAATTGAACAGCAATTAAAGTCTGTATTAGTGAGACTTCTGAGTACTTTTTCGTCCTTAGGATCAAATCCTGTCTTTAGAACTCAGGAGTCCTATTAAAAATATGGACGAGTATCAGAGAGGCAGCCATGTTAGTCTGTAGCTTCAAGAACAACAAGTCTTGTGGCACCTTTATAGACTAACAGATATTTTGGAGCATACGCTTTTGTGGGCAAAGACCCACTTCATCAGATACATCTGATGCCACAAGACTTCTTGTTGTATTAAAAATATTGTTATCCCTCACAATGGAGACCAATTTGGTGGTCATGCCTACAACTGTTGTTCTCTGGTAGTATATCCCTTAATTACTGTACTCTTTCATCCATTTCGTGGAACAGGAATCCTCACAGCAGAACATGAAAAAACAATTTGGGCTAGCACATTTTCCCCTGCTTTTCTAATGAAGAATATTTGAAATCTCTATATTAAAAATTTAAACAATAGAGTTCAGGGATTCACAGGATAGAAATAATTAACATTGTTCTGTCCTATTCCTACTGTGGATCACAGAATTAAGCATGCAGGGTCCCATGGAATTAAAGAAGTTGTTTCTTTTCACTTTAAAAATCATTTTGATGAATTTTGTGAATGTCAGGTATAGTGGAGCGTTAAAAGTTCAACAGTTAGACTGTACTGGGGAAGCTGTCGAGAACCAAAGCATGAAAGTTTATTATTTGGCTCCACCTTAATAATCTGTACACATCTTAGTGTTCTGGAAGCCTTTCCCCAGCCCTTACTTGAAAGATTCACTCAGCCCTATTAATTCTATGATTCTATTATTCTAAGTCACTTCTTTCATTTCAAATCTGAGTAGGAAAGGCCACAGCAAATTTGCTAGGTGGGCCAGTGGGCTTTTCTTTCACATTATTCTGATAATTGTATCACACATCCAACTACTTTTGTGCTTTTTCTGGAAGGTACATGGGTAGTGGAGTGCAAATTTCAGCTTCTGATTATATAAATCACATTCTTAAAAATTAAATTGCTTTGATTTTTCACAGATAAGCAGTGTAGATCATTAGAACTGAACAGTGTATCTGACATTTGGGCTGGGTTACAGGTATCAAAGCCTAGGTAGCGTTGTACACTGCTCATCTTTTTTCAGTTAAGCACAGTTCCTATACAATACATTTCAAAGTGGTTTCTCTTAGAAGCATTTGCCTCCCAAGAAAAGATTAAAGAAAACACCCAAACTCTGTTATTCTGTGTGCCGGAATTCTTTGTGCTGTCACAATAGTTACTGAATTAATATTGGGCACTGAGTGGATTTCTTGGTCAAGATTTGGAGAATAGTGTGGTGATACAGGGGAATTTTTTTTTTTTTAAATTCCCCTAAAACAAAAAACCTCAATATTGAGGAGATCTGATTCTGTGCTCACATCCATTGATTTTGTACTGGCATGATTAATTCCACTGGCTTTAGTGGAATTGTTCCTAGTTTATACCATAGTCATTTCTTGCAAGCAACTGTCTAATGTCTTAACTTTTTCTACCTATTCCACATCAGTCTCTGAGGCCCTCCCACCACCATCGAAATACGTCCTCTTCAACTTTCCTGAGCTAAATCCTTGGTGGGAAGAAGTGGATGTAAAATAATCCTTCTATTCTAGCTGTGCTGATTAGGCCTCAGCTGGAGTATTTGTGTCCAGTTCTTGATGTCACATTTCAAGACAGATGTGGACAAATTGGTGAAAGTCCAGAGAAGAACAACAAGAATCATTAAAGGTCTAGAAAATGTGACATATGAGGGAAGACTGAAAGAATTTGGTTTGTTTTGTCTGGAAAAGGCAAGGCTGAGAACACAACAGCTTTCAGAGACCTGAAAAGGTATTACAAGCAGAGAGAAAAATTATTCTTCGTAATCTCTGCTGATAGGTCAAGAGGCAATTGGCTTAAATTGCAGCAACAGAGGTTTAGGTTGGACATTAGGACCTAATGGTCAGGGTGATTAAAGATTGGAATAAATTGCCTAGGGAGATTGTGGAGTCTCCATGATTAGAGGCAGGTTAAACAAACGTGTCAGGGAGAGTCTAGATAGTGTTTGGTCCTTTCATGAATTCAGGGGACTAGACTCGATGTCCTCTCAAGGTTGCTTCTACTTCTCGTATTCTGTGGCTATTTTTATACTATGGCATCAAGTCTATTTTAAGGCACCTAACTTGATTTTACAATGTGACTGTCTTCCTTGCGAATACCATTAAGTCAGATTTAAGGAGCACTAAGGTTGACTTCCTTGTGTTGATCATCCAATGTGGTGTAACACCAAGTTCGAATTTAAAGGTCAGATTGATTCTATTGAGGAAACAGAGCAACTATAAATAAATTCTGTTCTCCAGAGGTATCCCACAATGCCCCACAGGTGTATGTTTTGTTTGCTTTCACCTTCCCTGCTCTCCAGCTGTGCAGGAAGTAGGAAACAGGAAGCCTGGCATTTTGAAATCAATTCATTATGATCAGCATGGCAATCTCATCTAGCCACTTTAGAGAGCCCCAGGATGGAGCCATCAGGTGAGCCAGGGTCTCAGTTTGGCTAGTGGGATAACTGCTGCCCCACCACACCACACCACATGGCAGCTGGGTGGTTAGGGTCATGCTTGTAGGAGAGGCCGAGAAACTTTTCTGTGCTGCGTATTTGTACGGGATAGACCCCCTCCCCTACAGGTACCATGTGGCTGGCACGCTAGCCCCCACCCCACCACCCCACGTGCTGGCTTTGCAATGTATACCATGCTTCCAGAGGATAGCATGTCCTGGCTGGTGTAGGGTAAAGGCTTCTGCTCTTTGCATTTTCTGGGGCTCGCCAAGTGCCGGGGGGCTGATTTCCCCCTGCAGCAAAGATTTTCAGGGGCTGGCTGGCCGGCCCCTGTAAGGCAACACATGATGTGGTGAGCGGAGATGGCTACTAAGAAACCAGGAGACTGTACTATGTCAACAGGAGGTTCAGCTGGCTTCAACTGTTGGGGGGCCAGTCCCAAGGGACTGGCCCCTCACATAGGCACAAAATGTTGCGGGGGGGCTGACCTGGCCCTACAGAGGGCACTGTAAATTTTTGGGGCATGCACCCCCCTCCCGCTTAGGCATGCTGCTTCCCTACTGTCCATTCTCAAAGTGCGTGGCCTCAGGTTAGCCACAGTCTCAGCAGTGATCTATTTGCTGCATTGTTACTGGGGGAACACTGAGGTACCTGTTGACATGATTCTCACCCTACATCCACTGTTATCGTAAAAAAAGTGGGATCGAAGGTTCTTTCACCAGGGAAACCTGAGGTACCTGTTGACATGGCACAGTCAGAGCACATTTTTGAAGAGTGCTTCAGCTTCTGAAGCCCACCGCCTGTTTGGCTTTATTTCCCTTGGGATTCCCTACTTTCCTTCTTTGTGACTAATATTAAGTCTTTCCCTATTTTCATGGATCAGATTTTTCCACTGTTTGGTGCACTTTAACTGGGGGGAAAACTAGTTGTGCAACCTGTTGACATGGTTCAGTCATAGTTTTCTTTCCCTTTGGATTCACTAATTTTCCTTCTTTCCTTCTAAAAAATGGCCATTTGCTTTCAGTGGCAGGGGGGTGAGGGCAATGCAGTCTGGGAGGATGACATTGGGTGCTCTCAGGACACATTTGGTTAAAAAGTCCATAATGTGGACAACTCAAACAATTTCTCTCATCAGGGAAAAAGACTTCTGAAAAATGGCCATTTATTTTCAAAGGGAGGAAAATAGGGCACTGCAATATAGGAACATGACATCACCCACCCTCTTTCATCCTTCCAGTACCGCATTCAATGCTCAATTAGCATTTTCTGACTTTTAAGTATGGTGTATATGTTCCAGCAATCTGAGCCTTCTTTCTTTGATATTTCCTCACATGGCTTGTTCTGTCAGTTCCCTTACTTTTGCATTTATTGTTTTGTCTTGCTATTGAATGTGTAGTTTCCTTCTCAGCCACTTGTGATAGGCGGCTTCTGGTCTTCTTTTTGCTAGCTACCATCATCATCTAAGTCTCAGCTCTGTGTGGTAGGGTGTGCTACATACAGTTACATGGTATTGGGTGCAAAGACCTCTGTTTAACCAGATGTAGTTTCTCCTTCTGAAAGTAGCGTTTGCTTTTCCTAATCTTGTATGAATATCTTTATCACATCCTTCAGATATTATCACACTCCCCAGATAACAAAACTTTTCTGTTTGATTTCTTTTCCATCCATGTACACCTTTGCATCTGCTGTTCAGTTTCCTACCTTCAGAATCTTGGTTTGAAAGTTGGATTGAAAGTAAATGCAATGTAATATTGAGTCTCAAAAATGTAAACCACAAAATATCCTTCCTACACATACCTGTAGATCTCCAAAGAAGTGGAGCCTGGTCAGGGCATAAGCTCAGACAGTAGTCATACGTTGTCATGGAACGTCTGTTGATATTGGAGCATCAAATACACCACTGTGCAGGAAATGTAATGCATATCTTCTCCAATATTCAACCAGCCTGCTGTTTGCTGGTTCTGTCACCCAATTCTGCGTAACATTGACTATTACATCTGTCTCTCCTTTGTGTTACATCCAAATGTCCTTTTAGCCATGTTGGCTGGGTCTACACGTGCCCCTTCTTTTCGAAAGGGGCATGTTAATGAGCAGGTTCAAAATATGCTAATGAGGCACCACAATGAACATGCAGCGCCTCATTAGCATAATGGTGGCCACGGCGATTCAAAAATGCAGCTTTTCGAATCGCATGCCGCCCATGGAGACGGAACCTTCTCCGAAAGGACCTCCCCAGTTTTCGAAAGCCCTTCTTCCAATCACCAGATAGGAAAAAGGGCTTTCGAAAACTGGGGGGGGTGTCCTTTCAGAAGGTCCCATCTCCATGGGCGGCGCGTGATTTGAAAAGCCGCACTTTCAAATTGCCGCCATTATGCTAATTAGGCACTGCATATTTATTACGGTGCCTCATTAACATATTTCAAACCTGCTCATTAACATGCCCTTTTCGAAAGGAAGGGACACGTGTAGACCCAGCCGTTATGTTTAGAACATGATCTCTGGTTTGCTGTCCAAATTGTATGTTTTTATTTTTATTTTTAATTTATGGTAGGTCAGTATGCAGAATACAGATATGGAAATGATTGTGCAGAGGTCTAAAACACAACAGCTGCTGTGCTGATATGATGTAATTGTGAATTTATTGCGAGTAGTGGTTACCTGTGATCCTCCTATAAACAACAAAACCACACTTTATCTAGTTTTTGCCATGTGTTGAAGCAGCTGGCCAGAATGGTGAATGAACTGTTTGTGGCCATGTCTGTGTTGGATAGTTCTCTCTCTTGTAACTGGGTTTGTCTCCAAACCAGGCCTGCTGTCAAATATGCTTATACGCTTGCTTTTATCAAGATTTCCAATAATCTATTGTATTGTACATGCAAGACTAGAGAGCAAGTATACTAGAATCAGGGGGCGGGGGGACATCTGAAGTATTTGCAATGGTTATATTTCATTAAAGTGATTCTGGATCTTAAAAAAAAAAAACACGAAGTACAGTAATCCCCCTGTATGCATGATTTCCATTTGCACTGAACTCGCATTAATGCAAGTTAAGTGCAAATCAAAAGCGCTCCAGCCTCCAGCTCCCCCAGCTGGGGAGAAGCTGCACCAAAGCAGCTGTCTGCCCACTAGGCTCTTTCAGCTGTGGGACTCTGGTGGGCAGACAGTTACTGCGGTGGGGCTTCTCCTCTGCTTCCCCCAACTGGGGGAGGTGGGGAGAAGCCATGCCTGGCCCTTCAAGCCCAGGGGAGCTGGGAGCCAGGCTGCTGCCTGTTTTTCAGCTCCCCCTGAATTTACACAAAATTGGAGTTATGCGAGTTATGTGTGGAAGAACACAACCCTCTCATAACTCGGGGCACTATTGTATACTTACAGGAATGGAAATCTGAAATGGCACGCTATTCATTCTTGTGTTTTCAATCTGCAAAACCCCTTGTAAAATTTTTACTGTAATATGAAGACAGAATAAGGAAGTATTTTATGCCTTGGGATTATAAGGAGACATTACTTTATAGGGGTTATGCGATTTATTTTCTTCTGAGCAAACTATGGACACTACAAAAGTATTATTTAAAATAAAGCGTAATTGAAATAATTATTTCTTTTGAATGTCTCCATTTTGTTCAAGGGGGCAAAGGATATTTCTGTTCATCAATAAAGGAGAGTGACAAATCTGTTTGTCAGTGCAAAGAATGAGGTTTCTGAGAACTAGCTGTTTGTTCCTGTCATACCGAGAGCATTAATGGGCACCAGCTGGGCTGTAGCTATAGCAGCTACACCACTTCAGCTTTGCACAGCAAGAGCCACTGTGGCAATGGTGCAGAAGTGCCTCCTGTGCAGATTTAGGAAGTACACACTTCAGTTGTTGTTCCCTGGGCAACA
The DNA here is from genome assembly GCF_033958435.1 of Carettochelys insculpta. Lineage (NCBI taxonomy): Eukaryota > Metazoa > Chordata > Testudines > Carettochelyidae > Carettochelys > Carettochelys insculpta. The sequence goes on along the minus strand of NC_134139.1, from coordinate 174,207,093 downwards.
GAATAACTGCAGCTCAGCTGGCTCTACACCACCTGAGCTGATCAAAGAGCAAACCCTGTCAGGCAGTGCAACTTCAGCTCCTCCAGCTCCTGTGTGAATATCTGCAGGCAATGATGTAGGAAGCATTGTCAATTGGGTTTCAAGGTTAAACACAGGGGAATGAGATGAAATGGCAGGAAAGATTAGATTGAGAATGCAACTCTTACATGTATCTATTGACTACAGCTATTAATTGCAGAAACATATTACAAAAATCGTATATGCTAGGATAGACCTAGAAAACGTATATGGCATTTTTAAATTGTCTTCAAACAAAGTGTTAGAAAGAGTTTGTTTAATGTATTCTCATGGAAAAGGGGAAGCGATCACGGACAGCTTGCTGTATGTGTTTTGTCAAGAATGGTGCAAGTTTTAATCGATAGTTGTATAAAATGATGTAGAAAATGATAGGGAGGTCTGGGCAGATAGAACTGGTCTGCATGTAAATGCTGTAAGTTGATGGCAGAAATGAAGATTGCAGTTGATGTATATGCCAGAGCACACTCCAGTGGCAATGTTGATTTTGTTCAGCAAGGGGCGCCAGAAGAATAAAAAGTAGATGACTGGAACAGCTGTGAATTGTAATGCTAGCTGATAAGCCCCTACATAACTGTGATCTAAATCCTGTTGAGTCTTTGCAGGATCTTTTTCTTTTTGTCATACTCTCTTGTGTGTGCATTTCATTTATTCCCAGTTTTTCTCTTTTATATTATGGCACTACCTCCTGACATCAATTTGGTCAAGGGTTTGTCAGCATTTTGACTTCTTAAAATCCTCTTTGCTAGAGGGTTTTTTTTTGGGGGGGGAGGGGTGTTTTTGTTTTGTCTTGTTTTTAATATTGCTATTAGAATTTTACCCAGTGTGGAAACTGCCTCTGAAACAATAACTGTTGGAACAGCTTAATAAATTCTTCTTAATGCTTTTCCCCCTATTTTTGGTCTGTATTCATTGCTTATTTCTTTATATAGGCTTTCCAATGTGCTTCAGTCCTGACCTGTGCAGCCATGCCAATCTGTGTACGTTCGCTTTATATCCACATCTGTGGATGTGGATGAAGATAACTGTGGATCATTTTTGTGGATATGGATACAGGAAAAAAAAAGTCAAAAGCAAACAGAATAATTAAAAAAGGGATGGTCTCTGTCTTAATTCACTATCTTATTACCTTTATATAAATTCATGGTATGCCCACATCTTGAATCCTGCATACAGATTTGGTAGCTTCATCTCAAAAAAGAAATATTAAACTGGAAAAGATTCAGAAAAGGGCAAAAGAAGTTTGGAATGGGTGCCATGTGAAGAGAGATTAAAAAGGTGGGAATTTTCAGCTTAGAAAAGAGAACATTGGTGGGGGAATGTGATAGAAGCCTATAAAATCATGACTGGCGTAGAAAAAGTGAATAAAGAAAAGTTATTTACTTGTTCCCATAACATAAGAACTAGGGGTCACCAAATGAGAAATTATTGAGAAGCAGGTTTAAAACTAACAAAAGGAAGTTTTCTTCATACAGCGCACAGTAAGCCTGTGGAACTCCTTTCTAGATGTTGTGAAGACCACAACTTTAACCGGGTTTGAAAAAGAACTAGATAAATGTAAAGGTTAGGACCATCAGTGACCATTAGCCAGAATGGATACGAATGATGTCCCTAGCCTCTGTGTGTCAGAGGCTGGAAATGAATGACAGGAGGGGGCTCATTTGATGATTACCTGTTCTGTTCACACCCTTTGGAGCATCTGATATTGGCCACTGTTGGAAGACAGGATACTGGGCTAGATGGACCTTTGTTCTGATCCAGTATGGCCATTCTTATGTTCCTGTGTACATATCTAGAACCCCACAAATTTGCCAACATCAGTTGATGTGGACATGGGTATTTGCAGATGCAGATGTGGACACGGATTTCAGTTTTGTATCCACACAAGGTTCTGTTGACCCAGATGGACCATGTTTATGGTTAAGGGAATTGATGAGTCTGCATTTTTGCAGGCCTGGGCTTCTCTGTTGGGACTGTAAACCAAGTGAGTCAGTTAGTACCTACTATCATGGTGGTTTTTAAGAATAGTCTCCCATGTCTATTACCAGTCCCCTGAGTAATCCTTGGGCCTGCCATATCTAAATTATGGAAGTGCCCCCCCAAAGTTATTTTCAGATATATTTGTGAGTATGCCCAGAACACACAAAATGAAGTTCTACTTCAGGTGTTTGCTCATGTGGATTCCATGATAGGTATGTGCAGATATTTTTTTCCTGTTTTGGTCATATGTATAAGGGTGGCTTTAGTGCCTCTTGAGCTCTGTGCTTATGTGCCAGTATAAAGGACATTGCCAGTCCCTCACCATCTCAGTTCCTTCTTACCACCATTGATGGTTGCTTAAATGACTTCTTGCTTTTGGAAGGCTTTCCTTCTCCACTGATTAGTCTTCACAGTTTTTGTATGTAGATATAGTTAATTTGATGTTAAAATATAGCTAGATGTCCCAAAGACTAGGCATGCCCCTGTGAGAGGGCTCAGGCCGAGCTCTTCCTGCAGGAAACTTGTGCAAGTGAGCAACCTACATTCAACCTGTCCAAGGTGTCTGTGGGAAGCTCATGTAACAATAAGTATTAGTCTTCAGGGGCTTCAAAAACACATTCACCTGAAGTAATGATAAAGCGGGGCTTTGCCCACAAAAGCTTATGCTCCAAAATTTCTGTTAGTCTATAAGGTGCGAAAGGACTTCTTGTTGTTTTTGAAGATACAGACTAACACAGCTACCTCTCTGATACATTCCCCTGCAGGCTCTGCTTTCCTTAGACATGCGTAGGAGTTATCCTAATCTGAACTGATGTCAAGTATTTCATCCTCAGTACAAAATATGCAGCTGGCATCGTGCTCTTCAATGACCAAAGGTCAAAAATACTCTGCTGCAAAAGCGTAAGCAGGAGTTTGCTGTCAACATGGAAGAAGGCAAGGTTGGACTCCGCAGCCACAACAATGGTGTCTGCAGTCACAATGAGGTGGTGGCTCCAGTTAATCATCAGGCCTTCCCTTTCAAGTGCAGCAGTTGATGCAGGACCTTCTTTTTGCTGGCAGTGTGCTTCTCTCTGCTAATTTGCCAGTTTGCACAGCCTGCAAAATTCAAGGACCATACTATGATCTCTGAGCAGGTGTATGCCTATGGCCTCCAGGAAGCATTTTTGGCCACGACCGCTTCCCATGGTCTTGTGGACTTCCAGGCACTAACCCTAAAGAAAGAGAAGAAAGGGCTATAAACACTGCCACCTCTTGTATTCTGCCCCAGCTTTTCAGTGGGGCTAGAGTAGACAGACACCCTGGTGGGTCTAGGCAGGTCTTCTGAGGGTGCACCTTAGGACTGCATATGAGACTCCATCCTGCTTCTTTGTTTTTGGACGGTTTGTTTCCTTTCCAGGCTGTATAGTCCCATATAACATTGGACCGCTGGGTGTTCAATTTCTTGTTAACTGGGTACACCCTACCTCCCACATCCATCCTTCCTCAGGCATCCTTTCCATGAGAAGCTTCTTGTCCAAGAGATGGAAGCCCTTCTGCATGCAGGAGTTATGGAGGAAGTATCTCAAGATCTGAAAGGGGAAAGGGGTTTTACTTCTGATATTTCCTAATGTTGAAGGCCAAAGGGGGCCTCAGGCCCCTTTTGAACTTTCATCATCACAACAAACATCTCAAGAAGTTGAAGTTCCTCATTTCTCCCCAGCCTCCAGCATACCCTCCCTGGATCTAAGGGATTCGGTATGCAGCTCTCGCCTTAAAAGATGCATATGTCCACATTTCCACTTTCCATTGGCAGAGGAGATTCTTTCTGATTTGTGGTGGGCCAACCCCACTACTAGTTCTTCTCTGTACTGCCTTTTACTCTGTTGGCAGCCCCAAAAGTGTATGGCGGTGGTGACAGCTTACCTGAGATGTATGGGCATCTAAAACTACATATATCTCAACAATTAGCTACTCGATGGCCATTCCCAAATGCGGGTGCAGCACAGCATTGATGTAGTAAGGGCCACCTATTGTGAGCTGGGCCTGCGAATAAATGAATGGAAATCAACACTAGTTCTAGTATGGAGTAGAGAATTTATAGGGCCAGAGCCTAGCTGCTGTAAGCCTGATTTCAAACTGTGTTGGCACTAATTGCCTAAGTTGTGACGATCAGCTCGTGACTTCTTGAGTATACCATAAAATGCTTGTTCACATGGCATAATGTACTTATGTGGTACAGTGCATGTGGCTGCATCTCAGACCCCTAAAGATGTGGCTGGCATCAGTCTACATCCCAGGCAGGCACCACAGGCACTTAATTCTCATTGGGTGCGTCTACACTACAAACTAACTTTGAAGTTAACTTCAAACTAAGGGTCTCCTTGGAAGTAGCCTGTAGAACGTCTACACATGCTTTCCCTTACTTTGAAGTTAACTTTGAAGTAAGGGAGGCTAACTTCGAAGTTAAGTGTGTGCAGATGCTCTGCACTCCTTACTTCGAAGTAAGGAGTCCTCCAAGGAGGGCTCCCCACCACCAGAGGATGGAGACAGTCTGGCTAGCCCAGGAAGGGCTCAATGGTCCCTGCCGGCTGCCTTACAGGAAGCAGCTTCCTGGCAACCCCCGGCAGGAAGCTGAGAGTGTGCCACAAGCAGGTGCAGCATGAGATCTGCCTTTGACTGCCCCGTCTGAAGCACCTGCCAGCCTCTGCAGCCCCCTACCCACCATGGTGGCATGGCGAGATCCCCCTCCCCCTCCAGGGCTCCAGAGGAGGGGTCCGAGGACTCACAGGGCCCAGGAAAGGGCTGCACCAGGAGGGGACCCTCCTGGACAGAGGCGGAGCTGAAGGACTGCCTCGCTCTGTGGGGGGAGGAGGAGGTCCTTCGGCAAACCGGCATCCACCAGCGCAATGCTGAGGCCTTCGGCCGGCTGGCCAGTGGTCTTGCTGCCCAAGGGCACCCCGACCGCTCTGTTAGCAGCGTCTGTATCAAGGTGAAGGAGCTGCGCCAGATGTGTATCAAGGTCCATGATGCTGCCAGACGGCTAGGGGCATGGCCTATGCACTGCCCTCACTACCAGGAGCTGCACAGGCTCCTGGGGCTGAGGGAGGTGGCCAGCCCAGAGCAAGTGGAGGACACCGCCAGTGTCCCCCCCGACCCCGTGGACAGTGGCGAGGAGGCGGGCCTCTCTGGCACTGCCAGCCCCCTGTGCAGAGACCGGCCCACCGAGACCAAGGGCAATGACGAGGGCTCCAGCGACGGGACCCTCGTCATCTCCCTCCCCTCTGGAACACTGAGCTGGCTATCATTGAGCCAGGCCTCGCCCAAGCCCCAGGATGTCCCAGCCGGTACGTTCGGGGAGAGCGGGACATCACAAGGGACGAGGACAGACATTGCCCAGAATAGCCCCACAGCCCACACACCAGAGGATGGGGGGAGGGGAGCACGGGCTGATCCTCACCAAGCAGGAGCTCCTGGTCATCCGGGATCCCATGGGCCATCGGGTGGCAGGGAAGTGGGGCAGGGGGGCAAGGGAGCGAGGGATCCAGCCCCCCTCCCGCTGCTTCAGAGCCAGCACTCACGGTCCGTCCCCCTGTCCCCTTCTGTCTCCACGGGCCCCTCGCCAGTCAGCCAACCTTGCAGACCTCAGCGGGCTGCGGTTGTAGAAGGCCAGGAGGCCACCCCATCACCTTGGCCCCCATCTCCCCCCATGGCCGTGGATGGGCCCCTTGGAGATGGTGGTGGAGGGATGTGCGGGAGCTGACCAGCATGCTTCAGGAAAGGATGGTGATGGAGCAGGACACGTGGGCGAGGCTGGCTGGCAGCGTGGATGCCGTGCTCCAGGCGTTGGCTGCCCAGCTTGCTTAGCCTCCTGACCCCTTGGCCACCCCTCCAGCAGCTGCCCAATGCATGGCAGACTTGTCACCAACTGAGCGCCTCGAGCTGGCCTGGTGGCTGCTGATGGAGGCAGACGCCCCTGGCCCGGCTCCAGTGGCTTCTCCTGCACACCTTGTGGGGGCAGAGCCCACGACACCCCCACCCCAGCCCTACCTCCCCGTGGTCCTGGCCCCATCGCAGCCCACAGGGGACCCCGGACCAGGGGCGGTAGGGGCCAGTGTGGCTCCCGGCCCTCCATGCCTTCAGCCAACTGACCCAACTCCTATCCCAGTCCCCCTCCAGTTCAGTACCCCACCCGAGCCCCTGTATCCCCACTGTCAACCAGTCCCCCCATGTGCACCAAAGGTTTCCACATTCCATTCCATGTTCTACGATACTTTAATGGGGGAAATAAAGTTTCCTGTTGCCACTCTAGCCCATGTCCCTGGTGCTTCCAGGGGGGTGGGGGAGATGGTGAGGGGGGAGTGTGAGGGGTACAGGATGGGATGGTGTGTGGTGCAGTGTGTGGCTGGGCGGGGGGTCAGGACAGGCCCTGTATGAAGGCCCGGCGCAGGGCATCATGGACCCTGACCCCCTCCCTCTGTGCCTCATGGCATAGGGCAGCGAGCAGCTGCTCATAGCCGGCCCCCTGGTTCATGGCCCAGCCCTGCATAAAGGGCTCCTGGCGGCCCTCCACAAGGTTGTGGAGGGCACAGCAGGCAGCAATGACTGCAGGAATGTTCAGGAGGCTGTTATCCAGCCTAGTGAGTAGAACTGCGAAACCTCCCCTTCAGCCTTCTGAACTCCTGCTCAACTGCGCCCCCGCATGGTTGAGGTGACCATTAAAGGTATTCTGTGCCGGTGTGGTGTGTCCGGTATAGGGCTGCATGAGCCATGGGTGCAGTGGGTATGTGGTGTCGGCCATGATGCAGGGGAGCATCGTGATGTCCCCAAGCAGCAGTTCCTGTGGGGGGACATACTTGCCCTCCTGCATCCAGCGTCCCAGCCATGAATTCCAGAACACCTTGGCATCATGGGCCCTGCCTGGCCACCCCACACACACATCCAGGAAAAAGCCCCTTGCATCCACCAGGGGCTGGAGTACCACTGAGCGGTACCCCTTCCTGTTTATGTAGGTGCCCCCGCTGTGGTCCGGAGCCTGGATTGCAACGTGTCCCATCCAGGGCTCCAAAACAGTTGGGGAAGTCCAGGTCTGCGAACCCAACAAGGGTGGCATCTGTGCTGAGGGCTGGCCACACCTCCTTCAGCACTGCTCTGACGGTGGCGTTGCCAACACTGAATAGGTGGCCGACGGATCTGTGGCCATCGAGGTGGCCAGCTGCCACAGTGCGATGGCCACTCTCTTCTGCACCGGGAGCACTGGCCACATGAGGGTGTCCCAGTACTGGAGGACTGGGGCGAGCCAGTGGCAGAGGTCCTCAAATGTCTGCTGAGTCATCCTGAAATTCCTGAGACACCGCTCGTTGTCCCAGTCCTCCAGCACCGGCCGGTCCCTCCATTCAGTGCTGGTGCTGTAGGCCCACTGGCTCCGGCTCGGGGGGGGCGGGGCGGGAGGGGCAGCATGAGAGTGGCAAGGGCCTTGAGGCTGGGTGCCAGGAGAGTGAGCCACCCACACTGCTGGTGCTGCATGGCAAGCAGCATGGCCAGAGGCCGACCGCGATTGAGAGGACATCGTCCTTGGCGAGGGAGTGAGCTGGCATGGTGTCTGGCTGTTCCCCAGTGTATGTGCTGCTTCTGTCTTCAGCCTGTCAGTCTTGAGCACGTACAGGTTGTGGGTGTTGGGAGGGGCCCTTTAAGGGGTAAGCTGGCTGTGAGCCCAGAAGGGTTTGTTGGCCATGCGACCCCCAAGGTTGCATCATTTCCTGGTCCCTTACTTCGAAGTAGGGGCTAATTGTGTGTAGATGTTTAACTTCAAAGTAGGAGAAGGTGCATTTTGTGTGTGGATGCTCTACTTTGAAGTTGCTTACTTTGAAGTTACACTTTGAAGTAAGCAATTTCAAAGTTAGTTTGTAGTATAGACACAGCCATTCTGTCAACTGTTTTGGCATTTTTGACTTGGTGGATAAATGCTCAATTCGTATTGATTAGGTTGCCCTTTGCTATCTCATATCTGTCAGGGACTCTAGTCTCAGATGCTTCAGATTTTGAATGGGGAGCCACTTTGGCAGCCTCAGAACCCAGCACCTCTGGTCCCATAAACAGCTCTCCCTGCATATAAATGGCAGAGCATTCAGGGTGAAATGCTTGGCTTGCCAGGGGTCTCTTTCTCACTTTTCAGGCAACTTAGTGCAGGTCTTGATGGACAAAACATTGACGTTTCATGCTAATAAGTAAGGGGCTTCTCATTTCTCAGGCCTCTGCCAGGAGGCTCTCTGACTTTGGGACTTCTGTATGAAGCATGCCTGAAATCATGAGTGCTCCCTTCACTCAGAGGTAGTCAGTGCCTTCCCCCAGAAGTGGGGGAGTCCTCACGTGGTCCTGTGCACCATCAAATAGAATGGCAATGCCAATGGTTCTGCTTCATGTGTGGGCTCAGCAAGGATTCCCTGTCTGATGCCTTCCTGCCTTTCTGGCGGAGGGGCTGCTGTATGCCTTTCCCCTGATACCCTGGGTTCACAACATCCTCCTAAAGATCAAAAGGGACAAGGTGAAAATTATCTTGGTAGTCCTAGCATGGCCGTACAAGCAATGATCTGGCATGCTCCTGGACCTCTTGGTAACAACCCCTCTAGAACTCCCACCGTGCCCAAACTTGGTCTTGCCAAACCAAGGTTGGTTGCGCCAGCTGAACCCCATCTCTCTGTACTTGATGGTGTGGCTGCTACATGGCTGAACCCAGAGGAGTGAGCTTCTAGAATTAGACCTAGCAAGTCTTTCTAGGCAGTAGAAAACCCTCCACCAGAGTGGTATTGTTGAGACTCACAGGGAACTTCTGGCCTCTTATTCACTGCTACTCCTCACATGGTAGATAGTCTTTGTATAGCAATTGCTTTGGCAAGGAAGGGCTTCAAAATCAGAACTTTGGTTTCAGAACTCCTTTATACAGTGTTTGTCAAGGCCAAAAAAAGTTCAGTTTCACTTTCACTTAGCCTTCCTACAAAAGGTGGCGTCACAGTTCTATAGCAACCCAGGACATTTTTCTTCCTGTCTTCTTTCCAAAGCCTCAATGAACTGATGAGGATGTTGTCTACACACCTAACATCTTAGATGAGCCTTGTATGCTGGAAGAAGTAAATCCTTCAACAAGTTGATGCAACTCTTTATAATGGTGACAAACATTGGGAACGAGCTGCCATTGTAGTTCCAGAGGATCTCACCCGGAGTAACCACTGCATCCAGGCCTGCTATGAGAATGGGAATATCCCATCTTTGGCCATGCTGACATCCCACTCTATAAGAGCCAAGTTTTCATTGGCATTGTTCCTTGTGCAGATAACAATCCAGAACATCAGGGCTGCAGTCCTTACTGTCTCATCCCACTATGCTATCTATCACTCAACAAGTCTGTAACAATGCCAGCATTGGTAAAGCAGTATTGCAGTGAGTACATACATAAATTCCAACCTCGTCCCTGGGAATACTGCTTGTGAGTCATCTAGCCATAAATGAACATGAGCAAGCACTCAAAGAAGAAAAAACAGTTATTAACCTTCTGTAACAGTTGTTCTTGATTTGTGTTGCTTGTGTCCATTTCATGACCTGCCCTACTACCCTTGTATCAGAGCGATCAGCAAGAAAGCACTGAGAGGTTGTAGCATCATCAGTGCCCCTTGTACTGGGGTGCGTAGATCTGGGGTCCTAAGGCATGAGGTCTGGCACTAAGGTTAACAGTAAGAGGGTAAAAAACCTGGAAACCATGCATGTAGTTTGTGAACTTAGTATAGAATGGGCATGAGTAACCCACCTGGAAGAATAACAGGTATGGGAGGTTAGTAACTATTTTTTCTTAATGGTATTTCTTTCCATCTCTGCAGGGTGCATGGGCGAGAGTGGGATGGGGGAAGGAAAGTGATGTAAGGAAAAGTAAAGAAGAATTAAAGCTGTTTAGTTTAGAAAGTTACCTATAGCTCACACACCAGTAAGTGTAGCTTTTTTTCCTTATTATATAACAACAGAATTCCATTTCAGTGTGCTTATTATTCACATTGATGTGCTGGACTACAGCTGCTTCTAATGGATCTATTTTGATTCACCATGTCAGTAATACAAATATCAAACAGTTTCTCAGTGTATCACTTGACTATGTATGGTGTGTCCTGTTCTGAAGCTGCTGCTTATCAAAGAGGATAATTTTTTTTTTAAGGAAGTCTCCAAATACAAATTTACTTAATACCCAGTGATTCAATCTGTGGCAGTTTTCAAACATACGCTTTATTTAACCATCATCCCTAAACCAAAGCAGCAAACAAACCCGTTTCTGTGTAATAATTGTAAATGTCTCTTGTTCAGGCATTGCTATCCAGTCTGTAAATTTGTGGACCTGATGGTATTTGCTTACATATTAGGGAAGAATAACTCCCTTAACTGTAGGAATTACTAGGTGAAACTCTTGGAACTTTATCATATATTAGGTTAAACTAGGGCAATGATTTGTGGACCCCCAAAAAGTTTCAGGTGGAGGTGCAGACTCTTTGGCAATCTTACATACAGTCTGTGTATTCCAGTTGAAAACCAGTGGAATAGGTGTTTACAACAGTTCCTTTTGGCTTTAAACTCAATGGCTGTGGCCACACTTGGCCAAAACTTCGAAATGGCCATGCTAATGGTGAAATCGAAGAATACTAGTGAGGTGCTGAAATGAATATTCAGTGCCTATCAGCTGATAGGAATAAGGGGATTTCAAAACTGAGCTGTGTAGCTGAGCCGCGTGCATTCGAAAGCGGCACTTTTGATGTGCTGAGGCCCGCGGCATGCTAATGAGGTGCTGAATATTCATTTCAGCACCTCATTAGTATTGTTGATTTGGCCAATTGCATGGCCATTTCAAAGATGTGGTCGCAGCCTCAGAATCTGTAATATGTACCATGGCATTTTTCATAAAATGGAAGTCTCTCCCAGTGTCCTGATAAAATATATAACTTCTGAAGTTAGTTCTGCCTTTCTTCATTGATATTTTTCATTTGCTTTCCAGCTCTTAAATGTTTGTGTGGCATTGTAGAGGCATGTATTATTTCAACAACATTCCAGTTTATTATTGGTAGAATGGGTTGATTACGGCAGTAGTTCTCAACCAGGGGTATGCTTACTTCTGGGGATTCAGAGAGGTCTTCTGGGGATATATCAGCTCATTGAGATGTTCACATAGTTTCACAACAGGCCACATAAAAAACACGATGCAAGTCCATACAAATTAGAATTTGATAAGCAATTACTTTGTTTATATCGGTCTATGACTTGTACTGTATACGAAAATGTAACTATAGTATTGATATTGCAATTGATTTATATGGTTAAAATGAAAAAGTAAGCCATTTTTCAGTAATAGTGAGTTGTGACACTTAATGCTTTTTGTGCTGAGTTTCCTCCCTCTGTTTTTAAAACGTACAGCTAAATGGGGCCACGCTGTACGTACGCATTTAAATAATATAGATCTGTAGTGAAAAATGTATTAAACATGTACCTTCTGAGGCATGAATGAAACAAAAGCACAGCCTTGTAAGGTGAGCAGGGAATGAGGCAAACCTTCAATAAAAGTCCTTGCCTCATTCACTTAGCTTTTTGCAAGGTAGGAGTTTCAGACCTTTTTAAGTTGTACTGTTTACTTAATTGGTCAGGAAAGTGGCTTGCAAAGCCGGCAAACTGACCAGGGAAGCCAGTGGAGAGGAGCTGGGAACCAGTGGCAGTCTGGCTCCTGGCTCCCCTCCATCTCCTGGAGCCAGGAAACTCTGGGAAACGGCTCTTGTCAGGGGCAGCTGCTGCGTTAATCTGAGACATATGCAACTTGGTATCTCAAGGTTTTACTGCTCTGCAAGATGTTCATAAACTTTTTTTTTTTTTTTTTTTACATATTCTGTTTTTTCACACTTTACATGTGTGTGTTTGTACCACTGTCTTTGTGACTTTCACTCTCTAACCCACTTTACTTTTGTCTGTTTTATTTCACATTTAATTTCAGTTTTCTTTCTTAAAATGTGTGTTGTCCTTCACTGCAGGAATGCCACAAGCTTCCTTTTCCTTTTCAAAATCAAGACTTAATTAGCAACATGATCACAACGCAGGTATAGTATCATATCCCACAATGCACTGCACATATTAAAGGGGGAGTTATCTGACATTTTGAGATCATATATCCTTTGCTATTTAGACATGAGTTGTTCATTGTTGGGCTTTTAGATGTTCACTATTTATGGAAAATAGAAGTGTTTTTGTTTAAAAAAAACATTGTGATTATAGCATCGGGACTACAAAGAAGCTCTTAAAGAGCCACATGTGACTCTGGAGCTGCAGGTTGCAGACCTCTGGACTAGGGTCACCTAAAATTACTTCCATTGGAGTTCATGACCATTCCCTTTCGGTTTCACATCTCTGGGAATTAATAAAGTATTAGAACTGTATGTAAGTGCATTAAAATGATTTTAAGAGACGTTTAAAGGTGCTCTGAATTAAGTTAATTTGCACCAGTGAAATCAACCAAACATCTGATTTGAGCATACTTTCAAAATTTGAATATAGAACTCTGGTGAGGCTTGTAAGGAACATAAAGTTGTTGAGAACAGACCATAGAATGAGAACGTGGCCCTGGCCCATCAATTTCCATGAGCATTCTCAAATGCAGCTATGAATAAAGTCTTTTAAGACCCTATGTTTGGGATTTTTTGCATCTACTATGCAAGTTGTACAGTCCCCAGGAAGGCTGTCCCTCTTTGCCTACTAGATTCCATCCCCTGTCCACTCCCAAATGAAGTGAAGCTGGTGTGTAATGTTTTATCATTTTAAACATGAAAATATGAGCCACCCCACAGCTGATAAGTGAATACAAAAATATTTGCTTTACAAATTGAAGGGTCACCATCCTTTAAATTCAGATACTTCCATCTAGTAAGCATTAGGGAAAGCATTTTTAGTAAATACTAAATTTTAGGAAATGCTGTTATTACGGTGAAGTTGCTTTTTTCCATTTATGGAGAAGGGAAGAGGGAGTAATCACAATAGTTCATTTTTAATCTTGATAAATTATGGGTAAATGTTTCTCATTTCAATTTCTGTAAATTTGGACGAGAGATTTCTAAATAACTACTTCCTTTAGTTATGTCTATGCAGCTAGTGGCAGAGAGCCTCATAGGGTAAGTCTATACTGGAGAAATAAGTCTATTTCAGATATGCAATTCTAGCTACGACATTTGCACAGCTAAAATCAACTTATTTACTTCCCTAGTGAAGTCCAAGCCTCTGTAGTCTTGAGTTGATGTCCCTTACTCTATGCAATAGTGTGACGTATTGGGGTTGACTACCGAGCCCAGAGAGGTTGATTTTGCCTCATCTTCACCAGACCTGCAAAATCAAACACGGAAGATCAACTGCCAGTGCGTCGATCTTCCGGTAAGTGTAGATTAGCCCTTGGCTCTAATCAACAGGCTTGCATTTGCTGGGCGTGGAGCTCTAGATCCCAAAATGCAGCCTGAGCCGTAACATCAAAGCATTGTCTCCACAGCTATGGTTAGAGTGCTAGCACGAGCCTCACCAGCCTTAGTCTGTCAGCCCGGGCTATGGAGGTTGCTACAATGGGTTGTGTAGATATACCCATAGGGAACAGGGTCAGGTGACTTCACAGCTAGAGGTTTGATAGTTTTCATTCTGACATTGTATTATAAAGCTATGCACTCAAGTAAAAAGCTTAGAGCAGTTTTTTTCTGAAAATGAAGATTAAATAGTTAAAAAATGCTGCTTCAAGAAGTATTACAAAATAAAATTACTACAGTAAATCTGTCATGGTCAAATTACACTTCAAAAGGTAAGTCTCTTGCATTTTGGGATAACAAATGGCATCTGATATACATCATATCATTGGAGTACATAAACACTCTCTCACGGGGGATACTGTATACCCGACTCCAAGGAGTGACATAGTCAGATCTGCAAGAAGTGGAAGGCTGATATACCTTTATGTTTTGACCAACCCAGCTGAGTCTCCTGTGCATACAGTAATGAGGCACATTTCCAGCTTGGCCTTGACAGCATTAGTTACTGTAGTTAGATAGAATCTTTGTGTAGTTATTGCACACACTTGAAATTTAAGTGAGTTTTCTTGTTTGTCTTTTCTGTTAGTCTATAAGTTACCACAGGACCCTTGGTTGCTGTTTTCTTGTTTGGTGGCTGCAAGTAAAATTTTCAAAAGACCGTAAGTTTTTAGGGGCCTTTGAGAATGTTTCCCTGGTTCAAATTCTCTCTCCAGTCTTTACATGGCTTTCCTTGCTATTAGTAATTATTTTCCTTTATGCTTCTGACCATCTGTGTAATGTGTTGGCTTTTGCATTGTCTTGATGAAAACTAAAACTGATGAGAATAGTTCAAGTGAGCGTCTAACTGACAAGTGCTACTGGTGTTCTTAGACTCCACATTGCAGAAATACTCTGAGGTAAAAATTAAGATCCCAGATACCATTTCTGGAGCTAAAATACTTTCTCTGCTGAGATGAATCAAATAAAATATTATACTAAAATCTCAGGCTTCAGGGCATAAGTTCATCATCTGCAGGCTTCTCTTTAACCTCTGATGATAGGACAAGAAGCAATGGGCTTACACTACAGCAATGAAGAATTTGATTGGACATTAGGAAAAATTTCCTAACTGTCAGGATAGTTAAGCCTGGGAATAAATTCTCTAGGAGGCTATGGAATACTCATCATTGGAAATTAAGAGCAGGTTGGATAAGCACCTGTCAGGGATGGACTAGATGGTGCTTGGTCCTGCCATAAGTGCAGGGAACTGAACTAGGTGACTGCCCTTGGTCCCTTCCACTCTTATGATTCTGTCATTTTTTAAGCAATATGCTTTCTCATAGCTGTCACTGAATACACAAAAGTAGCATTCTTTGAGAAAATGTCTAATTTGTACAGTGAATGGTGTTTGCATGGTAGATCCATTACTGGTTAAGTAGTGCACCTACCACACTAAGCACCTTTCACTATACAAATACTTGGTACAGTAGTCCCTGAGTTTTAAATATTTATCAGTCACTCAGCATACATACAAATTTGTACAGGTCTGTTTTAATAGCAACAGATGAAAGGGGAATGGAAAACACAGGTCTGATTCCAGATCACATCTCTAGTGTATATGTTTGCTAGATAACACGTTCTGAACTCTGCACAATACATTGAGCCTTCAGCCCTCTTCCTTTGAAATGATTGTCATCTTCCATTGGTTTCCCATCATTTTGTCTAATTTTATTTCACTAGCTATTACTTTTCCTACATCTCACTGATAACTAAGATTTATTATTATTTATTTTGGATTAAATGATTATCTGATTTCTGTCCCCAGGAAAGTAGTTCAAATGCCTTATTTGTATATTTGTTTTAAACTGCTTTGTAATGTGGACTTGCTTAGTTTCTGCATTCATTTTGCTGACATCTTAGTTCAAGACACGGTTTTGTACTACAATTACTCCTGTTTCCTTACCCTCGATTCTCAGTCAGCAGAATTGACGCAGTTCATGGCTCTTTAATCAATCAGTCTACACTAAAGCTGGTCATATGTACTCAGAAAGGGACGTCCCTCTTCTCACATTCCTAAGAGAAAGTGGCTGTTCAAAAGGAACTGTTGTTTAATTAATAATTACATTACATGATTTTCACATGGATAATTTTAATAGGGATTTAGTCTTCCCTCAACCA
Source organism: Carettochelys insculpta (assembly GCF_033958435.1). NCBI lineage: Eukaryota > Metazoa > Chordata > Testudines > Carettochelyidae > Carettochelys > Carettochelys insculpta. The sequence continues at coordinate 174,191,329 of NC_134139.1, read as the reverse complement.
AACTCCTTCCTGAAGACCTCCTCTCCCCCAGTATTAGTCGTCATCTTGCTTTTGCCATCAGTGGTAAGACTTTTGTATGCAGCGGTATCTTGTACTCACCTGCTATTCCCTTGACCTTGGCCAGACTCTCTCCCTCATAGAAAAGTGCACCAGTGTAAAGTGGTTGCAAATCATCGCCGTTCTTATTTAGTAATACTGACACCTACTTCGCACTATTGCAAAATTCTACGCAAGGTGCAGGGTAGTTAGAATGGGGCCAATAACATTCTTGTTCCTATAGTGCTAACAGACTGTACTGATAGATATGCCTATATTTTGAAACATCAACATTTTTAAAGGCTATGTAAACATAAACATGTTTAAAGAAATTTTGCTGTGTTTAAAAATAATAAAAATTGGGTATTTGTCTTTTTGGAGACTGATTTTATAGGTGGAATTAAAGGGTGGTTTGTATCCATATATATTTAGAGGAAAAATCTTTTTGCTAAACAGTCTCTTACAGCTGTGGATATAACTTTGTGTCATACATGCAAACTGGGGATAGCCCAGCAAATAATGTACAAGAAGTAATTTTAAAATTGTGGTTAAATTATTATTGTTAGGGTGCAAACAATACACTTGAGAAGTAGTAATTTTTATTTCTAATATTAATTGAAATGAACATATGGGGAACAGGGCTTGGAAAAATCTGCTTTCATCAGTTGTGAATTTTGGCTTTAAAACATGGAAAAGTGGGTTAAATGTATGCTAATTATGAGTTCTGCAATGAACTGATTGCTGACTTGAGGTCTGTGTCTTCCTCTGTGTTGTATTTTCTTGAATTCAGCTTAATATAATATTTTAAATATTTTAAACGGCAGATGTGCATTGCTTAAAGATTTGCATAGATGTTGATGCATGTGTACAGCATGTCTCCTGTACAGTGATCTGTTGACATTATCCTCTGTTGCTTAGCTTTAGACAGTAAAGTCATGACATGTGCGGCTGTTTGGAGGATGCCGAAGGAATTGGAATCAGGCAGTCATGAATCCCCTGATGATTCATCAAGCAGCACTCAAACCCTGGAGCTACTCTGTCACCTTGACAACACAGCCCATGGCAATATGGCCTGGTAGGATTCTGCATATTTTATATTTCCAGTAAAAGCCGTAAGCCCTGTGCTGTTAGTTTTGTGCAGGTTTATATTGTAGAAGATAGATTACAAACTTTAAAATTTATTTATCTTAAAAAAGGGCACAGATTGATACTTTGATTTCAGATGTTTCCTAACATGTATTATACACATGTATTATAGTCCCTGCAAAAAATAAATGCAGTAAAAGCCGGTGTACTGTTTTGTTGTGCCTTTCCCCCTTTCATATATGACCTCTGTTGTATGCAGACAGATACTTTATTTAACATTTCAGTCTTTGTATGGAACATACCGGTAATTTTAATATCTCATTTTTGTCTTTTTTTGTCTGCATTTTGCTGTTTGTTAGCAATAGAAATAATTTATTGTTGGGTGTGTGTATGTGTGTTAGATTGGATTATATTACATAGTTCATGTTCTTTTCTCTCGACCAAAATTTTATAATGAGGGATGGAATATTGCGGCATAGTGGTATAGAGGCTGTTTTCTCTCTCCTTTTTTATTTGATTAAGAGAGTGAAATTTGTTCACTGTGTATTCTTGAGCAGCCAGCTGTGTAGCTATTTATATAGCATAGAGTCATAAAATTGTAGAACTGGAGGGAACCGTAAGAGGTTATCAAGTCCAGTCCCCTGCACTCATGGCAGGACCAAGCATCATCTAGTCCATCTCTGACAGCTGTTTGTCCAGTCTGCTTTTAAAGATCTCAAATGATGAAAATTCATAACCACCCTAGGAAATTTATTACCAAGCTTCACTACCCTGACAGGAATTTTTTCCTAATGTTCAACCAAAGCCATCATTGCTGCAGTTTAAGCCCATTGCTTCTAGTCCTATAATCAGAGGTTAAAGAGAATATTTTTTCCTTCCTCCTCCTTGTTTTTTAGGTACCTGAAAGCTGTTATGTCCCCACTCAGCCCTCTTTTCCAAATGAGCATATTTCTATGCAAGTTAATGGAATGTTGACACTCCACCCATAGACCATAACAGCATAGTTCAGCATCTGCTATGACTACTTGGGTCATTTTTCACTCCTACACCAGCGAGCAGAGTACTAATTGTACGAAAACTGTCTGCAGTGTCTCATATTGTGCGTGTGTGCACATGCACGGCAACCAGAACATGGATCTTCAACCAAAGTGACATGCTCTTAGAATGGGGTGGTGGATACCCACACCCCAATCCATGGTACAGATCCGGCCCACAGCTTATCTAGATCTGTCCCCTGAAGCTTGTGGCTCCCCTCCCTAGCATCTGGCCTGCAGCCTGGAGCGGGTGTGGAGCTCTGAGCCTTGCAGTCTTGAGTCAGGCAAGCCAGGACCAAATCCTGTCCAGACTCTCTATTTGGCAAGAACGGGAAGTGGCTCTGCATGCAGCCACTGTCCCTTTATTGCTCTGCAATAGCAGCCAATCAGAGCAGTGGCAAGGGGAGCTTACAGATGTCTTTGTCCAGAGATGTCAGTGCCTGGGCACGGGGTGTGCGTGTGTTGTAGAGCCATGTGTGTCCCTGGGGTGCTGAACAGTTAAGCACCCCTCCCCCCATCACCCAGATCCTGCACTATCAGCCTGCTCCTGCACTTGCCCTCCCACCCAGACCTCCAGCATGCTCCTGTACCCCCTCCTGCCCAGGGCCTCACCTTGCTCCTGCACCTTCTTCCATCCAGTATCCCAACCTGCAACCTGCTCTTATACTGCTGCTATACCCAACCCCCCATGGTCAGACCCCATACTGCAAAGGAACTTTGAAGATAGCACCCAGAAAAGGGTGGAATGAGGACGGGGAGGATGAGATATAGGAACTGATAGTTATTGTATTATATTTGCTAACTTTAACATTTTGGTAACATTTTGTGAGGTCCTATAAAAATTGCCTGACTAATTATTTTTATATATCTATTAATTTTGTAATTCAGTCAAAATGATTAGTTTTTCAACATGGTTTTTGCTTCTAAACCAACCCTATTATTTTTGATTTGTCTACTTTTTGTCTAGGTTCTTAAATTCTTTTTCTTAAGGCCATGTTGTAGAGTCCCTTCATTGGAAACCCACTCAGACTTCTTGAGTGATTAAGTTCTCATTAGGGTTTGTATTGGCTCCAGAGCTTTGTCCTTAATCTGTCTGCCCAGTTATTTTTAAAGAAGTGCCTAGGTTGTAAATCTGCAAAAGTTTGAATTCAGAGTTGGTGTAGGTACTGTATGAAGCATGGAGTTGGAACAGGTCTAGGCCTATCTGAAATAACAGGCCCTGTTCCTCAATTATGAATGAGGAACCACTGGATCCAATCATCAGGTGGTTACATGGGACAAAAAATGGGAAAAAAAGATGACTGGGGTGAGCTCAGATGGTATGAGGTATCCAGAGGGGGCAATGTGTAGAGAACATCAGACAGCTCCCACTGTTACTCAAAGCCATCTAAGGAATCAGTGGCTGCTGTTCAGAAGTCTGCCTAGACATGTGAGCAGACAAGGGGCCAGACGTAGGCTGCACAGTTACAGGTCATCCGTGCCATTTGTTTCCTTCTCCTACTATGTTGGATAGCTGAATTGGCCAGCACCAGGAAAGGTTGATTTTGAGGTCTCATGACTTTGTGGGGCTCTAGATGGCATATGCTGGGATAACGAGGTGTGGGATATGCTAGGATAACGAGGTGTGGGATAAAGTGCAGCCAGAATCTCCACAAGAGTTTCTAGAGGAAACAGAAGAGAGTCTGCTATTTAACACATACTATGTAGAAGGGTGCCAGGTACTTTTGCTGGCCACAGAAAGGACAGATGTCCAGGGAATTCTTGAGCTATGCCAGGGTTCTGTTTGTGCTCATAGTTCTATGAAGGAGCTGCCAGCTAGAGTATCTGCAGGGCGGTGAGATCAGAGTGCAATGCAGACAGGTCCACTAGGGCTCCTGGCTCTCCTTATGTGGCAGCAGATCTTGTCAATTGGTGTCAGTGTGGGATATCGGGGCAAAGATGTGGATGGTGTGAAGCATGAGTATGTACAGATGTTTCCAGAGAGTGTTTCAAAGGCAGATTTGTCTGGATGCTGTTCAGCTGATTTAGTTTTCAAGTCAAGAGCCTGAAGTCAAAATCTGGAGGGCCAGCTGATGGGGGTGCAATCAGGCTGTGGCTTTTGTAAATTGTGTATGTGGATTTAGTTTAGAATCACTTCTAATTATTTGAGTAAGTATGAAAAAATACTACTGTATTTAAAGACCTGCTTCCTAGTAAGAGACTACCCAAAAGCTTTCCTAATCACTTTATGGTGTTAAATTACATTTATTAGTTGAACACTTCTCTGGTTTGCCCACAAACCAATCAAATTTGGTCCCAGACAGAGTAGTAGCCAGTTCTGAGATCTTCACTGAATCACTTTGGCCTTCAGTGCCTATCCAAGTACTGTGTACACAAAGCATCATTCAAAATCTGACATTAAAATTTTATTCTGAAACACCAGACAGTAGTATACAGCAAAGATGTGGGGTTTAAATTTCATTCAAATGTAGGTTAACTGCCAAGCAGAGCATGTGTTGACAAGTATCTACTTAGATGTTTAAAAATCCGGTTTGTATTTTAATTCTATATTTGTAGTTTATGTATTTTATAAAACCAAATGACTCATCTGAAATGACTCAAAGTATTCGTGGAAGAACTAGGATTAGAATTCTACCTTTAGCTATGGTTTGAAACTCTCTAATCTGGCATTCTCTCATTTTCATAATTCAGCATGATTTTAGTTAACCTGATATCCACTTATGGGTGATGCCAATTTTTCCACGGTCCCATAAAGTTTGTGTATAGCCACCAGTCCTAGCTCTCAGTGTTCTGTGCTGTTATTTAGCTGTAATTTGCCCCTAAATGTCTTCTAAGAGCCCAATAAGCAGTGAAAGTGTGGGTAATGCTGCTGGACAATATTGACCTTGTGTTGTATGGCACCAGTCAGGTCCTGAGGGTGCCAGACTAGAGGGGTTTAACCTGTACAAGAGTATATTCCTTTCTTTGAAGAAGGGAAAAAGCATTTAAAAATCATTGTGGAAAGGCTCAAGAAACTTTATAGTCAAATGGGTTGCTTTCTTAAGGAGGCTGATTCTATGACTGCATTAGCATCATGTTATTTATATTGTTGGTTGTGGCTGGCTGGAATAGCTGGGATACTTGGTCAATGTTTTATATGAAAAACACACTCTCCTACTTTGTTTTAACTAAAGGGCTTACATATTCTCTAGATTAGCTACCAGCAGCAATGTGATCACACCCAGTCTGAGTAGTCTGGCAATCCATCCAAGTTAATTTAGAGGGAAAAAATCCTTAATTGAATCATGCCAGCTCTTGAACTTGCACACGAGGTGATAGCAGATTTTTAGAAGCTTGAGTTTTTCTGAAGCCAAGTCTTAAAGTGAATGGTAAGAATGAAGGTTCAAAACAAGTGTGAATAGAGACTATCTAAATTTTATAAGGAAAGGGAAAAAATAAGTTTAAAAAGTACATGCAGTTTTACTTTTCTGTTACAAAATTCCCGTTTTACACACTGTCCTCTTCTCGCCCACGCTTTCTCCTTCCACTATTCCCACTGTTTGTTTTCTCTACAGTTAATTTTCCTGTGTTCATTTCCTATTGCCTGGAGAAGGCCTTACAGCTACAATATTGCTTCTGATGCTAATTGTATTTATAATATTGTGTTCATCAGAAAAATTTACAAGGGCGAGAAGGGCAATTATTTTCACTTCCAGGATGCTAAATATTGGTTTTATTTCACATACTATTCTTTCATTTTAATTATTTTATTCAAAAAACTAATTCTATAATTTCTTATATCTTCTTTACCTCATTTCACCTTTGAAAACTTGTGTGCCAGTGTTCTTGTCATTTGTTCAAACAAATACAGAGACAGCATATAATAGTGTCTCTCTCTCTCTCGCCATCTCAATTTTCTTCTGAGCCTAGACCAAAAAAGAATACCTAATGTGTGTTGATAAAAATTCTCAGTTATCCTTACCTGTCTCTGTGCATCATGTCCTCTTCTCGAAGACTTTCAGAATACTTGCTTTATTATATCCTGACAAAACTGTAGCCATAACATCTGTGGACAAAGACATTTGGAAGCTCCCCTTGCCATGTAAGCTATCAATCCCTGAATACCGCCGACCCATGCTGTTCATCTGCAGTTTACACAAATCTGTACTGCTGCTAAGCTTTACCATATCTTGGACTTAACAAAATTCTCATTCTTGACAAAGAAGATATTTGAATGAGCATGGAAAGGTTTATGAGTAGGGCTCTACCAAATTGTCTATTTTGTTCAATTTAACAGTCATAGGATTTTAAAAAATCTTTAATGTCATGACTTCAGCTAGTTAAATTTCATTGAGTTATAATTGTAGGGATCCTGACTGTGTGTATAGTTGGAGGGAGGGTTTTTTTCAAAATTATTATAGGGGAATTTGAGGTATTGCTGTGTTTACTCCTGTGCTGCTGCTGGTGGCAGCACTATCTTGAGAGGTGGGCAGCTGGAGAATAAGTGCTTTTGGCTGGGAGTTCAGCTCTGAAGATGGAACTGCTACCAACTGCAGCACGGATGTAAAGAAGGCATAGTATATTATTGGCACACTTACGTGTGCGCTAGTGCTGGCAGGATCCTTTCTTCAAAGATGAGCTTACAGCCAGCAACAGTGTCTCTTCAGTTGCCCAGCTCTGAAGGCATTGCAGAAGTAAGGGAGGCAATACCATAACCCCTACCTTCAAATAAACTTGTGACTCCCCTGCAACTTTCCGAATCATTGTTTTTCTCCATGAAATCTTTATAGTATAGGTTGAACCTCTCTAATCCATAAATCTATCATTCAGCAAACTCCATAATCCAGCATCATTTTAGCCAGAGAACCACTTATCCTGGGTTTGGCGAAGTTTCCTGTGGTCCCGTAAAGTTTGTTTGCAGCCACCAGTCCTGACTCTCAGTTCATGCAGTAATTTACCCCAAAATGTCTTCTAAGAGCCCGGTAAGCAGTGGAAGTGTTATAGAATAATGGAACACTAGAACTGGAAAGGATCTCAAGAGGTCATCGAGTCCAGATCCCTGCCCTCTTGGCAGGACCAAACACCATCTAGGTCATCCCTCATAGGTGTCTATCTAACCTGCTCTTAAATATCTCCAGCAATGGAGATTCCACAACCTCCCTAGGTAACTTATTCCAGTGTTTAACCACCTTGACAGTTAGGAATTCTTTCCTAATGTCTAATCTAAACCTCCCTTGCTGCAGTGTAAGCCCATTACCTCTTGTTCTATCCTCAGAGACCAAGAAGAACAAGTTTTCTCCCACCTCCTTGTGACACCCTTTTAGATACCTGAAAACCACCATCATGTCTCCCCTTAATCCAGCCAGTTATGCACTCACCTTATAGTGGCCCCATATGAGTTGTATTTGCTAGTTTATTGATTAGAAGATCATGCAAGACCGTGTCAAATGCCTTACTAACATCTAGGTATACCACAATCACCACCTCTCCCTTATCCACAAGACTTGTTATCCTGTCAAAAAACACTGTCAATTTGGTCTGGCATGATTTGTTCTTTACAAATATTTGCTGGCTGTTACCTGTCACCTTATTTTCATCCAGATGTTTGCAGATGAATTCCTTAGTTATTTGCTCCATTATCTTTCCTGGCACAGAAGTTAAACTGATTGGTCTGTAGTTTCCTGGGTTGTTCTTTTTTCCCTTTTTATAGGTGGGCACTATATTTACCCTTTTCCAGTCTTCTGGAATCTCTCCCAACTTCCAGGACTTTTCGAAGGTGATAGCTAAAGGCTCAGAAACCTCCTCTGTCAACTCCTTAAATATTCTAGGATGGATTTCATCAGGCCCTGGTGACTTGAAGACATCTAATTTTTCTAAGTAATTTTTAACTTGTTCGTTATGTATTTTATCCTCTAAACCGACCCCCTTCCCACTAACATGCATTACGTTAGGCATTTCTGCATCGGCCTTCTTGGTGAAGACCGAAACAAAGAAGTCTTTAAACAGCTCTGCCATTTGCAAGTTTACTGATGTTTTTTCTCCCTCCTCACTGAGTAGTGGGCCTACCGTGTCCTTGGTCTTCCTCTTGCTTCTAATATATTTATAGAATGACTTCTTGTTACCCTTTATGTCTCTAGTTAATTTGAACTCATTCTGTGCCTTGGCCTTTCTCATCTTGCCCCTGCGTACACACATTGTTTGCTTATATACAACTCTTGTAATTTCTCCTACTTTCCACATTTTATATGACTCCTTTTTGATTTTGAGATCGTGCAAGATCTCCTGGCCAAACCAAGGTGGTCTTTTACTGTAGTTTCCAGCCTTCCCATGCAGTGGTACAGTTTCCTTTTGGGCCCTTAATAATGTTGCTTCGAAAAAATTCCAAACTCTCCTCAGTTGTTTGTTCTCTTAATCTTTCTTCCCAGGGGACCTTACCTAACAACTCTCTGAGTTTACCAGAGTTTGATTTTCTGAAATCCATTTTCTCTATTTTGCTGTTCTGCCTTTCACTATTGCTTGGAATCATGAACTCTATGATGTCATGGTCACTTTCTCCCAAGCTACCTTATGCTTTCAAATTCTCAACTAGTTCATCCCTATTTGTTAAAATCAAATCAAGAACTGCTTCTCCCCTACTAGCTTTTTCCACCTTCTGAAATAAAAAATTGTCATCCATGGAGTTCAAAAACTTTCTGGATAGTCTGTGCCTCTCTGTGTTAGTTTCCCAACATATGTCTGGATAGTTGAAGTCCCCCGTCACCGCCAAGTTGTGTGTGTTGGATAATTTTGTTAATTGTTTAGGGAAAGTCGCATGCTTCTCTTCTACATGGCTAGGTGGTTTGTATGAGACCCCTGTCACAATCATCACCCTTGGTTTTTACCCCTTTTAACTTAACCCAGAGACTCTCAACACGTGTCTCCTGCATCCATCTCCACCTCAATCCAAGTGTGTACATTTTTGATGGAGGCAACACCTCCCTCCCATTTACCAAGTCTGTCCTTCCTGAGTAAGTTGTACCCTTCTATACCAATACTCCAATCACGTGTATTATCTCACCAAGTTTCTGTGATACCAATTATATCATAGTTGTGTTTGTTTGTTAGGATTTCAAGTTCTTCCTGCTTGTTACCCATGCTTTTTGAGTTTGTATATAGTCATCTAAGATACTGATTTGCTTTTGCTCCCCAGTTCTGCCTAGTCCCTCTTTTTTGTCTGCTATTATAGCAATGTACTAGATGCAGGGTGTCCAACAGGTGACCCATGGGCCAGAATCTGACCTGCAGAGACTTTTTTCCATCCCACAGAGCCAGCATCGGTGTCAATGTTAAAAGACTGGCTGTCGCGTGGCCAGTCTAAGCCTGGGGGCAGGAGATTTGGTTTGATACAGCAAGGGGTTTAAACCTGGGATGGAGGTTGGGGCTGTTTTGTGTTTGGCCCCTGGGACATGTAAAAAAATTGCCGTGTGGTCCCAGTGAAGAAAGTTTGGACACCCCCTATACAAGACAATACTGACCTCCCGTGGTCAGGCAAGTTCCCTCATTTGGCACCGTTCTGGTCCCAAGGGTGCTGGACAAGAGAGCTTCAATCTGCATAGGGTAAAACTCACAAAAAACAGATTTAATGGTTGTGTGTTGGGGAGAGACTAAATTTCACACTCTCTGTAAGGTGTTTTTAATGGGTATGAACTTGGTAGGGCACTAAATATGACCCCCACTTCAGAAAATATTTAAGCATGTGTTTATATTAAAGCTTGCATAGTCCTGCTTTCCTAACTTGGGGGTATAAATAACCTCAGTCTTTCCCATTTCTAGGTGTAACTCTTATGTACCAACCGCACAAGAAAGAGCCTGACTATTTAGTCTATTGTGTTTGTGCAAATTAGAATACAGTTAGAGTCATGCATACCACAGGTTAGTAATGCGGGAGAGGAGTTCTCTGCTAGAGAAATAAAACAGGCTGCTCATAACTATTTCAGAAGATAGCTGATAAAATCATATTTGCCTGGTTTTGGCTTTGACCACTGAATTCACTTGTAAAGAGTTTTTTTTGTTTGTTTGTTTTTTTTCATCTTCTCTTTTGAACCTGTAAGTTGTTTCAGTGGGATATCTTACATGGTTAACGGTTTGCAAGAAGAGGCCTTGTAGTATATTATCGTTCTTTATATAGTCATACTGTGTGTGACATTTTAGAGCAAAAGATGATAATGTCCTGTGGAATTTACAATTTGTGTTAAGGAAAAGCTGTGGGAAATGGGAGACAAGCAATAGCATGACTTTGTAATAAGTTTGGTTAGTAGTATGTACGTGTTTCTGCTTAGTTATATTAAGGTGAGACTAGGACTTATTGGCTTCCAGGAAAGGGAGGAAAACTGGATCAGAAAGGGAATTTCAGATGTGGCAGTGAGTCCATCTGGAAAAACTCATGGAGGTGAGGATGGAGGAGGTAACTCAAAGGTATTTAAGTATGCAAGTAAGGGTGAAGTGAAAAGAGATGAGAGAAGAGAGGTAAGTGGAAGCTGAGCTGGGCAATACCTAAACGTAAGTATTGAAATGTTTGCATTTGATCCCAGAGGCTCTAGAAAGCCGCTGGGAAAGTTTGAAAGGGGCTGCATGCGGTCAGAATGGCAGGCAAACCTAACTTTGATTGGAGATACAGGGATGAGTTAGTTCTTTGATTAGCTCCCAAGCAATTAACTCAGATGTTAGAACTATAAATATTATTAGCTATGAGAGCAACTAGAGGGAAGCAGCAATTTTAAAAATGCTAGGTGGTTTTTAGTGTCTTGAATATTTAGCAATAAAAAGCTTTTAAAATGTATATGCCCTGAATTTATGAAAGAAGGAGCAGGGAAGAGAGAAAAAGCAACTGTAAATGAAACCTTTCTGTGATGTGGAAAAGCTGAGTTGTGAGGGGCAGTTCCTTGCACTAAGGGATGTCATGGGACTAAATCCATGCTACTTTATAAGCCCTTAGTTAACACTGAAGATTAAATCAACCATTAAGGTAATTTGTCACCAAGCACTCTGTTGCATAAGCAATAGTAAAAAGGGACTCCTAAGTAAGACTTGAGCTATGTCTATACTTGAGACGTTACACCAGGCACTCTGTGTTGATAGGAGAGAGCTCTCCAGGCAGCATAATTAAACAAACCTTAGTGATTGGCAGTAGTGGTGCAGACAGGAGACTGACTCCTGCCAATATAGTGCTGCCCATACTAGCTTTACGTTGGACTCAGAGTGTTTTTCACACTCCTGACCAGCAAAAGTGCTAGTGTGCATGTAAGCTAAGTTATTAGGACATTTGTGTTGTAATGGTAGTGTTCTCTTTTGTGTTGCTTCTTTAACTGTTATAATTAATGGAAAGCTCGAGTATTTTTTTTCTTTAAATAGGCATCCAGTTTAGATCTAACAACTTACTCTGTTTCACTTCCAAGAGTAAGGCTGTGGCCACACTTGGCCAAAATTTTGAAAGGGCCATGCTAATGGCCAAATCGAAGAATAGTAATGAGGCGCTGAAATGAATATTTAGCACCTCATTAGCATGCGGCTTGCCGCAGCACTTCAAAAGTGCTGCCTTTCGATCATGCGTGGCTCATCTACACCAGGCTGTTTTTGATAGGACCCTGCAGAATTCGAAACCCCCTTATTCCTATCAGCTAGGGTCCTTTTGAAAAGGGCTCCATGTAGACAAGCCGCACATGATCGAAAAGTGGCTCTTTCGAAGTGCCACTGCTGGCAGCATGCTAGTGAGATGCTGAATATTCACTTCAGTGTCTCATTAGTATTCACCAGTTTTTCCATTAGCATGACCCTTTCGAAAGTGTTTTAGAAAACTGAGAAAATATCTTGTTTGCTTTAAGTTAGGGATAAAAAATGGTGAAACTCTACAGGGATGGGAAGGAAGAGAGTGAGGATGGGATCACAGGGAAAGAAAAGCAAAAATACCCACTGGGTTGGTGTAACTTGGCATGGACCTTGTAGAGTAATGCTCTCTTGATTTCCAGTCTTTTTTCATGTGTAGTACTGCATGTTATGCCGGTGATCATTAGCAAGGCAGGTTCTTTCTGACATCTGTCAGGGATTTTTGTCCCTTGGGCATTATCGTCCCCGTGGGCCAGGGGAAACAAGCCTTTGGCCATTAACATCAATACAGGTACAGGTAAAATCTAAAGTTACGTAGGCTGCCATTTAGCAGCTCCCTGCAACTATCACTCTGTGTCAGTTGGTTTCCCCGGTAACCTGAACTCATGAATTATTCATGGCTACAGGTTTAAAATGGAGCCCTCTGATTGGCCCAGGTGAAAAGTTTCTAGCATCTTCGGACAAGAGGAGGACCTATTTGAAAGCACCTGCACAGAATTCTCAGTATGCTAATCATGTAATGAATATTTATGAGTTCGCTCTATAAATTCAGGAGCCGCAGCCCATTCAGCGGCCCTGAGGGACACAGGCTGTGCACCTGCTACCTTGTATGGAGGAGCATGGCAGCTCTGCTGCATCCGCTGAACTCCGAGGCCAGGCCTGAGAGCTGAAATCGCTGCGGCGCCTGCCTTTAGGCAGCACCAGCAAAAAGAGCTTTGAAGTCACTGCGGCGCCTGCTCTGGAGGCGGTGCCAGCCAAGAGCGGGAAACACCAGCTCACCTCAGGTGCCCACCGGCACGGAAGTGGCGCCAGCGCCCCAGCGCACCTCAACGAAGACAAGCAGCGCGTTGTGTCGGGGAGCAGCAAGCAGGCCCCTTGGCCAAGTCACCGGGTGGCGAACTGGCCCCCACTTTGGTGGGGGTACTGCGTACCCGGTGACGTAACCAGGGACCCACCGACAATACCACCAGCGCTCCGCAGCATCTGTGCCTGCTGTGTTTAACTGGACCTTTACTTACCGGACATGACAAACTCACCTGGACAGGACCTTCAATCGACGGACACATAACCTACCTATTGGCCCGTGGCACAGCCCGGGACCTCTGCTGAACTAGACACTCCACCCTTCACAGACATTATTGGGTACTGGGTCCCCTAACAGGGGGGTTGGGGTCGCACCTCAGCTGCGCCCTTTCCAGGGCCAGGGAAGGGCTGTACCCGGGGCTTGACTCCAGGGCCGGGCTTGAACACCCAATTTGAAATAATATCAAGCTACACACTTGATTTAATAGCTTACTTGAATTAATAGTTACTTAGTTATTATAGTTCAAATTAGACTCATAGTTACAAAATTAGCTAATAAATTATATTTACCTGTTCTTATCACTAAGCAGGTGGGACACTGCAGTGAAGGCATAGCCTCCCAGTTCCCAAATCAAACCTGCACCTTTACCCATCCTAAAAATCTCCAAGCTCCAGCTGGGTGGGGCCATGGCAAACGCCCAGTTGGTAAGGGGGCCTCAGATGTGGAGCCTTAAGGCCCACAATAGGCCGGAGTAGCGACCCGGCTGGAGGGTATAGGAGAAGGAGTGTCGCCCTTCTCCCCCTCGGAGCTAAATCAGACAAGCCCCCTTTTTCCCTCTTACCTTTAAAAGTCTGCTCCTAACTTATTTGTTTTGCCTTCTGGTACAATAAATAAAGTTTTAACAGGTTGCCTTTATGGATTTGATGTTAATAATTATAAGTGTTTAAGATTTATATAGGACAGTGTTATCATTATTATTATGAATTGTTTTATGTGTTTATTTTATACCGTTTGTTGTTTATTTGCCTGTTGTTGGCTCTGTTAAATAAACAGAACATTAGTTTCACCCTTAAGCCTTCTCCGTGTTCCACCTTCGCCTCTTGAGCTGGCCACTGCTTGCCAGGGGAATTACATCTACACAGCGGGACAGTACGTGCACAACCCCGGGTCCTCTTGCTGGTAGGGGGTGGGGTGGTCAGCAGAGGGGCGGGCCGGTCTAACATCGCCGGGCCTCTGCCGTCCCTCCTAAACACCTTAGGTCCTCAAGGATCCGGACATCTAGGGCGGGAAGCCTTTCAATCCGGTCGCTCTAACCGGGCGGCTCAGAGCGGGCCGTAAGAGGTTAATAATTCCCCGCGACAATATCTAATAAATATTCCAGAATTAGAATGTGGGTAACAATTCCCAAGCATTCAAGTTCTAGAACAGAATGTTGTTGCCTCCGCAGGTAACAGAGATATAGTGCAATAAAAAAAAACAAAACCTGTTGTGTCAAAAAACTGAACAGAGATCACTTGACGTATATGCAGAGAGGAGGCACGTTGTGTCAGAAGATCAAATAATGAAGACAGAATATTTATCATTCCATGTAATCCATTGTAATTTTATCATTTGCGTTTGATTAGCAATCTGAAAAATGTGAAATAAAAAGTAGGAATATAGATAGTACTTTAAATTTAAATACTGTGTCAATACTGAAAGCCTTTTGCCAAGTGGGTGGAGGGTGCTGGTGGTGGGTATTAAAGATTATGGATTGCAAGAAGCTTTTCTAGCAAAATAATGGTCTAATTTTGCTCTTATAAAGGCACTGAGTCATTTAATAGAAAATAAATGCTTTCTTCCCTAACCAAATCTGTGTATTCATTGTGTTGTAATTAAAAATTATTCTTTCTCTTTAAGGTGCCTATCTTCACATTGCATATGATGTGGGAAATTCCTTTTCAGTGGGGAAGAAACAAATTCATACTGGTTTTACTGTCTTTGTTGGACTTGCTCATTCCATTTGCACTTTAAGTTGGTAGGCAAGTCAGCTAACCATTAGTGACAGACTTAATGAAAATGAGGTATCCATATTTATTTTCTCCCCAGTATCAGTTTCTTTGGGGCAGCCATGGGTCTGCCAAATTGGCTATGGCAGGAGTAACCTCATGCATGAGTAAACAGTGGCAGGTTAGTTCTTTTCAGCATGAATACCTTCTGTTTCTCTCTCTGACTGCCCCATATCCTTCTAATTAGGAGGAATCAGAGCCACCAAAACTTTAATTCATATACAGAGATTTGATTGAAAAAGACAAGCATTTGATGTCTTCCCAGAATATACCAACCAATAAAAATATGTGACTATGGGTTTTAAGTCAATTGCAACAAATTATGCAAATAACTGGAACAGTGGAGAGCACAAATGCAAGTGTCTGGCCATTTCTCAATAAAGGAGGTCACTCTTAATGACTGAAAATTAAAGCAGTATTTTATTCAAAGAGATTTGTTATTAATCCTCACATAACTTTACAGTGTAGGTTTTAATAATATAAGAGGCAGTTATTAGCTCCACAGGAAATAGATGTTCTTTAATGAGATGGTCATATGATGTATTGACTGAAATTCGTGGCTAGTATACTCACAAATATCACAAGTTGTGATCTTGCCAGATCTCTTAACTTAAGCAATGTCATCCTTAACTTATGGAACCAGCCAGAGAGCATGCATATGCTTTGTGTATTGATGATTCAGTAGCTGGACCCCTTTCTTCTAACTGAATACTTTGCTTTACAGCTAAAGTCTCCCTCCTTCCTCTTCCTCTCTCTGATTTTCATGGCCTCTTTTCTGTTCTTGGCATTGTGTTTTCTGTTGAGTTACTTTGTAGCATATAGCTCTTTCCTTCATTTGTAGTCTAAAATGGGGGTGAGAAACAATGAGGAAGCTTTTTTTCACTTTGGTAATCTGAAAACCTGGCAATTCTTTTAAAAGATCTAAAATCAAGCGGTTTCCTCTTATGTCTCTGACATTTATGACCCAAATGGTGATGGGGAACAGCCAGCATGGTTTTGTTAAAAACAGATCATGTCAAACCAATCTCATAGCTTTCTTTGATAGAATAACGAGCCTTGTGGATAAGGGAGAAGTGGTGGATGTGGTTTACCTAGACTTCAGTAAAGCATTTGACACGGTCTCACATAATATACTTATCAATAACTACGCAAATAGAACTTAGATGGAGCTCCTATAAGGTGGGTGAACAACTGGCTGGATAACCGTACCCAGAGAGTAGTTATTAATGGTTTTCAATCGTGCTGGAAAAGTATAACTAGTGGGGTTCCGCAGGGGTCTGTTTTAGGACCGGTTCTGTTCAATATCTTCATTAAGGATTTTGATATTGACATAGAAAGTACTCTTATTAAGTTTGCAGATGATACCAAGCTGGGAGGGGTTGCAACTTCTTTGGAGGATAGGGTCATAATTCAAAAGGATCTGGATAAACTGGAGAAATGGGCTGAGGTAAACAGGATGAAGTTTAAGAAGGACAAATGCAAAGTGCTCCACTTAGGAAGGAACAATCAGTGTCACACATACAGAATGGGAAAGGACTGCCTAGGAATGAGTACAGCAGAAAGGGATCTAGGGGTTATAGTGGACCTCAAGCTAAATATGAGTCAACAGTGTGATGCTGTTGCAAAAAAACCAAACATGATTCTAGGATGCATTAGCACGTGTGTTGTGAACAAGACACGAGAAGTCATTCTCCCGCTCCACTCTGTGCTGGTTAGGCCTCAGCTGGAGTATTGTGTCCAGTTCTGGGCACCGCAGTTCAGGAAGGATGTGGAGAAATTGGAGAGGGTCCAGAGGAGAGCAACGAGAATGATCAAAGGTCTGGAGAACATGACCTATGAAGAAAGGCTGAAAGAACTGGGCTTGTTTAGTTTGGAAAAGAGAAGATTGGGGGGGGGCATGATAGCAGTTTTCAGGTATCTAGAAGGGTGTCATAAGGCAGTGGGAGGGAACTTGTTCTTCCTTGCCTCTGAGGATAGAACCAGAGGCAATGGACTTAAATTGCAGCAGGGGAAGTTCAGGATGGACATTAGGAAAAAGTTCCTAACTGTCAGGGTGATCAAACACTGGAACGAATTGCCGAGGGAGGTGGCAGAATCTCCATCACTAGAGACATTTAAGAAGAGGTTAGATAGATGGCTTTCAGGGATGGTCTAGAAAGTGCTTGGTCCTGCCATGAGGGCAGGGGGCTGGACTCCATGGCCTCTCGAGGTCCCTTCCAGTCCTACTTTTCTATGATTCTATGATTTTAATTCTCATATTAATCCCCAGCTTCTCCAATTTAACTAATAATTTTGTGAGGAGCAGAATCAGGTGTCTTACCAAAATTCAGGTAGATTAGATAGAGTGCATTTCACTTGTGTGAAAAAATCAGTTATCTTCCCAAAAAAGGTCATTGGTATGGCATAATCTACCTTTTATAAAACCATGTTGTATTTAATCCCAATTACCATTCACCTCTGTGTCCTTAATTACTTTATCTTTCAAAATATGTTCCAAGGTTTGCATATGATTGAGGTCAAACTAACAGACCTATACTTTCCTGAATCACGTTTTTTACCTTTTTTTAAAAATAGGAACTATAATGTCAGTTCTCTAGTCATTGGGTGTGCTTGCTGAGTTTACAGATGTATTCCAATTCCTTGCTCTTAGACTTACAATATCACGTGCAAGTTCCTTTAGTATGCTTGGGTGCGCCTTCTAATTTAGTCCTGTTAAGCTGTTTGAGTTTGACTTCCACCTCGGTAATATTGCACAAGAATTCTCATTAAAAGTGTAATAGTAAGATTAATACAATAAACCCTTGATTTAATGGATCCAGATATAACAGTCTATGGAAATAATGGAGACTCACCAGAGCCACCACCAGGGCTGGGGAGACCATTGCAATGGCTGGGGCCAGAGAAGTCAGGGTTGTGGGGGTGGGGGGAGGGCTGCGGCAGGGCACAGGAGCTCTCCTTCCCTAGCCCCATGTGCAAGGAGCATGTCCGTGTTTGGACACTGCTGCCTGCAAGGGCTCTGAGCAGCAGCCATGGTGTCAGAGGCTGCAGCCTGCTGGCAGGCTAGGGGAGGTCACACTCTACCTTTGCGTGGGCAGCTCGGAGCCAGGGGCTGGAGGAGCAGTAGCGCTAGGGACTGCAAGAGTGGAAGAAGCCAGGCTGGCATTCAGCTCCTCTCCTGGTAATTGTGAGATGGAGATGGAAGAGTTGTGAGGGAAAGAATGGGGGAGGAGAAGTGAAGGGAAGGCAGGGCAGAGGGCAGGAATGAGTGATGGGCAGGGAAGGTCAGTGCATCATCATATAGTATAACCATTTGGATATAACGGACTTTTGGTATTAACGGACACCCCTTCCCACCTATTAGTCCATTAACTTGAAGGTTTACTGTACAAATGATAATTGTATCTCTGGACTCATCTTTAAAATTTCATTTAATTAATGTAGTATTAAGGTTGCATGATTTAGAAAAAAAAATTAGTATCAAGCAATATTTTTAAAAAATCAGAATTTTGCTGGTAGCATTTTAAGTGTTATATGCTCACATAGTGAAGAAATTCAGTAATTAGAACAATCTACAGATGATCTCATAATTTTACCTTAAGAACAAATGAAAATTATCACTTATTTTAACATATTATCGGACCTAATAGAACTAGATGAACTGTCAACCTAATAGATTCTGAATAGTAACAGAGAGGGAGCCGTGCTAGTCTATATACTATCAAAACAAAAAGCAGTCAAGTAGCACTTTAAAGACTAGCAAAATAATTTATTAGGTGAGCTTTTGTGGGACAGATCCACTTCTTCAGACCATAGCCATAGTCTGTTCTGGTCTGACTATGGTCTGAAGAAGTGGGTCTGTCCCACGAAAGCTCACCTAATAAATTATTTTGCTAGTCTTTAAAGTGCTACTTGACTGCTTTTTGTTTGGATAGACTCTGTGGTGCCTCATAGACTATGTCTATACTACAGTGATCTGTCAACAGAAGTCATGAAAAGTGGTCTGCTCTGTCATCAGAGACTGCCCAGCCCCCTCTTTACAAATGACTGACCAGAAATACAGCAGACAGGGCTTCCCAGCGACCCGGAAGCCCTGTCTGTCGACAGAGGGTCCCCTGGAGTATCCACGTAGTTTTTTTTGACACATTCTGTCAAGAAAGGTTTTCTTTCTTATGGGGGAGATGCAGAAAACTGTCACCAAAAGTGCCTAGTTCTGTCGACAGTTTGTCAACAGACTGCATTTTAGTGTGGACACTCTGTGAGTTTTGTTGCCAAAACCCTTTAGTGTAGATGGTGGTACAGGGTGTATCTACAAGCCTGCGGGTATGAGCCTCGTAGGCAGATTGACAAATTTGGGCAAGAGGAGCTGCGTAGAGAACAATTTGATGTTGCAGTTTGGGCTGGAGCTCAGGGTCTGAAGCCTAGTGAGAAGGATGGGCTTCAAAGCTAGATACACAACTACAAATATTGTTTACACAACTATTTTTATTGTGCTAGTGTGAACCCTACTAGCCTAAATTTTTCCATCTGGGATGAGATGTTCAAATTCCATAGGTTGTCTGAACATATCCAAGGGGCTCTGTGCAAATGCAGTGGGCTCAGCTGGGCACATTCAGTATCAGGATCATAGTTAAAGTTTGAACAATTTTCCTTTAATAGAAATTGTAAAAGAATGTAATGTCATGCTAGTGTCTATTACCCAGGCTTAAATTCAGCTGGAGCTATCTGGTGCTGAGCTCTGGTATATATTTCCTGTTTTCAGAGCCCTGAGTTTTTATAGTGGGGTAGAGGAAGGGGGCATTGGGGAGAGGTGTGGAGGATTCTGGGATATGTACTGTATGAGAATTTAAACTCTGTCTGTTACACATTTCTCAGACACTCCATTTTCTTCACACTGTGCACAAAACTTCAGATCTGCCAAGATACATACTTTTATGAATCTGATTCATTGTAGACAGCTTCAGAGACCTTTCAGCACTTAAATAATTGTTTCACACCTCTTTGATTTCTTGAAATTATATTCTTCATGTCCTGTCTCTGTGTGCATAGAAGAATAATATGAAAGAAATTTTGGGGAAAACTTACCATGTAACAAGTGAGATAGACTTGTTTTTGATTGGACTACAACTTATAGCTCATTTCCAATAACCACCTGATCTTGTATTCTGATCCTTTATAGAACTTCCTCACTTAACATTGTGTTTTGGCTTACTAAATTACACCATTACATAACTTTGAATGCTTAAAAATATCTTTATTCTTGACCTCTCTTTCCCTGTTCTTTTAATATAAATGACCCATAATAATGTACCACTTGTTTAGCTCTTGGAAACATTATATTATTTGTGTCATCTTGCTTTTGATGGAGTCATCTTTGGAAAAATATCTGAACCCTACAGGGAAACATGAACAGTCACTTGTCTCCTATTGATTTCCAGGTAGGATTCTCATGAATGTCTTCAGACTTTCACTATTGTTAAGTGGATGATAGTGTGTGTGTGTAAAATTGTACTTAAAGCATTATTCTACCAAAGAAAATAATTTTGGCACAGGATGACAAAAATTAAATACCTCTTTGAGGTATTAACTGACTAGTAATGGAGAAAACAGTTTTTGCCATGTGTCCAATCTGTCAGCTTTCATTTAATGAACTGATGCTGGACTTTCTTCTCGAACAGTAAAACTTCAATGAGGGTGAAGTCTGATGCTGCACTTTTAGGCTATATCTGCACTATGAAATAAAATTGACTTTTAATAAATTTGATTTTTTAACCTTGTTCTTATGAATTTGGATTTAATTGTCCTCAAACATTCCAGAAATTCGACCTACCGTTTCTCCATGTCAACTTACTGTGTCTCCATTGCCTTCTCCAAGTTTGACTGTGTGAGCAGTGCATTGGGGGTACATATCCCACAGTGCCTTACCCCTGTTGCATTCTGGGGGTTTTGTACCACTGAGTTGTGGGGGGGAAATTTTGCCGCAGTTGTCTGTGGGTGTTTGCTGTCACTCTCCCAGAATTCAGAGCACCCATTAACCACACAGAAATGAAGGGTAGATCGCACCATTTTCTCTGGCACAGTGCTAGCCCAAGCATGGATCCTCAAATGATTCTAGTCATTGCATAGATCATTACGACAACTTCCTGGAATGTCATGCTCTTTGTTTTTCAATTAAGAAGGCAGTGGACTGAGATGGTGGTTGAGTGTGATGATGAAGGTTTTGAAGAAAAAAATCATTCAACATCAGTCCAAGAACTCAGAATTGCTGGCTGCCCTGGATGCATTGCTGACAGTGGAGCGGTTGTTTTATACTCATGAAACCAGCACACACTTGTGGCATCATATCGTTTTGGAGTCCTGGGACAACCAGCAGTGTGTGCAGAACTTTCACATCCACAAATCCACTTTTATGGCACTTTGTGATTTGCTGGTCCCCACTCTGAAGCACAAAAACAAAAGAATGAGGCCGTCTTTAACAGTTCAGAAGTGAGTGGCAATCACTCTGTGGAAGTTTGCAATCCCTAACAGTTACCAGTCAGTGGCAAATCAATTTGGGGTAGGCAGATCTACAGCATGGGCTGCGGTGGTGCAGGTAGGCAGTGCAGTTGAGCTCTCCTGAGGAAGACCATGGCCTTGGGAGGTATACAGGCCATAGTGGATGGCTTTGCTGCCATGGGGTTTCCTAACTATGGTTAAGCAATATATGGCACTCACATCCCCATCATGGCCCTGGACCAGCTGGCCTGAGTACGTAAACAGAAAGGGATACTTCTTGATGGTGTTGCAGGCATTGGTAGATCACAGAGGTCATTTCACCAACATCAACGTGGGATGGTCGGGGAAGGTTCATGACATGCATGTCTTCAGAAATCCTGGTTTGTACAGAAAGCTGGATGAGTCTTTTTTCCTAGATTGGAAAATCAAGATGGGGGATGTGGAGTTGCCTATAGTAATACTGGGTGACCCTGCTTACCCTCTGCTTCCTTGCCTAATGAAGCCATACGCAAGCACCCTGGACCGCAGCACGGATTATTTCAGTTTAAGAGTCAGCAAGTGGAGAATGATGATGGAAAACGCCT
Organism: Carettochelys insculpta; assembly: GCF_033958435.1. Taxonomy (NCBI): domain Eukaryota; kingdom Metazoa; phylum Chordata; order Testudines; family Carettochelyidae; genus Carettochelys; species Carettochelys insculpta. The sequence continues at coordinate 174,169,404 of NC_134139.1, read as the reverse complement.
TTGGCCATTTAAAAGTGAAGTTCAGGTGCCTATTGACCTATTTGGACCTTGCAGAAACTCATGTTCCCACCATAATTACAGCATGCTATATTTTGCATAATATTTGTGAAACCAGTTAGGATAATTTCATCGGTGCCTGGAGTGCAGAGGCTGATGCCATGAGCAGGGCTTATTCGCAGCCGCCTACAAGGCCATTCTCCAATAAAAATGCAGAGGCAGCAGCAATCAGGGATGCTTTGAAACATAGCTTCATGAATGGTGTGCCAGACACATGGTTGCACTGTATTTTGCTGTTGTAGTACCACCCCTCACTCCCCAAAATGATTTGTGCTCCCCACCAAATGTGAGCCAATAAATCAGAAAGTAGCTTTCACAGAAAGAATCCTTTTATTTGGGGTGAAGAGGTTAAGTTGCAGGAAGAAGAACGGAAGTGAAGGGAGGGTGATTTTCACAAGAGTATGGGCAGCTGTGATATCTGCCCTCTCCACTCCTGCCCGGGTCCCTCTGCCAGCAAGTCCTCTGCGGACCTTGGTATAGTGGCAGGCAGCTGTGCTATCAGCCCTCTCCACCTCCCCATAAGTCCCTGCAATGATTTTTGCACCCCACCACACCTGGGTACCAAAAAATCACACTGTGGTTGTCATCAAAAGAATAAGTTTATTTGGAGGGTGAGAGGGGAGAAGGTTAAGTGGCAGGGAAAAGAAGGGGTGTCAAGTGGTGGAGTAGCCTTTTGCAGTGGCACTTGGGGTAAAGCAGCAGACTGGTTGACTGCGATTATGGGGAGGGTGATAACACACTAACTACTTAACTCGTAACTATGACAAAACTGATAACTGTCTACAGATAAGGGCTACCAACAAGAAAGGTTGCTTGCACGAGCACAGGGAGTTCTGACAACTGTCATTGCAGCTAGAAGGAACTGAGTGGGGATTGACTTGGGCGGTGTATATACTGGCAACCATAACAGCACAACTCCAAGGGGCACTGCACCGACTCAATGGCTACCGGCTAGGGGAAAAAGACTTCCAGCAATTGGGCATGCACGTGCGTGCACACCTGCATTGGAATGCACATGAGCAATCACTTGACGAACTACAGTAAACTCTTTCATATCTGGCAGCCCCAGGATGGGGAAGTTGCCAAATATTCAAATATTCTGGATAACAGAGAGGTATACCTAGCAATGCATAAAACAAAAGAAAAACAAGCTTAGATATTAAGAAACAAACAAAAAATGTATGCAGAGTACTTTATTTACCAACAACAGTAGCATCATACAGGATAAACTTACCCTGTGTTTGCTTTATTTATTTGTATTTACTTTCACCTATACTATACTTATGGAGAATGTAACTAAAATTTACTTATGGTAAAATGCTGGTTATTTGAGAGTCCTAAACAATAGAATGCCAGATCTGAAAGAGTTTATACAAGAAATATACAAAAGATTATTGTACTCTTACTGATATTTGGAAGCCTACGTAAGGGGTGGATCAAAGAGCATCACTATACAGGGATTCACCACTCCTCTTTCTTTCTGTGCAGTCATCTGTCAACTGTCTTGTCAGTTCAAGTTCAGATTCAGCTTTGCAACTACTGTCACTAGCAAGTGCCCTATTGTACAATCTGGGGAAGAATGAGCATGGAGAATGAAGTTGTTATGCTACTACACAAGATAGGAAGTGCAGCTTTCAGTGAAACAGTAGAACTGTTTATACACACAGTACTACCTTACCTTAGGGGCTACACATAACAGTGATAATTGCAAAACTATATTATACATCTCTTAGTACCTTATGTGATTTTTAATAAAAGAGTGAAGAACAGCCCTAAAAATAACTGTTTTAAAACAGACCATTTAAGAGATAGGTATACAGGAACATTCAATGTTAGATCTGACAAGCTCCACACATACTCTTTAATAATTCAAAACATCCACATACATCATATTTCTCTCAGCATTTCAGTATGTTTTTAGAGCATTGCCATGATGATAAATGAATAAATTCTATAATACATGGTAAATAGCCTCGGAGGGGTAGCCATGTTGGTTTGTAGCCACACAAAAAGAAGCAGTCCTGTAGCACCTTAGAGACTAATAACTAGTATGAGGTAATGAGCTTTGTGGGTAAGACCCACTTCTTCAGATTTTCAGATAAATATCTTTATAAAGAAAAACCACTGCTACCTGGCATGCTGCAGAATGGGATCTACAGTAAAAAATGCCCCCAGACTCAAATAATTTCTTTCCTACTCTCACTTTCTAAATGACATCTTACATGTTAGTATGCAGGAGGCAAGGAAATGTAGTAAAACTTTACAAAGACCCCTATATATAGCAAGGTGCTTCAAAACAGGCCTAACTTAAGAATATGAAGTCAGTAGGACTACTTATAGGTTTAAAGTTAGGTATATGCCTGAGGCTGTGTCTACACAACATGATGAAACTGAATTTAAGTCAGTTAGCTCTATTTTACAATGTCACTATCTTCACTGTAAATATCATTAGGTTGATTTCAGGGATGACTAAGATCTATATCATAACATTGTTGAAAGCAGCTGGGTATAGCATCAAGTTCGAATTTAAAAGTTTGAATAAAGGCCAGTGTGGAAGTGCCATATCTTAAAATCAAATGTATTAGCCTCCAGAAGTGTCCCATATGTATCCCACAAAGCTACGTGGTTACCCACAATGTTTGGCTGCTCTCCAGCTGTGCAGAACGGAAGTCACAGGAAGCCCATAAATTTGAATTCATCACCAGCAAACCCAGGAACTATAAGGAGCACCCAGAAGACATAGTTTCTTTTACCCGTTGCTTTGCACCACATCGGTAGCCATCTTTTGCAATAATGAGCACTAAGAGTAGTAGTTTGCTTAGTTCTCAGGGTCACAAGAGAGATCCAGCATGGAACCATTAAGATATTGCTCTTTGGGGAGAGGAGTCAGTGGCAAGCAGACTACGAGTGTCCAAGCAAAATGTGGACATATGTAAGAAAAGGTCACGCGGGATGATTGCCAGAGGTTACTCCCGGGGCTCTATGCAATGCCGAGTGAAGGGGAAAGAAGTCCAGCAGATGTATCACAAAGTCCAGGAAGCCAACCAGGGGGTCCAGGTCATCCCAGAAGACCTGCCATTATTATGAACTGCTACACGTGCTTCCTGGGGGGGAACCCAACCACGTTGCTCACTCTTAATTTTGACTCTTCTGGAGGCCCTCTTCCAGAGTCTGGGGTGAGCTGAGAGGAGCTGGGGGCGGACAGGAGGAAGAGGCCAATGGAGAAGAGAATGGGGACAACCAGCAGGAGCCCAAGGAAGCTGTTCCCAACAGCCCAGAGGTATTCACCATTGACCTGGAGCCAGTACCCTCTATGTCAGTCACTTCTATGCCAGTCCCCTAAACGCTGGTCCCTGAGCCCCGAGGGTCCAGCCACTCTGGTGAGTATATTTTTCTGAATGCTACAGGTGGGTTGTGGCTGGGTATCGGTATGGGTATTAGTATAGTTTTTTATGGATCTATGCCCCTCAGAACAACGTGTTAATATTTCTGGGGATGGAGCCCTTATCCTTTTTTTGGAGGTCTCCAGGAAGGCCTCATCCAGGTACTCTTGTATTTTTTGCATGAGGTTTTTGGGCAGGCCCGACTTATTGCAGCTTCCATGGTAGCACACCTTGCCATGCCAGGCAACCAGATAGTGATCTGTTATCCTGGTGCCATGCAACATTTTGGCAAATTTTCCAGGCTTGTGCTCACACAGAATGAGCATCTTTTCTCTTTTGCTGTTATTTTTAGGAGGGTGATATCTTCTTTGGCAACCTAAAGAAGCATGGGAGTTTGGATTGGATTTCTTTCTAATGCTCCCTGCCCGTTTACATTTCCCTGAAGTGCATTGCTGCACTATGTGGCTGATTAAAATTTGACAAAGTAATAAACAAAGAAAACAGGGTCTTATAATCTGAGAGGCAACTTTAAATGGGCACCAGAGTCCTATTAATAGGACCAAACCCTGCCTATAATGTCCAGATATTAGATTATGTAATAACTCCAAAATTATTGTGATGCTTCTGCCAATCAGGGGGCTTCAGCCTCCTTCCATTGCACTTCCTCTTGCCTTAGGCTGATAGTTCGCTGTTCTAGGAAGTGGCCTGGCTGATGGATTGTTGTGGGGAAGCAGTGGATTCCTGGCAAGCACTTAGAAGGCAGATGCAGAGACAAACAGATACAGAGCTGTATGTGGACCCGGCTGTGTCTGCTGGAGTGCAGGTCTGTGTAGCAGTTGGGGAGGGTGGTTGATAAAAGAGCAGTGGCTGAGCAGAGAGTTAATGAGTAAGGATACCAGTGAACAAAGAGACCACCAAGCAATCCTGGCCTGTGAACTTAGCAAGTTCCTATTTGCCCAGGCAAAAAACAGATTGTAACGGGTAGTCTAAGCATTAGATCTGAAGATCCCTAACTCTCAGTTGGATTGCCCCATGGGCCTCAGGAAGAACCACTATTGCTTACTGAACTGTAGCTGTTTAAGTCTCTGTATCTAGTTATTTGCAACCTTTCTCTTTCCTGCCTGCCTGACTAAAATACCCTTTCATAATTTCAAAATATTGTATCTGTTCTGGTGTGGCTGTGGTCTGAAGAAGTGGGTCTGGCCCACAAAAGCTCACCTGATAAATTATTTTGTTAGTCTTTAAAGTGCTACTTGTCTGCTTTTTTGTTTTGATAGTATATAGACTAGCACGGCTCCCTCTCTGTTACCCTTCATTTAGCTGTGTGCCTCGATATTGGGCTATACTAGGCTAGGCAGGGCTGCAAGCCCTATCTACAGCAGCAACTACAGCACCTGCTCTGAGTGTGGGTACACTTAGCATGCTATTCACATATTAAAGGTTTGGTAAGTCTCCAGTCCTGAGCAACCCCAATGGTTAGAGTCTGAATAATGTAGGAAAAAATTACATTGATATTTCTTGTAGAGGTGGTCATGATTTCACATTACTTATTATATGGAATTAGGGTAATTTTGATCGCTGTTTAGGCATACTGAATAATGTTGAGACATAGAGACGAATAGGGTATTTTCATTTTCTTTGAGACAGCATTAGGCAGAACTCTTTCAAAAGCACCATTGTCTGAATGGTAGTAAAAATTGGTCTTTCAAATTCCCTTGAGTAAATCTGTAGTTTAGTCTTTGACACGGAGTGGTTTTTGATTGTACAGTGCCAAGACCAATAGGGCATTCGTCTGTGGCTAGGCATCCTAGGCACTAATATAATACAAATAATAAATTTGGGTTCACATCATCATTTTTGTATTGATGGGTAAACAGTTGATAGAGCTTATGTAATCCAAAATAGTGTTATTGGTTTATTTCAGCTCTCTGAAAGTTTTGCTCTTTGCTTTATTCCTCTTTAAACATAAAGATCTTTTAACTGTTTACTTGTAAAATCTGAGTAAACTAATATACCCTAGAAACCTCAGATAATGAAACTTTTAGTTCATGTTTTGAGTTTTATTTTTCTGCCCTTAGGATTAAAACACTAATTAATATAGCTTTAATTTGGATTGTATGCGTGCTTTTACTGTCTAAGAAAATAAATATCCTTATGATTCTTCCCCCCAAAAAATGCACATTTCTGTTTCGTCAAAACATCGTTTTCTTCATTCAGTTCTCAAAGTATCTGCATGGATAAGTTGTCTTGTAGAGCAGAAATTTTCAAGTGCTAATTTGTTTCTAATACTTTCTGTTCCGGCCTTGAGTTTTTAAGAAAGACCTCCTACCTGAAGGGTAATATGAAGGATCATGATTTTGGTTGTCATCATCTAAGGCGAAGAGCAATAGCTGTAATCACTTGGTTCCTGCTTACACTTTCTGAAGCAACAGCAGAGTGACATTGGCACTTGATTTCTGAATTGCAGCTGTGAACCATAGGTTGTGTCTACACAGGGAAGTTTAACGCACAACTTTTTTGCAGAGCATGGTAGCTGTGCCTGACGCCTCCCCCAGAGTGCAGAGAGCCTGGCAGTCTGGGGCTACTGGCAGGGAAGCCTGCCTAAGAGTGCTGCTGGCCAGGAGCTGCTTAAGGCAAACACCTCCTGGCCAGAGCCTGCCTTTGACACTGCCCCCTAACTCCATCCCAGCCCCCCCCCCCACTGCTCCCCCAGCCCAGAATCCTCTCCTGCACCTGTATCATGTCCTGGACCCTGCACCCCAATCCACTGCCCCAGATCACAACCCAAACCCTCTACACCCTCTTTTCCCCCACCCCAGCTCACAACTCCCTCTCAGATCCCACACTCTATCATGCACCCAGCAGGGCCAACAGCCACCTAGTGTTGCCTGGAGCAGGGTGCTAGGTCCTCCCCTCCTGCTTCAGCCCTTGGAGCCACATGGTGCAGCACTTTTGCAGTGTTTCAAACGGGCCCAAGGCTCTGGATGCTGTTGCTGCTGCAACAGTGACCAGGAGCTCCAAGCCCCTTTGAAATGCCGGGGCCCGGTGCAACTGCCCCCTTTAAAACCTCCTGCACCCCTGTCCCCACCTCAAGCTTTCTTCTGCACCCAACCTCTTTCCCAGACCCCATGCTCCCTCCAAAGAAAAGTGAAGCCATTGAACACATGCCAAAATCTTGGAGTGGCCTCTCACCAAAAATTATTCCCACCCCTATATTACAACATGCTTACAAGTTCACCCTCTGGTGCATGAGCACGACAAAAGTGCTGGTAGTACTGCTGAAAGAGAGGCACTCTTAAGGAGTCTTAGGCACTAGATATTTACATAAATATCTTTCAGAAAGCTAGTACTGAACACACCTCAGCCTAGTAGAAAAAAAAAAGATGGTTTGACAGAATAGGGTTGTTTTGTCCAAGATGTCAGGAACAAGAGAACATACCAGATGTCATGAAACATGTAAGATGGTACATAAGTTGTTTATCTCAGATGTTTGTCTCAATATGTGTAACTGTCAGGGTACCTTGCCTTAATCCTTTGGGGGACAACAGAGACCTCCTCTACTGACTGAGCACCTCCTTGCTGGGGTGCATTTATAGCAATGTACTTGTGCACGTTTTGCAAGTCATTAGGACTGTGCACTGCGTGCAAGAATCCTGGCCAAGTGCCTTTGTCACTGAACCATGACTGAGGTCTTTCCTGTGAGTAACTCAGAGATCTGCTGAAATTAGCAGGCTGTGCTTTCTGCTAATGCTGATAACACTGGAGCTCCAAGGACAGAAGTACTGAGCCGCTGTAGATTCTGAGAGCAGTAACAGCATTCCACCCTTCTGTGCTGTGTGGAACTGATCTTGGAGTTGCAGCAACAGCATACCAACATGCAGTGCTCCATACCTGGGGAGACAGGTCACTATTGCCATCTGGCCACTGGCTACCTCAGAATGTGTGGGAAAATGGCCAATTGGACATGGGGCGATCAACTGCTGGGCCATTCTCATGATGGTCATTGAAAAAGTGCTGTCTAACCAGATCTTAGATCTGATTAATACTCAAGAGATTGTCAACAGCATGAAGTTCCCAAACTGTATTGGGGTAATTAATGGAACCCACATATATGTCATTTATCTTCGCTCTCCCCACTACCTTCCACCTCAGGAATTTATAATAGAAAGTTACTCACTTTGTGCTGTAACAATGGTTCTTCGAGATGTGTGGCCCTGTGGGTGCTTTGCTTCCCTCTCTCCTTCCCCTGCTCTGGAGAGTCCTGCTCTGATTATCAGGTAGAAAAGGAATGGAAGAGCCCACACTGCATGCATGCCAGAGAGCACAAGGAGGCACTTCTGTGCATGTGCAGTATGGGAAATCACAGCTATGGAAGCATCTCCTGAGTGCTGGTGCAAGGACACACCAACACCCAGAGTAGGAGCTCAGAGCGGAGCACCCACAGGGACACACATCTCAAAGAACCATGGTTACTGACCAAAGTGAGTAACTTACCTCTTAACTAAGCAGTACAATAACAAAGTATTTATCAACAAACCTTCCATTAAGGCTGTAGTGCAAACAAAGAAGTTAATGAAACAAACAAAGCAAGGTTGAGTGTCAAGCCTCAAGGCACAGGTCTGTATTTGCCGTCCGTTTTGCCTCTCTTTGTCCGCTTGGGATCTGGAGTTAAGAGCCATGGCTCAAAGTTGTCAGGGGCACTGCAAGGCTCAAAAGCGCTGGGCTCCGAGGACCTCCCAGGAGCCAATATCCTCAGGATAGTTCTGAGAGAGGAATGGCCACTGGTAGCACTGCTGTTGTGAATACAGTGGGGAGGATTTGCTGCTGGTTCCAGTAGTTCGTATTGTGTAGAGGCTGAAGGATACGGCTGGGTCCCAAATTAGGGGCCTGCTGGCCAGACTAGAAGCATGGTTTGGAGGAGAGCATTCTGTCTCAGGATAGCTTCTATGAGTTGGCTCAGTGCCTTCCTGTCCTCTTCCATTCTCTCTCTTTACTATGGCAATGTTGACCCTGGCCTCTTCCACAATCTCCTGGGAGAGTTGCATTTCTCCTTCTCCTTCAGTCTTCATTTAGTACTTCTGGTTGTTGCCAGTCTGATTTTTCCTCTTGGAACTTGCAACAAACTCTGCAAGCATCGCACTCTGAAATCTTGGCTTTTTTCCTTCTCAGGTTGGTCATCCTCTGAGCAGTGCATAGAAGCTCTGTCCTTGTTTGTATTGCCATTGTGATTACCGTGGCTATGAGAGTAAGGGGTAAAAGATCAGCTGCTGTGGGTGCTTGTTGTTCAGATTCCAATCAACGTATGATAGCACTTTAATTATACACACACACACACTTATTTCCCTGATACTTCTCAGTCTTCAGAGAACCTCAGAGAGAAGTGGTCTGCATGTGAGGAAGTTGCTGGGTGTATTGGGATTTCTGTTTGCTGTGTATACTATGACACCATTGGGAGGTGGGGGATAGGATGGGTTTTACAGTGTCAGAGATTATGGTTTGAAAGTATGTTATTTGTAACCCAGTGAAGTATTATGGTTAGTGTCTTCACTGGCCGTACAGTGTGCCTTTATGCCTCATGTTAACTATAAACTCTACAATGGGGTAGGACTGGGGCCATCTTTCCATCTGGTCACTGTCAGCACCCTGGGTCCAAAAAGAACTTGGAACTTAGAGGATAGCTCTTGTCCAGCATCCTACTGCTCATTTTCTGATGCAGGGGTCTCAAACTCAATTTACCTTTGGGCCAGTGCTCATCCTTAAACCTTCCTAGCAGGCAAGTGGGCATCCCCATCTGGCGGGGCACCAGAGGGAGGTCAGGAGTCTGTGCATTCCCCCCACATCTCCTGATCCCTTCTGCTGTTCCGTGTGCTCCCCCTGCACACAGGTGCGCAGCTCTGCCTGCATCCCCGGGTGATATAAAGCCCGCCAGGGGCCCCTGTTAGCACCACCAGCAGCTAGCTCTATGCTGCTGCCGGAATGTCCCTGTGGCCTGAGAGAGGTGTATGCGGAGCTGGCCCATCCGTAAGTGTACGCTGTAAAACTATGGACTAGATGTCAATATGTCAGTGATGCCAGCTGTCCTGATTTGATCAAAACCCTCCTGACAATTGGAGTGGGGTTTTTCTTTTTTTCCTGGAAAGCCTCAGCCACATTATTAGAGTTAAGTCAGAATGGGGAACTTCACTGTCTTGTGCCTCAAGCAGTGCTATCAACTGTGATCCTCTGATTTAGTAATTTATACAGTAAATGCTCAAAACTCACGATTTCAAGTTGCACATAATTCACATTAACGTAAGTTAAGTGCAATTCAAAATCCTGCTGCCCCGGCTCAACCTCCCTGGCCCCGTACACCCCTGTTCAACCCCCCCAACTCCCATTCAACCCCTCTCGGCCCTGGTTCAAACTCCCTGCAGCCTGTCTTACCGCCCCTGTACAGCTCCGGTTCAACCCTGCACAGTCCAAGTTCAACACCCTCCCAGCACCGCTCACCTCCCGCACATGGCTCCAGCTCACCCCCCCGCACCACCCCTACCCCGGTTCAAACCCTCGCATGTAGCCACAGTTCAATCCCCCACTGCCTGGCTCACCAGCCGAGTATGGCTCCATCTCAACCCCCCCATCCCCCCGGTTCAACTGCTTCCCCCCCCACATGGCTCCAGCTCAGCTCCACTCTCCACCCCACCCACAGACCTAAACCACCCCAGACTTAACCCACTGCCCCCCTCCCACGGCCCCAGCCCACAGCCAGACTTAACGTTCCCCAGCTGACTCCTCCAACCCCAGGATTTACCTTTCAAAAGGAGCTCCAAGTGCTCCTGCTGCTTCCCCAGCTTCAGAATGAGCGTTCCCCTGGGGAAAATTGCTGCCCCTCAATTTACATGAAATTCCAGTTATGCAAGGGTGCTTGGGACTGCAACCCTCACATAACTCGAGGTTCTACTGCACTTGTTTGTTGGTGCCTGGTATCCGAAAAGAATCATGTTCTTTTCTTTGTCTTTAAAGGAAGACTTTAGATCTCATGGTTTGTGGAGAAGAGCCCTGAGTTCAGCCAAAGACATCAACAGATCAGATCACAAATAAAAAGATTCCCAAGATATTTTTATCTGTGATTTCAGGAAGTCATTCTCCTTTTAGGGGGCGGGGAGGCTGATTGATGTGTTTTGAGCTCTTGGGGTTAGCAGTATCTCCCCCTGTGTTCAGGAGCACAGACAGAGACCAGGATCCTACAAAATAGACGTTGAACTGAGTCCTCACCCTGAAATCACTATATCCTTGTGCTGAGATGCCCCACCCGCCAACTAATACCACATCCTTGCACTGGGATCCTGCCCACCTCCCCACCCTGCATTCAGCATCTGGGTCTTTGTGCTGTGATCCCTCATCCCCACCCAGGGTAACCAAAAGTGAATCCTACTGGCCCCTTCCCACCGGCTGCAGAAACGCATCAGTTCATGCAACTCCCTGGCCAGCACAGTTTGCATCTTGGTGAAGGCAGCCAGCTAGTCTTCCTGGCCTGAGTGGTGCCCTCTGCATCTGGTACTATGTGGGTGCCACTTGGGTCAGGGAGCCACACTGGGGGCCTGGTTGCTGCTGGGAAACTTGTGTATGGATGAGTGCCCAGGTACCACCTATGCCCTGTACGCTTTGACACTCACAGCCGCACAGGCCTAATTTACTTTTTCAAAAGATTTTATGGGCTGGATTGGGGAAGTGCTTGGGCCGTAGATGGCCAGTGGGCTGGAAATTTGAGACCACTGTTCTGACGGGTCTGCTGATTGTCCTCAGTGGCAGGGTGCAAAAGGAATCAAGTGGTGTCAGGAATGAGTTGTAGTATGTATGTTGAATCTTCTCCACTTCATTTAAAAAAAAATAAAAGTAGGATAGATCACACATCCCTGCTAGATTGTCTACTTTTATTCCATGTTCGAACAAACTTTCCTCCTGACCTATTTGCCTTTTATTTATTGCCAAGCAATCACTACAGATGTAATTGGCAAAAACCAATTTTTTTGCCAGTAATTAAAAATGCCAGCTAATCAAATAGTTCAAAATATCAATTGCTGTGCTCTTTAGTAATCCAGAATAATCAATTAACTAAAAAAAAATCAATGAGGTTTTTGGTATGTTCCCCATTATTTGGTGTGAGAAACACTTTCACTGTTTTCTGATCTAGTCCATTTGCAAAATATCAGAATTGTTATTAGTCCTGTTTATTTCATTTTGGATATAGAAAATCAGGAATGACTTTAATCAGATATCAGTTATAATGCATTAATGTTTTATCTTTTCAATCGTGTTTAAAGTGATTTTATTCTTTTTGAAGAACTAACACCTGCCTTATGGAACAGAACTATTTGGAATAACTTGTCCATTATGACATGCAGATACCGTTTGTTGTTGCAGCTGTGTTGGTCCCAGCTGTGTTAGAAAGACCCGGAGAAGAGCTTTCTGTAGCTCAGAAATATGTCCCTTTCCCCAGCAGAAGTTGGTCCAATAAAAGATGCTGCCTCAGATTAGGGATGTTAAATGTGTACCTGTAAACATACCTGTAAGCTTACTGGTTAACTGGCCCTTGCAAGTGAACTCTAGTGGTGGCCAGCCATGCCAGACTGGAACAGCCCTGGCCATGGAAAGGCTGGTCGGCTGGGTGGTGGGACCCCACATGTGGCAGAACTCCATGGCCACAGCAGCGGCATGACTGGCAGCAGGAACTCACAGCTATGCCTGCAGGTGGGCCTAGCAGCAGAACCCAAGCTAAAATGGTTAATTGTTTTAACTCACCGGCTGTAGATACCTAGTGGCTGTTTTAAAACCATTTAGCGACTTCTGATTATCGCAGGCAGTTGGTAGTGATGACTATTGTTTAGTCTGTTTAATATTTTCCATTATATGCAACTGAAAACAAATCCTTATAATTTTGACAAGCTATAAGTGGTAGAGCTGAAATTTTTTGAACCTGTTCTGACTTAGGCTTTTTGAAGATTTAATAGTGCAATCATTTTGTTCCAGCTTTCATCAAAAACATTAGTGGCAGTTGGATATCTATCAGTTAACACAAGTGAAAATGAGATCCCATCAGAGGCTCTAATAGTGAAAAAAATCGTTAAAAATTACTTAGGTAAATTAGATATCTTCATGTCCCCAGGACCTCCTGAAATACATTCTAGGATTCTCAAAGAATTAAATGCAAAGATATCTGTACCATTAATAATTATCTTTGAAAAGTCATCAAAAACTGGAGTGATTCTACAGGACTAGAAAAGGACAAATATAGTGTATTTCCTACAAAAAAGGAAAATAATGCCAAGCTGGAGAATTACAGACCAGTCATCTTAATTTCAGTACCAAGAAAGACAATGGAACAAGCAGTTAACCAGTGTTGAAACACTTAGAAAGACGGTCAAATAAGTAACCGTCAGCATGGAATTGTCAAGAACACAGTGTGTCAAAACATCTTAATATTTTACTTTGACAGGATAATAAGTCTCATGAATGGGCAGAAGCAGTAGATGTGGTATAATCTAAACAGTGCTAAGGCTTTAGCCTTGATGTAGTCTTGTATGACCTCCTTATTAACAAATTACAGAAATGCAACCTAGCTGGAGCCACAGTGAAGTGGGTGCATAAGTGGTTGGAAAACCATTCCCAGAGAATAGTTATCAGGGATGCACAGTCAAGCTGGAAGAGCATATCAAGTGGTGTCCTACAGGGATCAGTTCCAGATCTGGTTCTGTTCAATATCTTCATCAGTGATTTAGATAATTGCATAGACAGTACACTATAAAGTTGGCAGATGATACCAAACTGGGAGGGGTTGCAAGTGCTTTGGAATATAAAATTAAAATTCAAAATGATCTGGACAAATTGGTGAAATGGTCTGAAGTAAACAGGGTGAAATTTAAAAAAGGACAAGTGCAAAGTACTCCGCTTAATAAGGAACCATCAGTTGCCTACATACAAAATGGAAAATGACTGCCTAGGAAGGACTACTGCTGAAAGGCATTTGGGAGTCAGTGTGTCGCAAGCTAAATGTGAGTCAACAGTATAAACAGTGTTATAAAAAATGATCTCTCTAGGATTGTGGAGTCTAACCAATTCTGAAGCAGTAGCCAGTATAGTGGCTGTTGTTATAGTGAACTAGCCACATTATTCTGAAAATGTATTTATTGTTCAAGCTAACTAACCACACTCAACCGGTGAAATAGCCACATGTGGCTAGTTGTTAGCATGTTGGACACCAATGTACAAGGATGTATTAACAGGAGTGTTGTAAGCAAGATATAAGAAGTAATTCTTCCACTCTAGTCAGCTGGAGTATTGTGTCCACTTATGGGCACCACATTTCAGGGATGATGTAGAGAAATTGGAGAAAGCCTAGAAAAGAGCAACTAAAATGACTAACAGTCTAGAAAATATGACCTATGGGGAATGATTGAAAAAAATTGCTTTTGTTTAGTGTGGAAAAGAGCGACTAATGTAACAGGAAACATGAGTTTTCAAGTACATAGAGGGCTGCTACAAGGAGGATAGTTAAAAATTGTTCTCCTTGTCCTCTGATGATAGGACAATAAGTGGGTGCATAACCAGTTTGAAAATCAGTATTCCAATAAGGGCAGTTCAGTTTGGGCCTAGGAAAACAAATTCTTGTCCTAGTCGTTAAACACTGGGATTAATTGCCTCGGAAGGCTGTGGAATGTCCATCGTTTGAGATTTTTAAGAGCAGAGCAGACAAACACCTGTCAGGGATGATCGAGATAATTCCTAGTCCTGCCATGAGTGCAGGGGATTTAACTAGATGACCTCTCATGTTTTGAAATTTTGTTAATTGGCTGGGAAAGTAAGATGTGTGAAAGTGTACCTATAAGAGGCTCTGACAAGAGCTAGTTAGAATGAGTCATTATATTGCTCTTGTTCAAAAGTGCTGATTAGTTAGAGCTCAGACAGTGAATGGAGCAGATGTCTGTCAGACTCCTTTGCTCTGAGTGGTAACTGAACACCATTTGTTCCTTCCTCTGCAACAGACTTCAGAGGTGATGTGGAACAGGACTATCATATTATATATTAACCATGGGGATGGGGAGCTGGAGGGAATTAAGGTTGAATGGGCATCCTTAACTGGCATTTCCTAACTTTAAAGTGCTTGTCCTTACCACTGTAATCTTTTAATGTTGTATTTTTATGTAACTAACTACATATGAACAAGGATGATGGAATTCTTCTCTTCAAGCAAAAAAGACCAATTTTTGATGAAAAGTCTGAGAGTTTCGCCATTGTGTTTGAGGACAGATATAGTGCCATTGAACTAAAATGTTTGATGATCACATGACTTTATTGTTTTGGGGTTTTTCACGTGTTTCAGTCATGTTATATGTTTGTTTTACAGTGTTATATGGGAGCCAATGGGAGATGGTAAAAAGCTCATTTCACTGGCTGATAACCACTTATTATTGTGGGATTTACAAGAAAGCTCAAGTAATGCTGTGGTAAGAAAAACTGCTTGTTAGTTATGGTGTGGCTGAGTATGATATATAGCAATTGTCAAATTAGTTGTGTTTTGGTTTGACTGATTATTCTCTAACTCAACATTTTATAAGGATTCTCAAATGTATTGCTACCAACTTTTAAAAGTTACATTTTCACCTAATTTCATTAAAAGTGCATAGTTTTTTCTTGTAACATCTTCAGAATAGGAGCTTAGCTTGTTTACTGAGACTACTATATTATGGGCTGTGAATTAAATGTGATACTTCTGTGCTCATGAAAACTTTGCTCTCCTTTTCTTTTTGCTCCATGCAGTCACCAGGCTTTCCCTTCTCTTTCTGGCTGCAACTTGTTGAAACAAGCACAGTGGTCCATCTTTGGATTTCAGTGTACCAGACTTAGGTAGCATTTTGTCCCCCTTCTCTCTTACCAACAGTTATACCTTTTATTTATTTATTTATTTGTTCTGCTTGAATTGCCTGTGGTCATTACCCCAGTGAGTCTAATGTAAAATGATTTTAATAAAGCAAAGATCATTAGGTAAATAACAGGAAATCCAATTAAATCAAAGATCAGTAGAACAAAAGGTTATTTTAAGGATTGGGTAAGAGAAGTTTAATCTTAAAGTTACTTTTAAACAATTATTCACATATGTCTTAGAGCCCGATGTTGGGGAAGCCAGTGTGGAGAGAGATTTTTACAGATTCTCAGTCTACTAGCATCATAGTATAGCAAGCCACTGTTTCAGTGTATTAGTGCTGCTGTTGTTTATCTGTGGTACATAGCAGCCCTAACTGTCAATCAGAATCCCATATTTTGTAATATTTTTGAGTCCCATTTGTGCTGCAGTTTTCCCTATATGGTATATTGTTACGCAGCAGTGCAAAAGGATGTTTGCTTTCAGAGTAGGCTAAGTGACAGAGGTGTGAATGTTGCTTACCTGTCTGGGCTTGGTCTCTGTATGAATAGAGCATTTGAGAAAACCATAGCAAATTCAGTCACCCAGGTGTTGATATTTAGTAACCAACAATCCAGAGGCCTTGTCTACACTTCATAGTTCTGTCAGCAAAAGGCAACTTTTTTGCCAGAAACAGTGGGGGCGTACAATACTCCTTCTGCCAACAAAACTCTCCTGCTTTGCCATCAATATAAAACCACCTTGACAAGACGTGTAGAGCTTTTTGGAACAAAGTTAAATCAATAAAGCATCAGTGTAGATATTGTAGTCATTAAGTCACTGTAACTGGCGTCTAAGAGGTATTCCACAATGCCTGTTCTGACCATAGTAGTCAGTGTTTTGAACTGCATGTTCCCCTCCCCTTTCAAATTCCTAGGCAGCATTGAAATTCCTCAGCATGGAGAGCTCACGTAGCTACTGTGCGCCTGGATATGCTGCCTGGACTAGAGGGGAGAGATTACATCTTCTTGGTCTGTGGGAAGAGGAAGCTGTGGGAGAACTTGGATGGAATTACAGAATCAAAACATTGATGTGGAATCCTGCTTTCCCCAGCACTAAGATCACAGCAGGCAGGCAGGGTGGGTTGCTGCTGAAGTGGATAAGAGGCTCCTGCTGTTCTGTGCAGAGCCAGGGAGGAAGGTGGGGGCTGAGATTAGGGTGTTCCCCTCCTCCATGCTGTTGTGTCAGTCTCTGCTGAGCTGAGAGGGGCGGAGGAGAGAGGGGGTGCACACCAGCTGTTTGAGCACAAGCTTTTGCCTAAGATTGGCTACTTTTGACTGCAGTCTGAACATAGGGAGACAGCTTGCTAAACACACTCACTCTTCTCCAACATACGCTCTGGCACTGTCTCTGTATCTTTATCTCATTCACACACATGCACACTTGTGGGTTTCTGGTGTTTGTGTTCAGCAATGTTAGTTTGGTCATATTACCGAGAGCTACTTTAAAAATGATTTAAAATGTATAACTTTTCAGGTACACACAGCAATCATTTACAAGTTTCGTAGCATGGTACAAACAAACAATGCCCACTCAACCGAAAAGCCTCCCATAGGGCTTTTCTTATAGTAGTGTGTTCATAAAGTACAGCACATTAAGCAGTGTGGGATCCATGCTTTCTGACTTAGATGCCTGGATTGCAGGTTATCAGAGCAGTTGAAACGCAGCTGGCAATCTAGTAGGATGCGCATGGAATGATGGGACTGAGAAACCATCATAAGATGCCATATCTGCCCCATGAGGCATGGCAAACCCTTTCTGAAGTATGCTGCAGTCATTTGCACAGCGAGATATCTACCTAGTTGATACTGTGGATGTGCTCCACAACATGGACATGCAACAACGATTTAATTTAGTCCTGGGAGATTTCTGCAATTGTTGCATTTGGAGCCATATTAAAATTGCAGAAGTCTCTGAAGGCTGTTTAATGACAGTGGTGGTGCCAGTCAGAGGTGAGCATTAATAGCTGTGTATTTCATGAAAGATATTAGATGAAGTGGAAAGTTAGGTGAAGGATTTTGAAAGTAAATACAAGCAGTTTGGTTGATGTAATAGAGAGGAACAAACCAAAGGAGGGATACAAGAGAGGGATGATGTGATCAAAACGGTGAGATAGGAAAATGATTTTTGCAGCAGCATTCTGAATGCATATAAATGAAGCAACATTGCATTTGTCAACAGCAGAGAAAAGGACGTTGCATCAAGTTTTGAGGTGAGATGAGAATTTTTGGTGATACTCTGAGGTTTCTTTGGTGGATAAGTATGGACTAAAACCCATAGGATCATAGAAATTACAATACTGGATCAGACTTAAGGTCTGTCTAGTCCAATATTTTTGTCTTGGAACAATGGCGAGTACCAGATAATTTAGAAGAAGTTGTAAGAATGGCACAATAGGAAAAGTGGGATAATCTGTCACCTATTTTAGGTGTTATCTTGGTCTCTAATAGAGATTAGATTAATCCAGAAACATGAGGTATAATAAGCTCTCTAAAACTTTTGTTATAGCTTGTTAACCCTGGATGTACTTGGTCATATTCTTGGCCTCAGCAACTGCCTGGGGCAATGTTTTCCAAAATTTTAACAAGTATAGTTTACCTTCTCTCTTCTGTTTATTATTTTTTAGATTTTATCACATCTCCTTTTATTTTTCTCTCCTCTGAGGTAAACCAGTCTGTTTATATGAAAGTTCTGCATCGCGTGATTGCTCATGTACGTTCCAATGTTGGTGTGCACCCACACATATGCGCAGTTGCTGGAAGTTCTTTTCCCCTAGCAGGTAGCAGTTGGGTCAGTGCAGCACCCCCTGGACTGGCACCTATATAGCGCCCCATACAGGCACTACCTGCCCCACCGCCTGGTCAGTTTCTTCTTGTTGCAGTGTCAGTGGCTGGACCTCCCCTTTTGCCTATGCGAGCAATCATATCATAGCTGGTAGCACTCAGTCCTTATCTGTAGACAGTTCTAATTGTTAATAGTTTAAATAGTTCAGTTAGTTAAATAGTTGTAATTGTTCTTAGTAGAGTAGTTTGTTAGTGCCAAGTAGGGAGGCTGCTCCCCTTCCTTGAGGCCTCGGCACCAGGGCATGCCGAGGTCCCCGGGCTTCAAAGCCTTTGGAGACTGAGGAAAGCGCATACCAAAAGTGACCTGCACTCCACCTGCCTAAAGTATTTGGGCAATCCTATCAGTGGTACTGCTGCCCGATTTGCAGGACATTAAAACCCAAAACTTTGGAAGAAAAGGCGCAGCACTTCAAGGTCTTGTTGATGGAGGCAGCTCTCCAGCCAGAGATGTTCCATCTGCGGGCTGAGTACATCATCGGTGCAGAGTGCCTTAGCACCGAGCTCAGCCATGACATCGACAAAAGGAAAGGGAGCCTGGTGCCATGGTGAAGTGCCGGCATCTCACTCTCCCAGGAGAAATGAGTTTCAGGCCCTGGTGCCTCACAAAAAGACGAGTTAAGCCATGCCTGAGATCACTACAGATATCAAAGATAAGGAAAATGTCCTTGTAATGCTTAAGGTATTTGCTGTCTCTATGGAGACCTAGGTGCTAAGTGTCAAACTTGAGAATAAACTCCAGTTCAAATGTCTCCTTTTGCACATTTTCAGTTCTTTAATGCTATGGCCTGTTCCATTGAAATTCTCACTGACAAGTTTATCTGTATTCAGGTTCCTGATGTCTGCCTTGTGTTCATTCATTCTTTGGCAAAATGATTGTACAGTCTGTTCAATATACATAGCAGAGAGGCATTGCTGGCACATGATGTCATATATAACATTGGTTGAAGTACAGCAGAAGGAGCCCCTAATCCTGTAACTAACGTGGTTAGGTCCAGTGATGGTGTCTGCAGAATAAATATATGGACAAGGTTGTCAATGGGGTTTGTTGCATGGAAAAGTTCCAGGATTAGTACTTCTGTGATATGGCCTGTATGGGTTGTATGCAGTGTCCAGGGAGGGGTAGCACCTCTGGTGTGGGGACTTGTTGTGTCTCTTTGGGGGTAGTTCGTGCACCTGTGGTCCCCACCTGGTACCCAGCTCTCACCTGTGGTTCCAAGAAGCTGTAGCATGCAGTGGCCACACCCTGATAAACCACTTCGACAGGTGGGCTAAACCAGGAGGAGGTAGTCAGCAGGTCTGAAACCTGTGGTGAGATAGGGAATTGCCTATCCCAGCTTGCAAAGTTGGCCCCGGGTGGACTGGGTGGATGAGATCAACAGCAAGATCCAATGACCAGGAAGGCGGTTCTGCAACGCTCTGAGGAGAGCAAAGGGCATGAGAAGGCACCAAAGACAGCATGGCCTTCCACTGCAGCCTAGGAAGTCCCAGCCGTGATGACTTTTCATACCACTGGAACCAAGCTTCTGGGGTCGAGAGACTGGAACTGCCCCTGTGCAACGGCTTTTCCGCTTTAAACATTCTCCCGCACAGGTTTTTTGCACATTCTCATCACCTCTGGTAGGGCCTGTGGTTGCTAGTGAGAATTTTCCTGAGGTTCGGTGGTTGTCTGTAGGAAAGCACAGGCTTCTCACCCAGGGCCACTGAGCGTGCTGCATCATGTTCCAGTGTAGATGGTGGATTGTTGATAATGTGCTGGAGGGGTTTGGGCTGGGGGTTCTTGGTGACAAGTGGTGTTCTGTTATTAACCTTCTTGGGCCTATCTCAGAGTAGCTGATTTCTGGATATTTGTCTGACCCTGTCAACCTTTTTTTAAACTTCTCCCAGTGGGAAATTAAGTTTTATGAATGCCTGGTGGAGATCTTGAAGTTTCCACATCTTTAATATTTGCAGTGATCTCAGTCAAGTCAGTTAACTTAATAGACACTTGCAGTAAGTAATTTTCTTCCCGCTCTTCCCCAACCTTCACTCCCCCTCCTACTGTCCTATGTAGCTGATTTGTCAGTTTTCATTTAATTTTTTTTCTCTCTTTCTCTTAAATTCTCATTGTGCTGTATTACTTTCATCAGAATTTCCAGATCTGAAGAAGTAGGTCTGTCCCATGGAAGCTCATCACCTAATAAATTATTTTGTTAGTCTTTAACGTGCTAGAGGACTGCTTTCTTGTATTGTGAAGATACAGACTAAAATGACTAACTCTCTATGACTATTTGCATGGAATAATATCTATTTGCATGCAGTAACTGTCCTTGTCCTATTGAAGTATTGAGTTCTTTCAGGTGTGTTTAGCATTCCTCTCTTCTGTCCAAGTTCCCTTGGGGCAGCTCTGTCGTCCCATGCTTAAGGTTTCCTTGAATGTTAATTAGATTCTTCTAGCCACTCACTCTCTGACACAATCTTAAAGCTACCACGTTTCTCCCTAGTTCAAGTCTGTATCAAATATAATTTCTTTCGGGATGCTGGCTAGTGTGTCATTAGTCATACTTCCTTAATAAAATATTTTCTAAGAATGTGTGATTCTTAAGGGGTTTTCCTCATTTTTTGGCTGGGGCTCTGGTGTAGACAGGCAAAGTCAGTGATAAAGAAATGAAGGAGATTTGGCTAATGACAGCAGTTATGTGCTAGCACCTGAAAAATCTGAATAATCCAAATTAGAGTCAGTGGAATTCTAAAGAACAACCTAAGATAAGTATGTGGCCAGTACTATTTTAATATATGACTGGATTGTTTACAACATAGCATGTTTTGATGCTCTGTGAAAAGCCTCAGTTTGAAAAGACTAAAGCCACGTCTGCACCAGTGAGTACTTTCAAAATTTCAGGCCCTCTTTTGAAAGAGAGAGTGGAACATCTACACACACACAGTGCACTCTTTCTAAAGAAAATCCAAGGAATGCGCCTCAGCTTTTGAATTCGGTCTTTCTAACTTGAAATAGGAAAAGCCCCCCCTCTCGAAGGGCTCTTTTGAAAGTAAACGGGTGTAGACATTCAGCGACCCACCCTTTCGAAAGTGGCACCAGCCATGGCACCAGCCAGCTGGGACGCAGAGACATGCTGGCCAGAGCCTGTGGGGCTCTATGGTCCATGCATCCAACAGCCCTTAAAGCTGCACAGACCCAGAAACCCTGTAGCAGGAAACTGAGAGCGTGCAGGCAGCTGCCATTACACGCACTGCTCCTGCATGCCCCTGCGAGCCCTGCCCTGCAGCCTCCGAGTGTAATGGCAAGCAGCCAGAGACTCACAGGGGACTGCCCATGCTCACAAAAAGTGAGCCCCTTCCTGGATGGAGCCACAGCTGAGACTTTTGGTGGCTGCATTCAGGTCCCCCACCCGGATCACCCTCTGCGGAAGCATGGTGTTCATGGCCCGAACCACCTGCATGAGATGAAGGATGTATGCGCTCATGCCATCAGGGGCTCCTTTACCTGCACATCTACTAATATAATATATGCCATCGTGTGCCAGCAATGCCCCACTGCAATTTACATTGGCCAAACTGGACAGTCTCTCTGTAAAAGAATAAATGGACATAAATCAGACATCAGGAACGGTAATGTACAGAAGCCCTTGGGGGAACACTTCAATCTCCCTGGACACTCAGTGGCAGATTTAAGGGTGACAGTTCTGAAACAAAAAAATTTCAAAAATCGAATGGAGAGAAATCTCTGAGCTTCAATTTATTTGCAAATTTGACTCCATTAACCATGGATTAAACAGAGTCTGGGAGTGTCTCGCAGATTACAAAAGCAGTTTCTCTGCTCTGGGTGCTAATATCTCCCCATTAGACTCTGACAAAGTCTCACATCCCCCGTCTGATCTGACTTGTTTTTTCCTCTTTTGATAAGTGCTGTTGATACTGGGCCATTTCCACCTTGCTGAATAGACCTTGTCACCTCTGGCCCTCCCTCTTACTGGGACCCCACTCTTTAAATACCCCTCTGAAACACCCCCCCAACTCATGCATCTGATGAAGCGGGTCTTTGCCCATGAAAGCTTATGCTCCAAAATATCTGTTAGTCTATAAGGTACCACAAGATTTTTTGTTGTTCTTGAAGCTACAGACTAACATGGCTACCTCTCTGATATGTGCACTCATGAGGTGTGTGGGAAGTGCCAGCCTGTCCAAGGCCTCTCCCGGCCTCCCCGCCCCCAGGGCTGCCCCCCAGTTCCTGATGGGCCCCCTTTCCCGAGATCCACCCCCCCCGGTGGGCGTGTGGCCTGAGCTTGCCTTACCTCCATGACAACAGCCCTGATGGTGTCCTTGTCCATGCCAAACTGGTGGGCAATGGAGCAGTAGCTATCTGGGATGACCAGTTTCCAGACAGCTACTGTGACTTTCTTTTCGACAGGGAGAGCAGGCTGCATTCTCGTGCCCTAATGCCACAACGCCGGGTCTGCCAGAGCTCCAGGAAAGCCTGCCTCCACATTCTAAATTTTGGAGCCACCTGGTGTCATCCCATTCCCCCTCACCAGGCACTCCCACCAGTCGGAGCTACTGGGCGGAGCTCCAGAGCTGGCAGAGAACCTGGCGGGGGAAGGATGCTGGAGGACTTGCGGGTTCAGGGGTTCCATGGCCATGCCAGGGGGATGCTCCCAGCAGGAGATGGAGTGCAGCTGCCACTGCTGAGGACAGCAGAGCAACCACACTACTGACAATGGCTGAAAGCAGCTTAAGCTGCTGCTGGTGGTCCATGATGCCTTGTCTGTTCTGGCATCTGTGGGGCTTGTAGCAGCTCCACAGGCCTTGTGCTGTGCAGGACAAGGCTGTTGGGGAGGGGCCCTTTAAGGGGGTGACCAGCTGCAGGCTGAGAAGGGCTTGTCCACCATGCGACCCCATCCATGGTGTTTCCTGGCTCTTTCTTTCGAAAGGGCGCTGGGGACAGTGTAGATGCTCTCTTTCGAAAGAGCACCTCTCCTTTTGAAAGGGCGGATTGGACGTGCCAGCTTCTACTTGTGTGTGGATGCTGTGTTTCGAAAGGGGATCTTTTGAACTGTCAATATCGAAAGAACGCCTTTCGAAATTGCACTCTAGCATAGATGTAGCTCACAAGTGTTACTGACTTCCTTAGACGAGACAATAAAAAGTTCCATCAATTTCTCCATAACCCCATCTAAAATATTCCAATATATCACATTGAGCACACTATTTGCATCACATACTTCGGAACTCTCAATCATTTCTGAATGTCTTTTTCTCTAAGAACCACTCTTTTGCCATGGTTAGTCAGTTTTCTTAGTGATTCACTTAGGTGATATTTCCTTCTCCAGTGAACCAGAATCCATGTAGGTAATAGGGATTCATCTTTGACAGCCAAATTTTGGCAACCAGTGGAAGGTTTTTCCCCTCAGAATCACCGATCTCCCAGCATTTCAGTTTTGGCTAAATGTGTCAGTTATTATAAAACTGATAGGTTTTCATCTTGGTTGATTTTTTCCTTGAAACGTGTCTTAACCAGGGTGACCATCTGAACCATATTGGGTACAAGGGTCCTGTATATGGGTCCCGACTTTTTTTTTTAAAGGGATGAATTGTCCCATATTTAGACCCTTGGGGGCTGGGGCTGGGGATGTGAGCATCTGCAGCTAGTGCTTCCCCAGAGCTCTGGGGCCGGGAGTGCCCACGGATGCTGGTCTCCTGGGGCTCCACGGCCAGGAGTGCCTGTGGCTGCTGCTTTCCATGGCCAGGAACGCCCACGGCTGCTGCTTTTCTGGGGTGCCAGGGCTGGGAGCACCCGTGGCTGCCACTCCCACAGGACCAGGAGCGCCCGCAGCTGTCACTTCCCCAATGCTTGGTGCAGCTGGGAGGAGCCACCCCTCCCCCCATATCTCCCTGTCCCGTGTTTGGGACAGGGAGATATGGTCCCCCTAGTCTTAAGCTCCCATCTAGAGGTTCTGATTACTGTGAGTCCAATTGTGTGAAAGCCAAAAACAATGTTTTGTAATATCTAAAAGAGTTTTTCCAATCCTTAAAGTTATACCAATTTAAGTCAAATATTTCCCAGGCTTAAGTAAGTTGTTGATCTCCATTGAGAAGCTAAGTGTCTCCCTTTTCCAAAGGGATTCATTTCATGTTACAAGTGCTGAGAAATAC
This sequence comes from Carettochelys insculpta, assembly GCF_033958435.1. Classification (NCBI taxonomy): domain Eukaryota; kingdom Metazoa; phylum Chordata; order Testudines; family Carettochelyidae; genus Carettochelys; species Carettochelys insculpta. Next base: position 174,145,036 of record NC_134139.1, on the reverse strand, counting down.
TGGGTTTCAAAGCTTATGGATATTTGATGTGTAGAAAAACTGACCCAAGAATGAGTGTTGTCAATAACAAGGGTGGGAAATTTCACGTCTGAGGGGAAAAGGAGGAGAGATTTTTTTTAGGAAAAAGAAAAGATTTCTTTAAAAAAAAAGTCTGTTCTGGGATTTGAAATGTTTGTAGTAATGCCCTGGAAATGGATTAGTGAGCAGACAGTGCATGGTTACTGTATTTTCATTTAAGCCATCATCTCCATACGTAAAGGGTGTTTTGAAAATGAATGTGATGTCAATATAGTTAAGATTTTGTTTTGTCTCTGTACAACCCATTTGTTCAATGGAGTTCAATGTACATTGCAAGTTTAAAACCAAAGTTTTATATGTTCATGTTTTTCTGTTTCTGTGCACAAGTGTGTGCTTATAACAATAAAAGCAGGGCACTCTCGGAGATTAGCAAAAAAAGAACAGAACTCTGTGGGTCTTGAAAACAAGTTCAAAGCACACAATGCAACTTCGACCTATAGCTCAGAAAGTCTGTTCTCACAAGATTTAATAAGAAAAAAAAATTAAATGTGTAATCCCAAAGGCTTTATGTAAAAGCTCTCCTAAATAGAGAACATTAGTGTCCTCCACAGTTGATTTAGAGGTTATAATCATTTTTATAAGACATCAGTATTGGTATCCAGCGAAGTCTTCAAGGAATGGAAAAAAGTCCATGTCTGTTTACTGTATGTATTTGCAAGCAAATTACTCTGAAGAAAATATAGCATGAACAGTGCCTACAAAGATAAACTGTTGAATTTAAACTGGATCAGATACGTAGAAGGGTTAGGAGGATAATCAGAGGAATCAATTGCCAATCTTAACAGAGGAGACCAAAGAGAGTTTAGCTTGGTAAGCCTCATACAATAGTTTGGAGGGAGTATGGCTGGAGTAGTGGGAACAAACTAGTTTTAAGATGAAGTTGTTTCAATTTACGAGCAGGATTACATAATTTGGATCACCTTTGATAACTGGGGTGGGGGAGGCAGGGAGGACTTGGACTTGGTGATTTAGGAGGACCATTTCAATCCCATGTCCTTAGGTATCATTTCTTCTTAGAATGTTACAGCAGAAGTCATGTGGTGTCCGACGACTTGATGGCCTGCTTCATTCTGGAAGAGATTATGGAAAAGTAATTGGCCCCAGTGTAGTTCTATATCCTTTGTAGGTGCATATTGTCAAACCATCAGAAAGAAACTGCCCTCACTGCCTGTCACACTTTTCTCAGATAATGCCATATATGCCACCGTTCATTTTCACTAAATGAAAATATAATCCAAGGCTGCAATAAAACATGACACATTTTTCTCTATGGCCAGAATATGCCTGAGTATGAGATCACTTACACACATGTTAATCAGGAATGGTTCTTCTGAAGTCAGTTGAATTACACTACTATAAATGAGGTTTGATGGAAAGTAGAATCATGCCCAAGATAAAGCCTATCTTAACTGCTAATTTTTGCTGCTTCAAGAATTTTACATCTTTCTTTTGGTGCAGATTTGTCACCATTATAGAGTCTACTGATCATAATCATAAGGGAAAATCCTAATCCTCCTTTTAATGCATTTTTCACCCCCTCACCTCCAATTCTGGAGAGTTGAGGAAAATAAGAATATATGTACCTTGAAAAATTTTCATGCTTGTATTTCTACCTGTTACTCTTTTTTATGGGCTTCTGCTATTTGATCTTGCTGGAGTTCACAACCCTTATTTTTCTAATTTAAACTAATTCTAAAATTTTACAAAAACATTTGTAATCAAACTACAGGAACCTGCAGTTCTTCAATCATCCAGTCAGCCTATCATAGGAAATATTTTTAATCCATAATTTATTGTCCCCATAGTCCAATTTCATTTCCTTTTCTTTTTTGGTCTTTCAACAATTTTGTCCACATCATTTTGTGATTTTCACTACAGTATTTAATAGATATATTTTAGCCTGTCTTTCAGCCATCTTAAAACCAAGCTGCTTTTAAAAAAAATTGCTCGAGGACATGACCCAGGGAATCTAGTCTGATGCTCGCTGTCAGTAACTTTTCAAATTAAATTAGCTATTGTTTGCCATTTATAATCATTAGTTGAACTGAGAAGAGGTCTAAATCTATACGATCACTCTACGTTTTGTAAGAGAATGTGAAAAAGTTCCTCAAATGGACAATAGTGCAGATGTCACTAAATCAGGTAGATCTTCGTATGCAGGTAAATGCCATCTTCAGCTGTTCTAAACATACTGCAGTATAATTAAATAGACAGAGGCATTGAAGCATGGACATCTTATATGTTCTTTCCATCTCAATCAAAATATTCATACCAGAACTGTGGTGTAGTGGCCTGTTTTTTGCCAGCAAATGTATAAACAGTCTTGTCTTGCCTCCCAAAAATGACCTATATGACCTGTTTTTCTCGGCCTTTTGCATGACCTTGACCTTAGATATTGGAAAATGCAATGACCCTATTTTAGCTCAATATTAGCTTCATTATGAGTCAGTGATTCTCTTCTGTTCCTCAATTGCTCATTTTTCCTATATGTGTTCTCTTTTTTTCTTATTCTTCCTCCTATTCCTTCTGTTAATCCCACCTACGGGTCTTCCATCTCTCCAAAATGTTCTGTTCAGTTCCATGTTCTATGCACACCATATGCTAACTGGTCGTCCTTTATGACATCCCTATACTTCTTGAGTCAGGCTCTCTGGTTTTTTGGGGTTTTTTTGATATTTTGAACTAGCTTGTTGCATAATTTTCAGGAATGCACTGTACATGACCAAATCATCTTCACTTACATGCCCTCTTTCTTTATTTACTGGTGTTACTTTGAGTGTGTCTATAATTTATGCATTCCTCCGAATGTCTTCCTTGCTTACACCACTCATCATTCTCAATATTTGCATTTTGAGGGAACAGATTATTTGCTAATTTTTTTCTTTGTCCAACATTTAACACCTGATATTAAAACTGGATGTAGCACTGTTTTATAGACTTCCCTTGTTAAGCTTATTGGTGTTTTCTTATAACATGAGCGTTGGCCCCCTTACCTCTGTTCACACCCTTCCCTGCCAGGAACAATGCCCAACTCCTGGTTCCCAGTTGCAGCGGTGGAAGTGATGGATAAAGGTAAGTGGCAGCATGACATGACAAGTTAGGGGTTGACTGGCATGGAGAGAATAGCATGTGCAAACAGCATGAACCAGGTGCCTCCTTCTGTATGTTCTTTGTGAGGATATCCAGAACTATTATGAACAAGAAAGGGCTCAGTGCTGATCCCTGATGCACTGCCATCTTTATCCATAGTTTGGTCCACCAGTAAAGATTCTTCTTCGAGTGGTCCCCGTGGGTGCTCCACAATAGGTGTCAGGCTTGCCCGGCACCGCAGATTGGAAATCTTCCAGCAATTTCTCCTGGATCGCGCTGGTGCGCGCCGCCCCCAGCTGTATGCACAATCCGGTCCCTGCTAGTTCCTTCTCAACCGCCATTGGCTGCAGACGGAATCCACTTAGGCTAAGGCCAGAGTCAGATTAAATAGTGGTTTTTTTCTACGTGTCATTTGTTGTTTTTGGTTATTAAACAAAAAAAAAAAGAGAGAAAGCAAAGACAAAGAGAATATCAGCAAAAAAAAAAAAAAAAAAGAGAGGAGTGGAGAAGAGAAGAGCGGACGTGAAGGCCATTTAGGCCGCCGGCTGCCCCTCAGGCCAGTGATCGCTATTTGGGGTGGAAAGGCACGGATTAAGTGCTAAGTACCCTATTAACAGTAAAGGACTCACCGCAATGGCCTCTTCAGGTTTTAAAAAGCTGAGTCATGCCGTGAAGCTATGCCGGCCTCCGTGGGGCATAGCGAATGCATCCGATGCCTGGGGGAATCACAGGCTACCCAGAAGTGTTCTCACTGTGCTAAGCTCACAGCCAGGGCCAGGAGGGACAGAGTGATGAGGCGTAAAATGCTCTTGTTGATAAGGCTCTCCAGCCGGACTTGCCGGAGAAGCCTCACCCAGAAGGGCCCTCTGGGTTGCATAAGAGGAGGGCAGTTTTCTCTGACCCCCTCGGTGCAGAAACGGAGGAAACTCTCCCTGGCTCGATCCTTGTCGGCGTTTGCAGCGAGCAGGACGAGCGGAGCACACAGCCCCCAGCCGCATACTCAGGCAGGCGGCAGCGCGGCAGCACACATGGCAGAGGCTGAGCCTCCGGTTATACAACAGCCAGCACGCGTGGTGCCTAGAGCGTCAGCGAAGCAAACGCCGGACCCGGCAGCACCACCACAGGCGGCACCGGCCCCCACGGCACCAACGGTGCAGGGGAGCCAGGCACGGAGCCTGCAGGCACCGGAGGAGGATACCCGTGCGGCACCGCAGCTGACGGTGCCGAGCGCGGAGCTGACAGTGGGGCCGAGATCCCCGGCACGGGAGGGGGCGGTGCCGGCCCCGCAGGGGAGGGGAAGGCAAAATCAAAAGCCCGGCACCGCAGTCCATCTCCGGACAGGGCTGCGCTGCTGTTAGCACCAAGCCCTCCCCCTGTGATACACACACCGCATTGAAGGCCTGTGTCTCCACCGGCCCATCCGGAACCTCCTTCTCCGTTCCTCCAACCAATGTCACCATGGCCATTTCTGCGATTGGATCCCCTGGAGTACTATCACAAGCCAGTTTCACCTGTATCTGTGTCATCGCGGAGGTCTTGCTCTCCCAGACATTGGGGGTACACACCCTGTGAGTGGTCTAGGTCTCCATCCCCGGACCCTTGCCCATGCTGCCATGGTCATCCTTATCATGCTGGACACAGACACCACAGGCCTACACCCAGGGGCAGGTCCCCCCCGGCCGCTCAATACCCCCGTGGGCACTCCCAATCGGGGACGGAAACACAGTTGTCTCAGGGGGAGTTAATTTTAGAAACCCGAGCCTTTCCTTCACAATCCTCCAGGGAGCAAGTGTATCATCGACCGCAGGAGCCCGAGGGTTCGAGGGAGGTTTACCCTAGTGGTTCTTCCTCATCCTCCCCAGACGAGGCCATGGCCCCCAGAGATGTCTCTCCCCCGGATGACCTTAAACAGTTTCAGGAGCTGTTTAAAAGGGTGGCTTCACGCAAGACATTCAAACGGCAGAGGTGCAGGAGAAACATCACAAACTCCTGGAAAATTTGAGACCCCCGGCTTCATCCAAAATTGCTATTCCGCTGGACGAAGCCATTCTGGAGTCAGCCACTACTATATGGCAGACTCTGGCCTCTGTTCCGCCTGGCAGACTCCGGCCTCTGTTCCGCCTACGAACAAGAGAGTGGATAAGAAGTACTTCGTCCCGGCAAAGGGCATGGAGTTCCTCTTCAGTCACCTACAACCAAATTCTTTGGTGGTCGAGTTGTCCCAGCAGAGGTCAAAGGCTTCTCAGTACAAATCGAGGGGATCAGACAAAGATGCTAAGAAGCTAGAGCTGTTTGACAGGAAGGTATATTCCTCTTCTACCCTGCTATTGAGAGTGGCAAATTATGGGCACACCTAGCAACCCATAATTTTGATAATTACTCCAGGCTTACTCCCCTCATGGATTCACTTCCGGAAGACAAAAAGCCGGTGTTAAAGGTGATTGTTCAAGAGGGCTACGCAGCATCGCGGACGGGAGTCCAGATTGCCCTGGACGTGGCAGACACGGCGGCACGTTCAACGGCTACAGCAGTGGTCATGCGTAGAGAATCCTGGCCCCAGACGTCGGGTATCCCGAGGGACCTACAGGCGAAGATCGTGGACCTTCCCTTTGATACACAAAAGCTGTTTGCAGACTCAACCGACTCGGTCCTTGACTCCAGTAAGGACTCGAGAGCTACACTTAGAGCCTTGGGCATTTATACTCCCCCATACAGGAGGGAAAAATTTTATCCTCAGCAAAGACGCTACGCTTACAACCACAGCGTGCTCAATATCAACGGGGCTATGGCCAAAGGCGCTATCAACAGCAGCAACAGTACAGAACTCCTAGGTGACGTTCTCAACAAAGACGTACCCCCGTCGGGTCAGGCCCAAAGGCAACAAGTTTGAAGGGTATGTCGGGCTACACTATCAATACCCTCGCTCAATGCCACTCTCATCTCATGTTCCATCATCGCCTCAGACCGTTCCACTCCCAATGGCAAAAGATCACCACAGACAAATGGGTGCTGGAGATCATAGCCACGGGTTACGCGATCCCCTTCCAGTCGCTTCCACTGACGAAGCCTCCCATGAGGCCTCACCTCAGGGACACTACCACGAGGCGAGGCTCAAGCAGAAGGTGAATCACCTTATGTTCATAGGGGCAGTGGAAAGAGTGCCGGAATAATTCCAGGGGTAGGTTTTTATTCACGCTACTTCCTACCAGAGAAGAAAACAGGAGACTGGAGGCCCATCTTAGATCTTCGGGGCATCAACTGTTACTTGCGCAAGCAACTTTTTCGGATGATCACAGTTGCCTTGATACTCACGGCACTGGACGATGGAGACTGGGTTGCAGCACTCGACTTACAAGATGCTTACTTTCATATAACAATCCACCCGGCACACAGATGCTTCCTCCACTTCACGGTCGGCCAGGAGCGCTTCCAGCACAGGGTTCTTCCGTTTGGCCTCTCCTCGGCCCCCAGAGTCTTTACCAAAACCCTGGCAGTGGTGTCAGGCTACCTGCACAGACAGGGGGTGTTTATTTTTCCCATATCTGGGCGACTGCCTGCTAAAAGGGGCCTCGAAGGCAGAGGTCTCACGCATGATACGCGTCACAGCAGACACGTTTTTCTTCGCTGGGCCTAGTCATCAACCTCACAAAGTCAAAGTCCGAACCCACACAACATATATAGTTCATAGGGGCATGCATAAACTCTATCACAGCAAGGGTGTACCTACCCGACACCCACTTCCGCGCCATCAGTTCGCTGGTGCAAGTCATCACATACAGCCCCATGGTGCCGGTCTTAATGTGCTTATAGCTGCTGGGCCACATGGCGGCAGCGACGTTTGTGGTACAGAATGCCAGGTTGCACATGTGAAGCCTGCAGCATTGGCTGGCGAGCATTTACAAACCGGTATCCCACACTGTCCACAGAGTGGTGTCGCCCACAACAGAGGTGCGCAGATCCCTGGCGTGGTGGGAAAACCCCGAGAATCTGCTAGTGGGGGTGCTTTTTTACCAACCACAAATTTCTATTTTTCTTACTACCAACACCTCCCTCATAGGATGGGGAGCGCACATCGGCGACAAGGTAACGCAAGGGCTATGGTCACCTGCGGAACAGACACTGCACATAACCATACTGGAGCTCAGAGCAGTGTTCAACGCCTGCAAACATTTTCGAGATTACCTACATGGCAAAGTAGTCGGGATTCAATACTGACAATACCTCCACTATGTTTTACATCAGTCGACAAGGAGGAGCACGATCCCGTGCCCTATGTGCGGAAGCAGTCCGAATGTAGAATTGGTGCATCACCAACAATATAACGTTGAAAGCCTCATACTTGCTGGGCGCTCACACCGTGAAAGCAGATCAGCTGAGCAGGCGCTTTGCAATCATGCACGAATGGCAGATCCGCTCCGATCTGCTATGGCGCATTGTTCGTACATGGGGGTTTCCCCAGATCGATCTGTTTGCCACCCAGTACAACAAAAAGTGTCCCCAATACTGCTCCAGGGCAGGAGTGGGTTGGGGTTTCCCTGGGGGACGCATTCATGTTTTCATGGAGTGGCTCCCTACTTTACGCATTTCCCCCGCAGCGCTTATCCACCAGGTCTTGCACAAAGCCAGAAGGGAGAGAGCTCGCATGATACTCATAATTCCACTTGGGATCGGCAGCAATGGTTTCCCTTGCTTCTGCGCATGTCGGACCGCCCACTGCTCCCTCTACCGGTGGCGCCGGACTTACTCACGCAGGCTCAGGGGTCCATAGTGCACCCGCACCCTCAGGGTCTGCACCTACAAGCATGGCTAATCCATGGCTCAGCTCCTTAAAGAGCACGTGTACGGAGGGAGTACAACAAGTCCTGGAACGTAGCTGAAGGACCTCCACCAGGAGGACTTACAAGCAGAAATGGACTCGATTCACAGCCTGGTGTTCCGCCAAGCAGTTAGCTCCCCTTGATGTTCCTATACCTGTAATACTAGAATACTTATTGGACCTCAAGAGAGGCGGGCTTTCTCTATCCTCGCTAAAGGTCCACCTCGCCACTATATCAGCCTTTCGGCATACAGAGGAAGGGCCCACGGTGTTCACCCATCCTATCGTTACCAGGTTCTTGAAGGGGCTGGTACACCTGTACGCCCCTTGGAAACCGCTTCCACCATTGTGGAATTTGGACTTGGTGCCCAGCACGCTATCGGGTCCACCTTTTGAACCAATAGCCACAGTTCCCATACGTCTCTTTACAATAAAAACAACCTTCCTCCTTGCAACTACGTCAGCCCGCAGGGTGAGTGAGCTCGCGGCAGTGATGGCAACACCGCACTGCACAGTATTCTCAAAGGAGGCGGTAAGCTTAAGGCTGCACCCAGCCTTTGTTCCAAACGTCTCTTCGGAGTCCAATCTTAACAAGCCAATAGTTTTACCCTCGTTTTACCTGAAGCCTCACAGCTCCGGCAAGGAGGCATGCCTGCATCTCCTGGATGTCAGGAGGGCATTGGCCTTCTACATAGACAGAGCTAAGTTCTTCCGGAAAACGGACAGGCTCCTAGTCTCTCTCGCTCCCAGGTCAAAAGGAGAAGGTCTCTCTTCACAGAGACTCTCAAAGCACATTGTGTCCTGTATAAAAATGTGTTACGAGCTTCATAATGCTCCTTTGCTGGCCCCGCCCAGGGCTCACTCCACCAGGGCGGTGGCGGCGTCAACAGCCTTCTTCAAGGGCATCGCGTTAAAAGACATCTGTAGAGCGGCGACCTGGTCATCCTACGACACCTTTGCTGAGCATTATGCCCTGCCTCAGGTATTTGAAGAGGATACCCGCCTGTCGACAGCAGTCCTCTCGGGGGCAAGCTGCACATAAACCGATTACCCACCTCCTTACTTGGGTTACTGCTGGGTAGTCACCTATTGTGGAGCACCCACGGGGACCACTCGAAGAAGAAAGAGAAGTTACTCACCTGTAGTAACGATGGTTCTTTGAGATGTGTCCCCGTGGGTGCTCCACCACCCGCCCATCCTCCCCACTTCGGATCTCTGTCCAGTGTTTTTCAGGAGCATCCGAGGCGGTTGGTCAAGGAACTGGTGGGGACCGGATAGCGCACGCGGCCGGGGGTGCGCAGGGGGGCGGCGCGCGCCGGCGTATGCGCGATCCAGGAGAAACTGCTGGAAGATTTCCAATCTGCGGCGCCAGGTGAGCCCGACACCTATTGTGAAGCACCCACAGGGACACATCTTGAAGAATCAACCGTTATTGAGACGTTAACATTGATTGCCAGGGAGTGAGATGTGACAAAAAGTATTACTTCAGGTTGAGCATATTCACAGAAAGTACCCCATGTTATTTTTCCTTCTGAAACTTGATTTCTCTTATCTCTTCCTTTTTGTTTCATCCTACAAAGGAATATCTTGAAAGACAATGGTATGTCTTCACCTGTTAGGAAGAAAGGAGGTAAAAAAATGCCATAAAGAGCTTAATGATGCCAGACCATACTTGTCATACTCAGTATTTTGAGTTTACTTTGACCTGAAAGCATAGATCACTTACCTTAATTCTTCTCAAACGTTCTTTCCTTCTGACTCATCTACCTAAAAACAGCAGGGAAATGGAAACAAAAATAAGAAAAGTGAAAAGAAGCTGCAAAGAGAAACTCTGCATTGGAGCCTACGAGCATGCTAAAATTGAGTCATGCGGTGGTGAGGACTTCTAAGAAAAATGCTGAGTAGCTGCCCCTGTACCTTCCCTGTATTCCATTCTTGCTAATCACCATGCTGTTTTGCACTTGCTGTTTTTGGGGGTAGCTTATATACAAGGGAGCGATGGGCCACTGCTTCCCATGTTTGGATTCAACAATTTTCTTTGATCTCTGGCCATTGTTCACTTTGGCATGGGAATAAAAATGTATTAATATGATTGTTAACGTCTATTAATGAACGAGAAGATAATGCATGCATGCCAGTTTTGTCAGATCACTCTTTCTTAGAAAACTACTGCAAACAACTTCTGGGCAATTTGTTCTCTCCAAAGGCAGTTAAATGTGGAGTCCAACAAGTTTCCAGCTTGTGTCCTTCCTTGCTGTCTGAATGCTAGTGTGAAAGTATTGGAGTGTTATCAGAAGGCTCTTGTGTTACCACTAAAATGATGATACTTGCCTCTGCAATTCTTTTTTATTGAACTCAGAGTCCACCATCTCATTACTTTCCCAATGTCTTCTGAAAGAGCAGTCTGAATGAAGTTGAATTGCTGGTAGCTCAAATTGGACAAGGATGTATGCTTGCTGGCAGTGAGAGATATGGTGAAGTGTGCAGGCTCAGTTTGCACCCTCTTCTCATTTTATGTATTTAATTTTAAGCAAAATGGTAGCATCAGGGTCCTGTTGGAATTTTTGGATAGTATTATGGCTCATAGTGACATTCAGCCTCTCCAGTTATCCAGAAGACTACTTTTTCCTTGCATTATAAACCTGACAACAGCCTTTTATATACTTGCTATTTCCTGGGTTGGGTGTTGTAATGCCCTCTATATAGGGTTACACCTCCTAACTACAGCTACTGCAGAATGCAGCTGCCTGTTTCCTGAGTTGTGAGGCTCACCACCATGAGTTAATTTATCTCAGCTGGTGATCTTTAACAATTTAGATCTTTAGGGACTTCATTACTGGATATACCATTTTTCACCCTGTAACCTGTAAAGACAGTAATGATAAGATGAGATGTGTGCGCTACCTGAATGAACTGAATACATCACGTTTGGAGACAAAAATTCCTCCATTAGGGATATCATTTTGGAATTCACTGAAGTTGAAGGGCTATCAGAGGTTTTAGTCTGGCAACCTTCAGGGCAAGATGTAAGCCTCATGTGTTAGCATTTGATTAACTGTTTTATTTTATTCTTCTTTTGTGGTTTATTGTCTGTAATTAAAGTGCCTAGCTGCTGCAGACACAGAGGCACTGTAGAAATTAATGAAATGTTACAAAAATTCATTAAGGAGAAAGAGAAGTTTAAAGGGAATTTTCTCATTCTCTAAATCAGATCTATTATCAAATTTCTATTTGTTATGAATTTTCAAATCATTCAGAGAATAAGATTGTAATATGTTATAGCTGTTTCAGAATTATAAATTTAAAGAACTGAAATGTTTCTGGGAAAAAGAAAAAAATCAAACATACCCAATTTTCTCATTGTAAATGCCACACATCTCAAATCTGCCATGTCTTCAGAGTATCATTAGTATTGTTGTTATGACTATAATTATTATTATCACTTATGTAGAGCGGTTTAACCTCCACTCTCAGTACTTTGCAAAGATATGTGATCATACGAACATATGACATAGGACTCGAAGTGACCTCCTGGATTGCAGTAGCAGGAGACTAAGTTGATACAACCTCATCATGTAATCTGATTTAAGGCAACATACTGTGTTAAGGTTATGAATGGTTCATGTATCTGTCTGGGCTACGGATTATGCATACCTCCATGAGGAGTTGTTTTTAACAGTTCCTGTATGTGGGGTGGGAGAGTGGTGATTAAGATGAATCACTCAGATTATAAACACCTTGTGACAGAGAGTTAGTTGTAGCATCCTGGTCCCTGAGGTTGCTTCAGCACAGAGAAGGTGTCAGGCTTAATTGGAATCAATCAACTTGTTCCTGATGGGAATTGCTGACCCTTGGACATAGTGTTGGGCAAATTAAGTAAATAGTTTAGTAATGGCAAAGGTATATGACTGAAAGAAACAGGAAGTAAAGAAAAAAAAGCAGTCAAGTAGCAGTTTAAAGACTAGCAAAATAATTTATTAGGTGAGATTTCGTGGGACAGACCCACTTCTTCAGACCATAGCCGTACCAGAACAGACTAAATATTTAAGGCACAAAGAACCAAAAACAGTAATGAAGGAGGACAAATCAGAAAAAAATGATAAAGGTGAGCAAGTCAGAGAGTAGAGGAGTGGGGGGGAAGGTCAAGAATTAGATTAAGCCAAATATGCAAACGAGCCCCTATAGCAACTCAGAAAATTCCCATCCCGGTTCAAACCATATGTTAATGTGCCGAATTTGAATATAAAAGACATCTCGGCTGTCTCCCTTTCAATAGTGGTGCGAAAATTTTTCTTCAGTAACACGCAGACTCTTAAGTCATTAACAGACTGGCCCACTCCATTAAAATGTTGACTAACCGGTTTGTGGATCTGGAGTATTTTTATGTCTGTTTTGTGCCCATTAACTCTTTGTCTAAGGGCGTTAGAAGTCTGTCCAATATACAAAGCATCTGGGCATTGTTGGCGCATGATGGCATATATGATGTTAGTTGAGGAACATGAGAATGTGCCTGTGATTCTGTGAATAACCTGGTTAGGTCCAGTGATGCTATTTCCAGAAAAGATATGTGGACAAAGCTGGCAGTGGGCTTTGTTGCAAGGAAAAGTTCCAGGACTGGTATTCCTGGGGTATAGACTGTGGCTGTTGGTGAGGATCCTCATAAAGTTGGGAGGTTGTCTGTAGGAGAGAACACTCACGTCACCTAAGGCCTCCTGGAGTGTGGCATCCTGATTAAGGATAGGTTGTAGGTCTTTAATAATTTGTTGCAGTGGTTTGAGTTGGGGGCTGTAGGTAATGACCAGTGGTGTTCTGTTCTTGGCTTTTTTGGACCTGTCTTGGAGTGGCTGGTCTCTGGGTATTTGTCTGGCCAGTGTGACACAGTTGCAAAAACAAGCACACATGATTCTTGGATTTATTAACAGGAGTGTGGTGAGTAAGACACAAGAAGTCATTCTTCCGCTCTGCTCTGCACTGATTAGGAGTATTGTGTGTGAGTACAGTATCAGTTGGAGTATTATGTCCAGTTCTGTGAACCACATTTCAAAAAAGATATGGAGAAATTGGAGAAGGTCCAGAGAAGAGCAACATGAATGATTAAAGGTCTAGAGAACATGAGCTATGAAGGAAGACTGAAAGAATTGGGCTTTTTTAGTTTACAAAAGAGAAGACTGAGAGGGGACATGATAGTGGTTTTCAAGTACCTGAAAGAGTGTTACAAGGAAGAGGGAGAAACATTATCCCTGAGGATAGGACAAGGAACAATGGGCTTAAACTGCAGCAAGGGAAGTTTAGACTGGACAGTAGGAAAAGCTTCCTAACTATCAGAGTGGTTAAACATTGGAATAAATTGCCTAGGGAGGCTGTGGCATCTCCATCTCTGGAGACCTTTAAGAGCAGGTTAGACAGACATCTTCAGGGACTGGCTAGACCATGGGTGTCCAACCCGCGGCCCATGGGCCGCATGCGGCCCTGGGCAGCTAGTAATGCGGCCCCACAAGATTGTAAACTTTTAACATTATTATGTGATTTATGTACATTAACTATATTATATATTTTATATGCGGCCCAAGACAATTCCTCTTCACTCAATGCGGCCCAGGCAAGCCAAAAGGTTGGACACCCATGGTCTAGACGGTACCTGGTCTTGCTGCGGGGACAGAGCACTGGACTCGATGACTTCTGGAGGTCCCTTCCGGGTCTATTTTTCTATGACTCTGTGCTTAGGTTAAAAACAACAAGAAGTCCTGTGGTGCCTTATAGACTAACAGATATTTTGGAGCATGAGCCTTCGTGGGCAAAGACCCGCTTCATCAGATGCTTAGCTTGATGTAATAGAAATCACACTTTATTTTCCATGGAGTGTCACCACTCGTCTATTAATTCTGCAGTAGTCTCTTTCCAGTTTGGAATGACGACTTGTAAATTTAGTGTTTTACATAGTGAACAAGTATAGTATATATTTGCTTTAGGAAACTTGGCTTCAGTATCATTCTGGCATGAAAACGGGATATTCTAATTTTTTTTTCTAATTCAGCCAGAGATTAAAGCAGAAAATGGGTTGTGTGATTCCTTCTTGATATTTTGGTGAAGTAGGACAGAATTCTGATAAATTGACCAGGTGTTTCATACTCAACATCTCAAACTTGCCCTTGAAAACTAGAAAGACTTTAGGGCATTCAAGATGTTTTTGGGTTTTGACAGTCATCATTCCATGAGGGATATTAAAGTACAAACTAGATATACCATCTTATATCTCTTAAATTTCCCTGAAACTTTTTATTTAACCTAAGTATGTAGTCTTATATAATTTTACCATATTATACACTTCTGTATCACAAACCTTTAGTGTATTACCATTCCTCCCTCTTATTAGATTTTATTTTCTCTTTGATCTTTCTCAGTGTGAGTTTTTTCAATAATTTAGGAATATTATATCTATTGCTTTTATACCCTAAAAATATACAGCAAATAAATTTTTTTCTTTTCAAAATTACAATGTGTAAGGCACATCAGATAACTTTAAACATGCGATTTTGGCTATTAATGATGACATATTAAAAGACACCATTCCTCTTCCTGCATTATGTATGTTCCTTAGTCTAAAATGAGTGTTTTCAACTATCAAAACATCCTTTACTATAAGGGCTTGTCTACACAAACAATTAGATAACAGCAAGCTGCGGAGTGAAACTAGTCTATCATGGTCTAACTGACCGTTTTGGGTCTGTCCCACAAAAGCTCATCACCTAATAAATTATTTTGTTAGTCTTCAAAGTGCCACATGATTGCTTTTTTGTGTTGTTTTGTGAAGATACAGATAAACACAGCTATCTCTCTGTGACGATTGACCGTTTTTGAGCTTGTTGATGTACATTTTTCCTGGGAGAATTCTGCACCACTCTTCACATTGTGAATTCATGTCCCCTGCAGATTTTTTTTTCCCTCTGTAGAAAGTACATTCTGACAAAGAACCTCTACAGTAATGTCAGGAGCTATTATGACTCTAGAATAGAGGGCAGGCAGCTCACTGACAACAGTAGCTAGCAGCCAGCTCACTGACAACAGTAGCTAGCATCAGATAGGGAGGAGAGGTTGCATTCTCACAGTATCCTGCTGGCGGGGCCGGGTGAAGAGGTATGGGTTATGGAGAGAGAGAGCAGGGCTCATGGGGCTGCTTGGAGATCACGTAGACTGGGGTTCAGAAAGGCCAGTAGAGGGGGACAACTGGGGACCAGGAGCTAACTGGGAGTGGGGATGTAGGGACACATGGGGCTGGGGGGAAAGAAAGTGCAGGGACACATGGAAGTAGAAGTATATGTGCCTGAAGAAGAAGCTAGGGACAGCTAGGTTCTTCATGGGACCAGCGCCAAACATCATTTTTTTCAGGCTCACTATATACTTGTACCACAGGCCCCCTCCCACTAACATACCACAATTTGTGGTCTGGGCTGTTTCTCCAGGCCCTCCAGGCAGTGTTCCCTCTCTTTTTTCCATCCATTGGCAGAATAAATTTTGTTGCGTGCACCAAGGCATGTATATATGTTCACCATCAACAGAAACATATGGTGCCAACAGTGGACGCTCTGCTAAGCAGCTGGGCAGCACCTGAATCTCTCCTGGGCTGACATGCAAGTGCTCAGCATACAGGGAACACTGCCTCCAGGCCTGATAAAGAGTATTCTCCTCACATGTGGGGGACTTACGTGGGAGATGCTCCTCCAACTACCTAACAATCCCTCCCTGACCCACGAAAACTTTTTTCGTATTTCTTTGACCCAGACACAACAACAACCTCCGCATTCAACTTTCCCCTCCCTCAGCACCTCCATTACCGCTGACTTCCTCAAAGCTTTGCACTTCTTCTGAGGAAATAAGTCTCTTTATTGTAGTCTAAATGCATTCTTACTCAGAAGTTATGCATTAATGTGCCTAGTAAGGAATCGCTTTGTCATAAACATTTCCTGAATCTATTTTGTTGTTTGTATTGTTGCAGACATACAACGCTACCAAACAATCCACTAGACGCTTCTAACTTTTAAAGTGGCCTGAATTTTTCAGTCATGGATGCAGAAATCTGATTCTTCTATCTACTTCCATTTCTGGTGTTCTGAAATATTTAATGTACTTAAATTTAGGGTTGACTCATTGTTCTGGGTCCATTTGTCTGTCATCTCCATGTACCTTACTTTAGTATATGATATTTTTAGATATTTTGGTTTAAAATTTATGAAAGGGTTTTCTCAGGTATATCTTCCTGTTTGAAAGCCTGTCCTTATCTTGAGGCCTCCGTTTGGTTTTGACCCCATTGGTAAAAAATCCATTTGAGCCATTGGATGAGTGTGCATTTAATCACTTATCAAAACAGCCTTCAGTATTAACACTGCACCAGCCAAGAGGGTGAATGGGCTGAATGGTTCATCTGCATCTTTCATACTATTTTTCATAAGTATCAGAGGGGTAGCTGTGTTAGTCTGTAGCTTTGAGAACAACAAGAAGTCTTATGGCACCTTACAGACTAACAAATATTTTGGAGCATAAGCTTTCATGGACAAAGACTCGCTTATGCTCCAAAATATCTGTTAGTCTATAAGGTGCCACAGGACTTCTTGTTATTTTTCATAAGGATCCTTACTAATTTAGTGTTTGTTCACATTGAGTCTGTCTTTTTTTCCTTTCCCCAAGCCGCATAAAGGGTAACAGAGAATGTGTCCTCATAAATGGCAATTAGAATGGCTCTTGCTGATTATTTGGATGGAACTAAGTTTTCATAAAACACTTAGGATACATCTACACTGGAAACTAACTTCGAGTTAACTTTGAAGTTAGGCACTACATCGAAGTAGCCAGCAGAGAGTCTACACACATTTTCTTCAGAGTCCTTACTCCATTCCCGGGAATGGAGTCGTGCCCTACTTCAAAGTGTAACTTTAAGTAGAGTGTGTGTAGATGTGCAACTTTGAAGTTGTATTTCAAAGAATGCAAGTTTGAAGTTATTGTTGTAGTGTAGACACAATGACCTGAAAGAGGGGATGGATTGCACCCTCAGCAAATTTGCGGTTGACACTAAGCTAAGAGGAGAGGTAGATAAGTTGTAAGATTGATCCAGAAGTAATCTGATGAGGTTTACCAGGGCCAAGTGCAAAGTCCTGCACTTGGGACAAAAGGATCTTTAGCCTTGTTACAGGCTGGGTACCAACTGGCTAAGTAGCAGTGCAGCAGAAAAGGACCTGGGGATTACAGTGGATGAAAGGCTGGGTATGAGTCAAGAGTGTGCCCTTGTAGCCCAGACATATTGGAGTGCATTAAGAGAAGCATTTTCAGCAGATCTAGAGAAGTTGTTATTTCCCTCGATTCAGCACTGGTGAGGCCTCATCTGAAGTATTGCGTCCAGTTGTGGGCCCCCACTATGGAAAGGATTGAGGATGCATTAGAAGCAGGTTCAGTAGAGGGCAATGAAAATGATTAGGGGGCTGGAGCAGGTGACCGATGGGGAGATGCTGAGAGACTTGGGCTTATTTAGTTTGCAGAAGAGAAGAGTGAAAGGTGATTGGATAGCAGACTTCAACTTCCTGAAATGGGACTCTAAAGAGGATGGAGAGATGCTGTTCTCAGTTGCAATGGGTGGCAGAACAAGGAGCAATGGTCTGAAGTTACAGAGGTGTAGGCTGGATGTTAGGAAAATCTTTTTCACCAGGAGGGAGGTGAAGCACTGGAATGTTTTACCTAGAGAGGTGGTAGAATCTCCATCCCTGGAGATGGTTAAGTCCTGGCTTGATAAATTTCTGGCTGGGATGATTTAGTTGTGGTTGATCTTGCTTTAGGTGTGGGGCTGGACTAGATGACTTTCTAAGGTCCCTTCTAGCCCTAGCATTCTATGATTCTGTGTTCACAAAATAGATACAAGAATAAATGATCAAAGTAAATGAAACTTCCAGAATTTATTCGATTATTTTGACAAATAAAATAAGTAGAGTTGGTTTTTTTTTTGCAAAATTTTAAATTTTTGGTGCAGAATTCCCCAAGAAGTAGCAAATTAGCAGTTTGTTAATGGGCTTGGAGCTATTCCTGTTTCAAAGAGGACTAGATCAAAGCACTCTAATGAATTGTTAATAACCATTAGAAAGGTCAATACAGAAAATTATGCAATGGCAAACTAGTACCTTGTAGATTTACAACTCGGCTCCACACTGTTTAATTGTTTAGATAGAAAGGATGTGTAATAAGCTCATTTTCTACACACTACTGGAAATGTGGTATATTCCTTTCACTTCCATTCCTTCTCTCCAAAATCATAGATTCTGAGGCCAGAAGGGACCATTATGATTATCTACTGTGACCCTGTGAATAACTCAGGCCACAGAATTACCCTAAGATAAATTCTAAAGCAGGTATTTGAGAAATCATACAGTCTTGATTTTAAAATGGTCAGTAGAGCAGAATGCACCACCACCTTTAATAAGTTGTTCCAATGATTAATTACTCCCACCATTAAAAATTTACATCTTAATTCTAGTGTGAAATTGACTAGCTTTGACTTCCAGCCATTGGGCCATGAAGAACCTATTATTTAATATTTGTTCTCAGTATACACTAATCAAGTTACCCTTATCCTTCTCTTTGTTCAGCTAAATAGTCTGAGCTCCTTGAATATGTTGCCATAAGGCATACTTTCTTACCCTATAATAATTCTCTTGGTTCTTAGTTTAACTCTCTCCAATTTATCAACATCCTTCCATTTCAGAGAGGTTGAAGTGAAAGATGAAGACAGAACCATTCCTTTCTGTCTGCCTTTTCTCACATTCAAACACAAAGAAAATCCAAAGCGAGGGTTTTGAAACATTTTGTTTTCTACCGGTTCTTATTTCAGTGTCATATGAGTTATCTTCTGTTTCAGGAGCGTGAGATAATTTGACTCTTTTGTTGCTCTTTACCATCAGTTTAGTAGAAGAGAACTTCTTTTTGAGTACGTTTAGTGTGGTGTGGATTGCGGTGGAACCATTGTTGTACAACTGTGGATGAGAACCCCAGGAAATGCTTATCCCTTGGGGAACAAAAATGTGTTTGAAATATTTTCTTTTTTACAGCAGGATTTTGTGGTGAGTTGATTGGGAGCTTTACCTGGACTGTAAACATGCTTCTCCTTTTTTTTTAGAAAAGTATGCTTAATTTCATAGAGGTTGTGAAAGTCATACGTGAGAAGAACTGAGGTGCATGGCAAATCCTAACTGTATCCTTTATACTTCAAACATGAATCAAGGCTGAACTTCGAAGTGTACCACTCCCAAATGACATTAGACAGGAAGAAATCTCTCATATTTGGGGATTATAGTGTAGAGTGACAAGGGCCTTAAGGATATTTAGGCTATGTCTACACTATGAGAGAAAATCAAATTTATTTATATCAGTTTTCTAATACTGGAATTTATAAGTTTGATTTTGACCATCCTCACTTCCGTCATGCTTCCCAAAAAATCGAGTCATCTTTGCTATGCACAAATTGGCTAACATCAACTCTTGCAGCAGTGCATTGTGGGAAGCTATCCCACAGTTCCTTTATCCCTGTAGCATTCTGGGTATGCTCACTGGTCTTGACATCATCTTCCCCCATTGCATTTTCACCATTCTCCTCCTGCTTCCTGAAGATAAGTCGATCCCTGGAAATAATGCAGAGACCCTCAAAATTAGAAGAAAGAATTTTTGGTTTCCCCACACATTATATTGCCAACACGGGGGCAGTGACTGTATTCTCAACTGGCCATCCACTGAGTATCCCACCTCACGTGATTGCATGCATGTGATCCCTGAGAATAAAGCAGGGACCCAGAATATTTTGTAAATTAAGAAGAAAGTAGGAAGAAAGAATTTTTAGTTTCCCCATTCACTATATTGGTTTTGGGAAGAGTCTTAATGGGGAGTCCCAGGCTGTTTTTTAAATTTAGAAGAAACAGGATAGAAAAGTGCAGGAAAAAAGAATGTTTGGTTTCCCCCCAGCGTCTGCAAGCACCAGTATGGGCGAAGGGGAAAGGTGCAGTGGGGGAGCCAGCTGAAGTTGTCCTTCCCCAGTGACAGCAAGCCCTTTAGCTGCCGGGGAAGACTTTTCCCTGGCAGCAGCAAGTCCTGGTATGGGCAAAGGGAAGGATCAGTAGTTCAAGGGCTAGGTGAGGTGGTCCTCCCCCATGGCGGCAGCAAAGCCCCCAGTATCTTAACCACCAGGGGAAACTTCCCCATGGCAGCAGAAAAGCCCAGAATATCTTTCACGCCCTTGGAGCCCTAGCTGCGTGACTGGCAGCATTGTCAGTACCAAACGGCAGGCACATCCTTTTACTCGGTGGGGTTAGGGGCTACCACATGATGTGGTTGAGCGCAGAAAGACCCAGACTGTGTGGTGCCTGTGGGGAAGGGTGCCTGTGGTTCTCACACAAATGTGAACCTCTGAGAAGAAGTTTTTTGGCATCTTATGCACTCATGACCTGCAGCACAGCCTTGTTGACACGTGGGAATGGCAAGTCAGAGGCTGGTGCCAGGCAGCACAGGAAAAAATAGCAAGTATACAAACAGAGCCTCTAACTCCCTTCAGGGGCTATTAGAATGGGTTGGTGCACTCACAGTGCTAATAGCAAGGAAAGAGAGAAGCCATTTCTCAAGTTGTCATACTAACATGAGCCCACAGTTAAAGGCTCACTGCTCGCTTTTGGAAGTTTACGCTCTTTCTGTTATTGGAGAGCAGCAGCCAGAGTAGAGCACTGAGAGGAACATTATGGGTTACATATGGGACACCTCTGGAGGCTAATAAATTCACTTTAAGATGTGGCGCTTCCACACTGGCCTTTAATCGAACTTCTGAATTTGTGCTTGACACTATACCTGTCAGGTAACGTCAACGTCATAATCACAAGATTACTGCAACCAAATTCGAGCTAATGGTCTTTACAGTGAAGACAGTCATGTGGTAAAATTGAGCTGACTGAATTAAATTCGTATTTATCATGTAGTGTAGATGTAGCCTCAGAGACAACTGTATATAATAGTTAAGATAACGGCGTTTAAGATAGGAATAATTTCTTAAAATGTCTGCTAAAATGGTAAAAATCTCTCCTAAAACTGATGCAACTAATTCATTGGGTCATGTTTGGACACCTGGTGCTTGGGGGCCTTCCTACCCCAGGAATTAATATGGAAAAAATGACAAATGTGTGATTTTTATTTTACGTGGAACTCTTGTATATGTCATGTTATTGTTTTTCCTCCCTTATTATCAAAGCTTATTTTCTCCATGTTAAATAAGCTTAATTTAATTTTTAAGATGAACCATTCAGGACCTGTGTATATGAATTTGTACACACAAAGAAACACTGCAGTACAGTATAGTTTATGTTATTATCTTGAATCCAGTGGATGAATTTTATCCTCCTGATATCTTCTTTATTAATAAATTGCAGCTTTTTTCAGGGGAGGTGAACATAGTAAAACTGTGTCCAAAGCTACCTGGCTAAGATAATTCTTAACTGAACAGGTGAAGATCTTAGTTTTTCTGACAGTTAGGATGTAGGGGATATTAGAAGGTCTGTAAAACCTTTGCCACACAGAATTCATAGACAACCTGTAAGGAAATGGATGGACCACCATTATTTTCTATTGAGGAAGAACCACTTTTATGCAGGCTTAGCAATGAACAAACTGTTTAATGCCATCTTTACTGGAACAATTATGTCTAGCAGGAGAAGTAATAGTTTTAAAATCGCTTGGGGTGTTCAGAGCAAGTGTGGAAAGCTTGTTTGAATTGCGTCACTAATGTGGTAAATTAAATATAGTTGAAGAAAAATATAAAAAAAAATCAAAACAAAAAAGCAGTCCAGTAGCATTTTAAAGACTAACAGAATAATTTATTAGATGATGAGCTTTCATTGGACAGACCCACTTCTTCAGATCATAGCCATTTCTGTTAGTCTTCAAAGTGCTACTGCACTACTTTTCTGTTTTGATAGTATATAGACTAGCATGGCTTTCTCTCTGTTACTATAAAAAATGTTTAAAAGAATTTGGTCAAGAGCTACCCTTTCCTTGAATCCAGTGGGAATCCATTGTCAAATGTACTTGATATGGTGATTAGAATATTGCCTGTAAGTCCAGGAACGTCTGTCTCATTATTTTATCAAAGATTACAGATGTTGGTATCTGTAGATTCTAAAGCTCAGCAGAAACTTTTAAAATTCTATTTTATGTAATGGACACTGGATTCCACTGGATTCACAGCACTAAGGAAAAGTGTCCATTTAACCACACAGTTGAAACAGATCAATTACAGTTTTGTAAATTTCCTTTCCCCACCTTATTTCAGAGCCCTGACTTAAAGGAATTGTCTTTCCATGCCTAATTGTATCTTTTTCTACTGGAGCTCAGTGATAGCTTTTATTAAGAAAGGTGTTTAGAAACTGCAGTGATGGACCAACACAGGAATACCAAGATACTTTTCAGTCCAAAAAAATTTAAATAACTGTGATAGAAAGTGTACATTTATTTGTTATTCATTAGTACTGAATGAAGGTCCACTCATTAAGATTAAAATTAGCACTCCTGTATTGCGTATCATGTACTTGATATATCTTGTGAGCAGTTCCATGAAACGGAATGTATGAACATAATTGTGATATTTGAATACACACATTATCTTTCTGAAGTTTCAGTAAATTACCTTAGAAAATTATCTTTCTACCCATTACCTGCTGAGTAATGTATACTGGATAGATAAGCTTTATATAAATTACTTCATAGTGTGTGGGCTAGAAAATAAACTTAATGGTCTAGGTTTTTACATACATACCTATTTATTAAGTCCCATTATTATCCTTTACCACCTTGCACATGGAGCAATATGCCAGCTCGCAGTTTTCCCACTGTGCCTGTATTTATTTTCATTTTAACCTCATTTATAAATATCCTCTTTTCACGTACAGCTCTCCAGTTCTTCAGCTTTGGAAGGAAAAGGGCAATTAAAATTTACTTCTGGACGATGGAGTCCACACCACAATTGTACACAGGTTGCAACAACCAATGACACGGCCATTCGAGGATGGGATACACGAAGTATGAGGTAATGAAAAGAGATTGCTCTCTTGTTCTTAAAAAGTAAACTCTCTCTTGAAGGTTAATTTTTGTCACTTCTGAATGTTTTTGAAAAATGGTAGAAAAGATATCACTATATAAATTATTGCAAATGGATTGAATTTGGATTGCATTGTTGGTATAGTTACTACTTTTAAGGAAAAGACTTATTTTCAGAGGGTTTTTTTTTCACCAAGCTTCTGTCTTGTGTACTGAGTGTCATTGAACTATGCCGTAGTCCCAAGTTGATTGTTCAGTACACAGTAAAAGTATACTTAAACTAGAGCTGTTTTGTAGTTCAGCATGAAAATCAATATCTGTTTAAATCAGAATACTAATTATCTCAGTAGTATAATTTTTAAAAGTAATGAAGTCTTTGCAGGTAAATTTTACCTTGTACTTTTACCATTTTAGTAACTACTTTATCAGAAACTAAAGTATACTAATTTCCAGTATGGAATTTATTTAAAAAAAGTGAGCCAAGGCAAACAAAATGTTTCAGATATACCAAATTAGGGATAGATTACCTACTCTGATTCTGGTTTTGATAAGCAAAGGAATGCTGATGTGCACATCTGTTCTCATAACAGGCAGACTTTTTAAAAATGCCATTTATCCCTTTAGCGTGCAGCAGTTTATCATTAAACTGAGAAGATGGAAGTCTTATTGTAACTTCTGTTGCCTGAAAGGTGGGGGATGGGGCAGGTGTTTTCAAATTTAGTTTTATGGCTTCTGCAAGTCCGGGATGCAACAGTAAGTCCCCATGTTTCCAAAGCTTGTGCATTTGTGCTGAAAAGGTTTGTTTGATTTTATAAAGGCAGGTTAAATATTCATACATATATATATATATATGTATATATATATATACACACACAAAATAATCAAAACCATTTTTTCTTGTCCTTCTATAACCATATTCATCATTTCCATTGTTCTGTAAGAGGACATGCAAAAATCTAGCTTCATATTTGAAAATTAGTCTGACTTTACTAAAAGTGTATAGGAGGCAATGATAAAGAGCAAAAGAGAAGAACTTTGCTATGGGGGGGTCTTCCTTTTGTTTTGAGTAGTTATCTCCTTTAGCATTTTGTATTCACACTAGGGTGTAAAGCCTAACTATGTTTCCAAGAATGTTTAAATGCTAAAGACACAATAAATTTACATTTCATGATCTGACTAGTCCTAATGGAGAAATCTTCTCAACATTGTGTTTAATGAGGTACCCTAGTAAACACCAGTGGAAAAATCTTTATTCAGATTGTTAACAGTAGCGGAAAGAGAAATGCTACGGTATGGTTTACAATAGCAAACTTCACAAACTTAACAATTACTGCACAGTTACTTGCACCTCCACTAGTATTGGGTGATTGCAGCTCTCGGCCAATGATTCCTGTTCACGGCCACGGGGAGCACCAGAAGCAGCACGGGCTGGCCTCTGCTTCCCACTGCAAACAGTGAGCCAGAGCCAATGAGATCTGTGATTTCCCAGTACCTGCAGAGGTAAATTCAGAGGTGGGGGGCCCATCAGGGACTAATCTTGGCATACCCATATCTGTCCCGTGGGCAGGCATTTGCCTGCCCCTGGATTAGACCACCCCACAAGCAGTTTGAAGAACAGTGGGCTTCAGACAATGCACTATTCGTAATCTACATGAAAACAATACAAATAAGAATAATACTGAGCTAAAGAGATTGTGGAAAGAGGGTAGTTTGATTTGTCAACTTAATAAGTAGAGTTACTGTATTTCCTGGAATATAACTATTTTCCGCTAGCTACCCGTATTTTATATGTGTATGAAAACATTACACCAATTGCATGTAGACGTGTTGGTGTATAGCCATATCTAACCACGGCTGTGTCTCCCATGATTTGACTGAAGCTTGCTTTCTGACGAGTTTGGAGCTCACAGGACTGAGCTGCACAACAAAATTCTTACATGAGTTCTGTCCTTCAAGCTACCAAAGTCTGCAGAATAGACTCTTCAGACCAATGGAGCTACTGAGTTTTGAGGCAGTAGAACTGCATAACTGATTAGTATTGGGGAAAACAAGCAGGTTGTTCACAATAAGGTGAGCCAGGCTAGCTGGCTTAGAGAAAGGTCCTATAAGTAGACAAAAGTAGGAGCTGAAGCAATGGGAGTAGTTTAATTCAGCCATAACTAAGGAATAAAGAAGTAAGACGAGGGAGCCGAGGACAGAAATCTACAGAGAATGGGAAAATGTAGAAGGGAGATACTGAAGAAGGGCTAGAATAGAAGCAGGAAAATACTTTCAAGAAACAACCTATAATGGGTAGAAAGTTATGCTGAGAGTGTTAGACAAATGAAAGTGGAAAAGAACATAAGTACACCCATACTGGGTCAAGCCAAAGGTCTGTCTAGCCTAATATCCTGTCCTCCGACAGTGGCAAATATGAGGTGCCCCTGAGAGAATGAACAGAACAGATTCTCATCAAGTGACCCATCCCCTGCCACCCATTCCCAGTGTCTGGTAAACAAAGCCTAGGGGGACATCATCCCTGCCTACCCTAGCTAATAGCCATTGATGGGCCTACCTTCCATGAACTTACTTAGTTCTATTTTGAACCCTGTTATAGGCTTGACCTTTGCAGGATCCTCTGGCAAGAAGTTTCAGAAAAAAGAATTTCACACTAGGGCAGGAGGAGGAGGTCATGAGTAATGATAGCAAGAGCAATGTATTTTCAGCTGAGAAGATAGAAACCAGAATGTATGGATCTCAAGTGAAAATTAAATCAGAGGAAGTGCAGGCAGTGGGAATACATTGTAGGAAGATTAGAAGACAGTAAAAGGAGAAGATGGGACAATAATTGGAGAAACAAGTGTGGTGAAGAGGAAGGCTTTTACTATTGGGGTAAGCCTGACATATGTTCAGAGAATAGGGGAAAGAGAATAGAATGAGAGAGAAGGTGAAGAAAGTTGGTATTTGGCATTTCATTACCAATGGTAATCCCCCAATGGAAAGAATGTCCCTGCTTGCATCCTTGTGAACAGTCACTAAAAATGAGAGCATCGTGCATCTTTCCTGACCAGCTCCTATTCATATAAAAAAAATGTACCCAATGAGCCACCAATTTCATAAGCCTGGGAATGTAGCCGTTTATGTTGTACTCAGTGGTAATATGGGCTGGCACCAAAATAGGTGTATATGTGTCATCCATCACCCCATCACAATTCAGAAACCCCATTGCTGCAAATCTATCCGCTATATCTTTCATATTGCTGAGCGTCACAGTCCTGGGTATTGCCTATTTAATGGCTCCACACACTTGCATGATCCCCCCACTGTGGATTTTCCAGCTCCAAAATGATTTTCCGCAGAGTGGTAGCAATCAGAATTTGCAAGCTTTCACAGTATAGTCATCATTTATGTCATCATTGCCAGTACAGCTCATTCTGGTGTTGCTGTACTGGAGGGCTGGAGTGAAAGTTGCATACAGATCCAAGTATGTGGTCTTTCACATCTGAAGATTCTGCAACCACTGCTTATCATTCCAAACTTGCATTATGATGCAATTCTACCAGCCAGTTTTGGACCCAAAAGCGGTACTTCATTGTTTGCAACTGCTTCTTGAATGCTACCGACAGGCTTGAATGGATTTTCGCTATATCTCTTAGAAAACTGTCTTTCCTATCTCATGGAACTGGAAGAGACATTGAGAGGCCATTGAGTCCAGTCTCCTACCATCACAGCAGGACCTATCACCCTCCCTGACAGATTTTTTTTAAAATCTATTTGCCCCAGATCCCTAAATGACCCCTTCAGGGATTGAATTCACAACCCTGGGTTTAGCAGGCCAATGCATGCCCTTGAAGACATTGTCATGTCATTGTTGCAGTGCTTCTTGCAGCTCTATGAATATCAGAGGATCACTGCAATGTTAATGAGAAATCTGCAGAGCTGCAGGCTTCTATTAGAGTTGACAAACTCTGAAAAGGTGCAGAAATTATGGGATATGTCTAGTATTATGGTGTGGTGAAAATTGCACATTGTGAAGTTGATCCTTAGCTCTCAGAAATGCCTGGCTGTGTTATTTCTATTCAACAACACCTGGAGAATATTTCCCAAAAGACATTGGGCTGTACAGTGGTGTGTGGCACATTGGGATACCTACACATGGAGTGGTATATTGTATTTTGGAATGACACAGCCACTCCTAGCGAGTACATGTTGCAAAAGCAAACAGCCAAATGTGCATGCCACCGAGCAACGTACAGATTCGGTGGCTAAAGGCTGATTTAATTTGTGTCAACCCAAGATTATAATACAGGAAACCCTCGATGTTATGGACCCTGATTTAGCAGACTTCAGGAACAACAGATGTCTCCCCATGGTTCCCAAAGTCCACTGGGGTCTGTAAAATCTACCCTGCACCACCAGAAGAAAACACAGTGGGGAGGGACCATACCACTGCCACAGACTGCAATCCATACGTACCCCCACCTCTGGTGGGAGCAGTCCATGGCAGTGGCTCCTGCAGACTGCAAGGTGGCCCCTCCAGTGGTGTGCAGCAAGACAGCTCTAACCATGTGTGACGAGGCACCTTTAGCTGCGCACAGCGAGTGCCTCAAGCTGCGTGCAGCGAGGCAACTCCAGGCGTGTGGCAGGCCACCTCCAGCCACACACGGCAGTGGGGTCCAAGACACACAGTGTGATCTGAGCCAGGGCGGGATTTTGGGGCCCATCCAGCAGAGGCTTTGGTGAGTGGCAGGATATTTTTTTGTTTGTTTGTTTGCTTTTTTTTTTTTTTTTTTGCGGGTGGGGGTTGTTTTTTGTTGTTGTTTTCGGCGGTCTGAGGCTGAGAGAGCCTGGGCGAGCAGTAAATCTTCGCATTTAATGGACTTCTGTGAATAACGGACATGCCTCGCTGACATTAGCCTGTTAAATGTAGGGTTTACTGTATAGATGTGACCTAGGCCCATCTGTGCCAAATAATTAACCAAGTTACTACAGAAACAGATGTAATTCAGTAGACTACAATTAGCTTTCACAGTACCTTTAATTTTTAATATGTGTTTTCCAGGCAGATCTATTACATCGAAAATGCACATGGACAGCTGGTTCGGGACCTGGACTTCAATCCCAATAAACAGTACTACCTGGCTAGTTGCGGGGATGACTGCAAGGTGAAATTCTGGGACACTAGAAATGTCACTGAGCCAGTGAAGACGCTAGAGGAGCATTCCCACTGGTAGAATAAATTATCTGCATGCTGTTTTGTGGGTGGACAGTTTACGTAATTTATTCTGCTAATTATTTTACTGTTTAAAAACAATGCACATTAGCTGTGTTTATGCTACTGTGATTCCTCATTTTTCTGCATCATGGAATGGTTTTAATATGGGACTATTTTGCTGTATAATTTGTGAATTAACGGTTGGAGAGTGTTAGTCTAATTTCTAGGAAAGTATGTGCAACTATGTGAAGGGGGATATTCTGGGCAGTATCTCTGACAGGCACAGCACAGGGGGAAGGGGCTGAGGTGCCTTTTTAGATATCTATGTGCTCTGGATTCTGGGTTGCTTTGCAGTCCCTGATATAATTTAGACACCCCTAGGGCTGTCTAAATTACAGCAACGTCCCTGGGCTGTCCTATGGCAGTTGAATTGTCCAGCATCTCCACAGCACAGCATGGTGCAGCTCTCGCCTTAGTAATTGTTCTTCACACTCCCTCAGGCAACACAAGTGAGGAGGGGGAGCAGGCAGGGGTTCTTAGTTCAATGTGTACCCTGGGGTAGTCTCCCTTGGCCTGATCCAGAGAGTAAGGTGAGGCTCTCACCCATAGTTTTAAGAAAGCACTAAAGAGATTAAGCATTCCATTTTTCAAATCTTATGTCGTAACACCTTTGTAGTCGAGAGAAGCTAGGCACTTAATATTGGAATATGGTTTACAGAATCTCTTGCAACATAAATTTGGACCCTGCAGCCACTTCGATAGTACTGTACCTTGAAGATGCAAATTAACAAAAGCAATATTTTTAACTTCTTGAGAAGATTTAAAAATTAGAACAAAATAACACCATAAAGCAACTGGTAATACCTTAATTTGTAAAATGTAAACACTAGAAAAATCTAATCCTTTTTATTTAGGGTTAATTTTAATAGTTCACCGTGGAAATGTTGTGAGATTTAATATAGCAGTATATTTTGACTACCTTACTGTGTTCAGTATTTTTGGAAAGTCTATTCGATACATTGAACAATAAGCAGATATTTACTCTTGGGGAGTTATATTGGTCCCTCCGAACTCTCCTCACCTGCAACTTATAGTCAGAAAGGACCATTGTGAAATCTAATCCAATCTCCAATATAGCAAAGGCCGTAGAACACACACAAAATAATTCCTAGAGCATAACCTAGTTTACAGATTAGATTACTCTGAAACTATTTGTTCACATTCAAATTGAAATGTACTGAAACAGCTCAGTATATTTACATGCTGAATCTGTTGAAGAGACTTTTGTAATTTTAATTATTTACATTTTATAGGGTATGGAATGTACGATACAATCATTCTCATGACCAGCTAGTCCTTTCAGGCAGCAGTGATAGCAGAATCATTCTGTCTAACATGGTATCAATTTCTTCTGAACCCTTTGGACATCTGGTAGATGATGATGAGCTTAGTGACCAAGAGGACCACCATCAAGAGGAGAAGTATGAAATATATTGCTTTTCACACAAGCCTTTATAATACACTGTATTTGTTTTTAATTTAAGGACTAACATGCTATATTCTTTACTGACTTCAGAATTTTTGTTTACACGCCTTTCAGGCATGTCATACATTTCAATTTAATATGTTATATTCAGGGCCTTGGATGGGATCCACCTTTCTAAAAGTCACCGGCAGAGTTGCTGAAAGTTCACTGGTATAGACTCCCATTAATCAAAGTGGGTTTTCAGTCAGACCCTGAAACCACTCTTAATAATATGTGTTACATGAGAATTGAAAGTCTGTTTTTCCTCAGATTTCCTTGTTTTTTCCTTCTTCTTTAGTAATCCACAAACAGTCAGGAAAAGAAAAATTGAAAATATATGTAACACAATGCCAACATTAATTGCAATCCTAATATAGCTGATGGGCTGTACTAGAAAATTATGCCTTGTCGTGCCTATACATTTAGTTTTTTTGTTTCATATAACTTATTTTCAACTGTAGGTAGGAAATAATGCGCATCACAGTGAGCATTTGTAAATGTATAGTCACTCCACCTCGGTGTATAAAGAGGTTAGATGCATCGTAAGCTATTTTATTAAAAATAGTATTACGTAAAACATTGCATACACGAAAATGCATTTGCTTTTTATGTTGTCTTTTCTTTATTAAGTATTTTAGAGAGTTTGCTTGTTTGATCAAAACTGCTCTGAAACAGGAAGAGCTAGGGACACAAAATTTGGTATACAGCTTCCTCTATCATAACATAAAGCAATATACGGTTTTGGTTGTTCCAGGTGTTACTTGTCCTTGAAACTAGCCAGGGA
Source organism: Carettochelys insculpta (assembly GCF_033958435.1). NCBI lineage: Eukaryota > Metazoa > Chordata > Testudines > Carettochelyidae > Carettochelys > Carettochelys insculpta. Next base: position 174,114,447 of record NC_134139.1, on the reverse strand, counting down.
ATGAGCCTGGACAAAGGTGAATTGGAACAGTCCCGAGGTTTCTTTATTGATGCAGATCCTTAATAGTGCCTGTTCACTTTTCCCCTTAAACAATGGAATGATGTCTACCCTCCCTGCATTCCTGATTCCAGCCTGGAGTCAGCTAGCCAACCCATAAACAGCTGCCAGGGATCTGTGCTGGAGGACAATACACCAACCCTCTGCCTCCATTATCCCAGACCTTGGACCCAACCTGGAGCTAGCTAGCCTACTCACAAACATCTGCCTAGAATGAAGGGGTTTCAGACCCTCTTTAGATACAGCTCATATTCACATTAATCCTGTATTGTCCATATTCTCCACCACTAAATGTTCCCTTATTTCCACTAAAGACCACCCAGAGTTACACACACATGTAATTTATTAAATATCACCCTTGAATCAAAGGAAAAAGTGGAACTAGCTTTCAAGCACACACCCACACACAGTCATAGCCACCTGCACAGATGCATTTACACAGATGAACTCACACAGATGAAGAGTTGCACAGGGACAGTGGATAAAGCCACGGCACAGTGGTTCCAGTGTGTCTGCCTGCAGTCATGAATCTCAGGCAGCGAGCTGATTGTATGACCACCTTGTCAGCTTGCTCTCTTGTCAGTGTAACATTCAGGAGCAGTCAGTACTGTCCATCCTGCAGATAAGGAGAGGCCAGCCAGCCAAGACTAACTCCTGCAGTGTGGTGATGGCAATAATAACTCCCCGTAGCTTTGCACCCATCTTTTTAAATGTTTCACCCCATAGCTGTTGTCCTGTCCCACTGCCCCAGGACACTGTATGACCATGAGTCATCAGCTAACAACAGAAGGGACTTTGATCTTCTCTTGATGGGGCCTTTTTCTCTCTCATAAGTTCCTTTGCAGTGTGCAGCTCCTATTTTTCTCTGTCTATCAAGGTGTTGCTGGCAGCTGGTCATCCAGACTTCAGGGACTGATTCCATTGCATGCACACCCACATTCACACTTTCCTCTCTCACACAAAGGAGAGCTCACTTCAGAGAAAGTAACTTCCTTTACAAAGGAATAGCCAGGATTTCTTACAGACTTATGGTATCTATAAACAAGTCCTTACTAACTTATAATACTGCATATAGACCTAGCAGCTGCTACAAAACAAACTTACAGAAAGTTACAGGACTTAAAATGGGTGATGATTAAAAGTTACAAGACTTACCTCTTCATTGTACTGGACTGAGTGGAGGCTTCATACACCACCAGGAAAACGAGAGGTGCCTGGAATGGGATTGCTTCTCATAAAGCCAAACGGAAAAGAGACATACTCATCAAATTTATAATCCTCGAAATTGACATAACTGTTGCAAAATACTGAATCAACATGAGCCAAAAGAATAAGACCCTGGAATAGGATTGCTGCTGAATAAACAGAAAAGAGGTAATAAAGCACAGAAATTTGGAGTAGTTGCTCTGTTTTGACACAGTTAAATCAATGCCTAAGGTCTGAAAACTCCTCCTAAGCTTGTGGGTGGGGACAAATACTGGCCCACAGGCCAGATCCATTTCCCCTGTGGGGGCCACCACAGCTGTATTTACTTGTGCTATCACACATATGGGCAATTGCAGCTCTCATTGGACCTGGATCATAATTCTTGGCAAATGGTTGCTGCAGGAATCGGTGTCGTGGTCCTTGTTGCTTCCTGCAACTTCCATTGACATGGAATGGCAATCTCCAGCCCATGGGAGTTGTAATCACCTATACCTGTGGAGGTGCAGGCAAATATAGTGGTGGCAGCCTGCTGGGGGCCAACCCTGACAAACCACTGCCATTTAATTATCCACACATGTTCTAAATGGCAAAAGCACCATCAAATTTGTTATACAGCTTCCTCTCATCATAACTTAAAGCCCAGTAAGGGATTGGTTGTGCCAGGAAAATGGGATTAAGCAGAATGGGATTGCTTCTCATAAAATGAAACAGAGAAGAATTACCAATCAAATACAGTCCTCACAACTGACATACCTGAGCAAATGTTGAGAGGCTGAACCAAGATGAGCCACAAAAGTAGGCTGGACCTGGAATCAGATTGCTTCTCAATAAACCTTACAGAAAAGAGATAAAATAGAGAAATTTGAAGTAGTTCTCTATGTTGGCACAAGTAAGTCAGTGCTTGAGGCTTGAAAACTAGAAGAAATATTATTGGAAACCAAATTGATGATAGTCACTTTTTGGTAAAACATAGTGAATAATAAGAATTTTTTATAGGGATGAAGGAAAAAAATACACTTGATGCAACTCACATCTAAAAAAAAATTACCAAAAAATTAAATGGATAAGTTTTAAGTCCTTTTTTCGGAAAGAAATCCAAAATAAAAATTAACTACATAAAAATAACACTATTTTTGAAAAAAATAACCATTTATATAAAGCATGTACATTTTCCTTTTCTTTTCTGGGGGAAAATAAAAAAGCTTAATTTCTTTAAGAGCCCAAGTAAATCTGCTCGTGAAAAATAAGCATAACTTTTCATTGTTGCTTTTAATATCAATAGTCTCGGCAGAGCTGATTACAGATGTCACATAAAAATCCACCAGCTGTGTGTGTTGTACATTCTTTTTGGATCTTATGCTTTTCCTGTAATGTCTGGATATGTTGACTATCAAAACATTTGACAGCCTGTTCAATGCTTTGTTTCCGGGACAATCTGTCCTGAGTTAGAATTTCCAGATTACTGGGAGATATGTTTCATGACTTCACGTTGGCCTTTGAGATGTCTTTATAGCATTTATACTGACCACTAGTAGGATGCTTTCCATGAGCGCACTGCGATAGAAAACCATCTTTGACATCCATGTATCATCCATCCTCATAATATGAGCAATCCAGTGAAACTGTCTGTTCGTAAGCATTACTTCCATGCCCATGACACCACACAGTTTAAGAACTTTAGTGCTAGGAATTTTGTCCCAATTCATGGAGTAGTCTTCTTCGAATGGGCCGTATGGAACTACTGAGTTTCAAAACTTGGGACTGCTATATTATCTGTGACTCAAGCCTTACAGGAAAACATTCAAGTTAATTCCTTGAAGAACTGCTACCTTGGTATGGAGTCTAACACCATGGTCATTCCATAGACATTTGGTCACTCTTCTGAAGGCAGGGCTGGCTTTGGTTAATTGAGCAGCTACATCATTATCCATGTTTATGCTATGAGAGTTCACTTCTGAAGCAGCAGAATGTGTCAGCAGCCTGAAGGACGGCACCAGCAGCAGTGACTGGAGTGCTGAGCTGTGCCAAATAGGCTGAGGCATACCCTCTCTCTTCTTGAGGCTCACTGTGAGTCCAAAGCGGTGAGAAGTAACAAAGTCATCAAAAAGCTCCCGAAAATCCTTGACTGAATGAGCCAACAATCCACAGTCATCAGTATACAGGTCACAAATAGTTGTAGTAAACACTTTGATGTGAGCCTGAAGTCTCTGGGGCTGAAAATACTGCCATCTGTTCGGAACTGAATAGGTATGCCCAACATGCAGTCCTTGAAAGCAACTGACAGCATCGTTGAAAAGTAGACACTGAACAAGTGAGGAACAAGAACACATCCTTGTTTTCTACCATTTGATATTTCAAAGGGTGCTAATATCTCTCCATTGTTAAGGATGCATCCTAGCATGCCATTGTGAAAAGACTGAACAATATTGATACATTTTTCAGGACAGACAAATTGCCCAAGTACTTTCCAGAGCCCATTTTTGTTGACTGTGTCAAATGCCTTAATCAAATTGAAGAGAATCACACAGAGGTCCTGATGTTGCTAGCTACATTTATCTTGTATCTTTCTGGCTGTAAATATGTTGACAGTGACTCGACTGGCACAAAATCCACACTGGTTTTCACGAAAAATGCCATTTTTAAACACATGCAGTGAAATCCAGTTGTAAAGGATGTGGATCAGGCTTTTACCAGCTATAGAGAACAAAGAGATGCTCTGGTGGTCATCACAGCATGCATGGTCACCTTGTCTCTTGTATATGTGTACAATCAGACATCTTTGAAGTCCTGTGAGACTAGCTCCTTCTCCCACCTGGTAATAAATAATGGTTGAGATGGTACATGATCTGGCTACCAGCAGCTTTATAAATTTCTGAAGGAATTACATCACTGCCAGGTGCCTTTCCAGATGTCATCTGTTTAATAGTTCTTTGTGGGTCCCTTAGAGTTGGTACTATGACCAACTGTAAATCATTAGCCCACTGAGGAATCTCTTCAAGAACGCTGTCAAATGTTACGGTCTGGTTTAATACTTTGCAAAAATGTTCAGCCCAGCAGGCAAGGATTTTAGCACTATTTGTGATAGAGAGGCCATCACCATCATGCACTAGTGTAGAGCCAGCAATGGGTGGCCCATAGGCTGCTTCAGCGTAACATGGAATGCTTTAAAATTATGTGTATCGGCTGCATCCCAAAGTTTAACTCCTTTATATATTCAACAGTCCTTTTTCATTTGCTGTAATTTGACTTGTGCCTCCTGCTTAACTCAAATATATGCTGACTTCCTGGAGGCATTCTCTTTATTGTTGATCCATGCCAGGTGTGTCCAGTGCATCTTAAGAAGAAGAGCTTGGGCATTTTTGTCCTTGTCATCCAACCAGTCCTTGTGCTTGCATTTTTGGAAACAGAAGATTTCAACAGCAGTTCTGTAGGTTATTTCTTTGTTGTGAATCCAGTCATCCTTCGTAGTGAATGGCTGCTCTGGACTTTCATTGCAATGACTAAGGAAGCATCAAGCCTGAGTTGAAACAGTGCTTGTGTCTCAGGTATTTCAAGTTTACCTACATCCAACTTTTTTCAGCATAAAGCAGAGTGATGACCTTTTGGTGGATAAAGGTTCAAGGAGAGAACACTGCATATCATGTACCAGTGCCACACATTACATGAGTCAACTTAACGTCACAAAGATTTCTTTGTTTTGTGATGAAGTAGTCAATCATAAGCCAGTGCTTAGACCAGGGGTGCATCCAAGTCGGAAGAAGTGTGTCATCTGAGTTCTCGCTACCAATACCGTGATGTCCAAGAACCTTTGTCTATGTGGTGCGGTCCTGACCAACTCAAGCATTAAAATTGCCTAGTATATACCGCCTGGATTTAAAAAGTACTGAAAAGATCACTGACTTCAGGCTAGCATAGAAAGCCTCCTTTTCATCCTGTGCAGCCGGCAAAGTGGATGCATATGCACTAACAAGTACAAGGTATTGTCCCTGCCTCAGTCTAAGTTTTGCGCTCATGAGGCGAGGACTGATGACATGCGGCTGGCATTCAAGCAGGGGATTAGTGGTATCCTGATGGCGAAGACGACTCTTGATTGCCTTGGCTGACCCTCAGGATGGCCCACACAGTAATATGAATATCCTGCTCCAACATCTGTGAACTGGCTGGTACCATAAATACAAGTTCAGCTTCAGGCTACAACACTGATGTTATAATGAGCAAGTTTTCTAGCAATGATTGCTGTCCGCATTTGTGGCTATCATTGCTATCAAGAATTGTGCATATGTTCCAGGATGCAAAGCATAGTTTCTGTTTAGCCATTGATTATTCCCTTGTGACTGCAAAATTGGATATCTAGTCAGTGGTGGTTAACCAATGGGAATCAGCTGGAACAAGCTGTGCTTAGGGATTGTTTTCTCCCCTGCTCTTCTTTCAGAGTAAGCAGCACCGTCCTTAAATAGGGCTGCTTTTTCACCTAGGCAGGATATGGGAGCTGCTGTTGTTCCAGTTCAGCAGACAGACACCATCACACCTGGGCTGCCTACGTGCAGGTTTGTGGCTAAATGCTTCCAGTGGTATCCTCCAGCTGCATCCAATGTCACTTGCTTATTGCCATAGGACTCCCATCACTTTTAGGGTCACCTTTAATGTGAAGAGATATACCCTCACATATGAATAGATTTAAGTGAGGCTGGCTCGTGTTGAGTTCCTAGTTGACTCTCTCATCTCATACCAACCATCATGCATAGGCACAAGAACTGCAGCTTGTGAACAGGAGGGAAAGAGAGCATAGGTTTGAAATCAGAGTTTCCTTTTCCTAGACTGATGTGCCTAAAAAGCCTTAGTGAGCTATGTCTGCCCTGGTTTGGAATCAGTTTCCCCTATCCAAGGTGCTGTTGGCCATAGAGGGCTTCCTCAATCCACCACCCTGAGGGCGCACCTTGATGCCAAAGTACCCCAGCACAAAGAGTATGTTGACTCATGATCTGCTATAACCCCCAGATCCTTTTCTAACATCTTCTATTTTTTCCCCCTTTCATGGTTATATTGCTGTAAAGGAGTATAACGTGTCTAACTTACCTGAATTACATAGCTACAAAGGTTTATACACAGAGCTCAGAAATACCTACTCCCATATTTTTGCTCATTTTATAATTACAGTTATCATATTTTCAGTTAAACACTCCTACTTTCAAGGCTTCATAACTATAAGAACAATTATTTTGAGAGTTTTTTTTAATTAGTACTGGTCTCTTTTATGTGAGGAATTAGTGGAGGTGGGCAGAGGGTGTTCCAGTATATTTCTAAAAATATCAGCATATTTATTCTGGAAGCACTCTTTGCAAAAGTTTCTCTTCTGCAGGAAGACGACAGAGAGGTGTAACATATCTTGTATAGAGAACTTGGGCATACTCTAGAAAGGTATTAGGCTCTCTCTAGTTGAGGTTAAAGTTAGCTTCCTGAAAGATACTTGTTGTGCAAAATTGCCCTCCCATTTCTTTATTTCACTAAGCTGAAACTAATCCTGTGACTGTTAGATCTTATGGTATGTGGTTAATGTTATTCTGCCAAGTTTTGGGCAAATTCCACAAGATGTTTTGGAGACATGGGAGTTGAAAATTTACCTGTTTACTTTAAGGTCACCCTATATGCTGAATTGCTTCACTTTCAGATGTGTATTCTACTGGGCTTTATGAGTAAAAGAACCTTTCATTATTTTTGAGACAGTTTGAATGGTAGATAGACTGTAAGGATGTTTTTTATGTAGTAAATGAAATCCTTATGATCATTAGATCACCCACTTCCCCAAATGCTTATGGGAATTAAAAATGGGTTTTGTGCCATTCCCAGAAAGGTAAAAGTTTGAGGCTCCAAAGGGAAGCAGTGAACACTCTTTAGGTTCCCTTATCAACATTGTAGGATTAGAGGATGACATCTAATTTAGAGAACAGAGAAGAAGATGACTTGTGGAGGGAAAAGGTAATCAGGTACAGAGTGACTTCACACCTGCACCCATATAAGGTCCTCCAGTGCCTCATATGGCTTGTAAGGTTCATGATTTTTACTTCACTAAGCAATTCTTAAATGTTTCTTAAAACACAAAGGAATCACCAGTCCAGTCATATTAATCTGGAGTTGAGTGAGTGGATTTATTAATAATTTTTTTGAGTAAGGCTTCAGGTTTGTCTACATGAACATTTGATCCTTAGGAAACTGGGCTGTGTATCTATCTCACACTAACTAGCCTTTAGCTGTTGATGTGGACCTGGTAATGCTCCTTAACACTTTGTTAATGCACTTTAATACACATCTACTTCAAAAAAGACTAGATCAAGCATATTAGCAAAGTATCATGTCAGGAAGGTCCACACAGACAGTTAGTCCCTGGCAGGCTTGTGCAGGTAAATTTGCAGTCTTGCTTGCCGTGAAATAAATGTGTATGTAGACAAGCCAATGAAAAATTTCTGGGAGGCTGTTTAACTTAGAGTTACAAACTTACTAATTATTTTTAATATAAACAAAAATAAAAATTAGGCAAAAGTTAAAATTACAACAGTACTGCAAATATAGTTACCAGGACCACTCTCCAATCAGGTGTAGGTGGAGCTGATACGTTTTCCATGGCAATGGCTACTGCCATCATGATGCAGGGAGTTGTACTAGGTTTCCTAGGGACGTCTGGAATATTGTTGAGGATCTTCTCTTTTGATGAGGTTTTTCAGTTTAATCAGGAGATGGACACATCCTTATGCACTTAACCTGTTTGGTTAAAAATGGGGAAACTTGTATATTTTGATATTGATGTTCTCACTTTTACCAAATGTTTCAAAGCATGTTTTAGGGTATTTCCCATAACTAACATAGAGTTAATATTGACTGTTTTAGAAAATGGGCTTTTGCACTTCAGTATGAAACATCTAGAAATTAGAAGATTACAGTGTACCATAAGCCAACAAAATAACTTCATTAAAATTGCTTATGCAGATATTTTGCAGGAAAATATCTGTAGCTTTGTTGGTAGGATGTCTGAGAAACTAGCAAGTCTAGCTAATCTAACAGAACAGCACTTTCCACTTGTTACATTGTTTTGTCTTTAACAAATGTATAATTATTTTCTGTTAATTTCTTCACTTGGGCTTGTAAACATTCCCTATTTAATCATTAATGCAAATCTATTTTAAAATCCAGATTGTGTGTGTTAGTGTTTCTATTGGAGAGAGGATTTTACTGAGGTGGGAAAATGACCAGTATTTCTGTTGCATGTGTGCTTAAAAATCACTGATGGGTGTCTCAGCTGCTGCACAGTTAGCATAAAACTGATTTTCAACTTGATCAGAACAGACAAACAGGTAAAATTTCTGTACTTAGATTCTGAAATGGAAGGTCTGTAAGTCTGTAAGCTTTACAGAGTTTCAAATTGCATATCCTCTGGGATTCTTGGGTTATCAAAATAATACAGGGCACAGGATACCCAGCAGATGTTTTCTTCGGCTGTCTCTGCAAAGGGGATAAAATGATCTGTCTCAAAGAGATTTCTTTTCTGAAAAGAAAGTCTCTTGTATTCCAATTTCTTTTCATTTTGGCATCCCCACATTCCAGATATATTGGTCCTTATTCTGCTACTGCCTATGCTGGTGCATGCCCAATGGGCAAATTATCCCGGTAGCACAATTTAGAGGATAATTTCTTACTTTCTTTCATTACAGTATGTATAATATCTCCAAAATCAGATGCAGAAGCAAGTTTCTACTGGACCTTTTGTACTGTTCCTGCAGTAATTTTCATCCTGTGCATAGTGTTTGCCTGAGTATCTTGTATAGTATCTAGTCTTGTGTAAGGGGTCCGTGGTTATGCCTCCTTCACTTCCATAAATGCAGTGTCCTAAAGCTAGGCCTACATTATGGAGGAAGAAACTATACAATACTACCATGTCTAGTCCCGAGCTCATGTGATGTAAATTATTTTTAGGAATATGCTTTCCTTGTAGAAACTGCCCGGTTACCTTTAATACTCAGAGGGAAATTAATCAAAGGAAGAATAATAAATGAGGGTTCAGAATAAAAGAGTTGAAATTAAATGTAGCATATTAGTTCATCTTCTAATGAAAGACTTTTTTCTGAACATACAATCCCTTTTTATATTAAGTTATAGAAGATGTATTGTTTGAATTGATCCAAAAATCACACATTTTACATACAGAAAACAGTGTGAGCTAGAAGTTTATCTATCCCTGTTTATTGAGCCTCTTGTTAACTGAAATTCTTGGTTAACTGAAAGTCGGTCATGTCCCTTGACAGCAGTGTGCACCTTGCATTGCTCCCCTGCTTATCCAAAGAGACACGTGAAACCTTCAAAATAATGTCGTTTTGGATAAGTGGGTGAGCATCGTGTGAGGCACATTGCTATCTGGGGACATGACCAACTTTCTCTTAACCAGCCTTGTCAGTTAACAAGAAGTCAGAAGAACAATTTGGGAGATGAAATGCGCATTGTCAGCTCAGTAGATCTGTTTTTAGATGGAGCGTATCAGAGTATTTTTTCAGAAGTTCTGCACATCATACTCTTCATAGCTAACCAATAAGCTGTATGTGACCTCTTTGGTAACATTTGTGCTAGTTTTCCTAAAATAGTTTAAGTAAAAGATGATGATCCTTGAAGCTAAATAAACTCACACTGTTGTTATTAAAGACTTTTATTAATTATTGAGTTGAATTTTATTTTAATTGTGATATTAAAGTCACAGCTGGTAAGCTGGGGCAGTAATAATACCACATGCAGCCCTGCAAGCTAAATGAATTCAATACCAGATTTGTTTTTTATGCTCTTTCTTATATAGATTCATTGTTTGAACACTGAGACCACGAAAATGTGCAGAGACAGCCAACAACAGCACTCATTTCTGTCACGGCTGTATCTGTGTGATGATTGAGCAGCATTCATAGGTTCCCTGTCATATCCTTCAAGTAGAAGGATGGCAGCTATAATACAAGTCTTTTTCTAGGAGGGAGGGGGATGCTTCGGAAAGCCACACTGATTTTTGTCAGACAGGAGAGAAATCTTGTATCCTCCATCAAAACCTCAGTACAGGTACCTACCAGCCTACACAATAATGTACTGAAGTGGCTCTGACAGAAAAAGGGATTGGACCTGTGATTAGGGTGAAGAAAGAGGGAGTACATTTGTTTTACCATAGTATCAATCCATATTGTGTACTTTGTAAATCAAAGAACAATGCATATTGATTTTTAAACAATTGAGGTATAAAGGTCCTTATTTGTTTTTGAAAATTCAAATGTACTATGTGATATATAAGGTGAAAAACGAAAATGCTGCTTCATTAAAGCTAATATTGATATACTTCTGTGGAATGGGCAGGAGAAGAGGAAAGGTTAATATGGTGTAGTTTGAACCCTTCTCTTCTACTATTTTCTGCTGCCCTTGAGGTTATGGTCTAGGTCTGCAAGACTCCCATGTGAATTTTGAGGGATCAGGCCTGCTGTATCAAACACACTCTGGGTCAGATAGAGTTCTGTGCCCAATATGGTTACATTCAATTGTAAAGCTAATTTTAAGAGATTCAAAATTCACTTAACAAAAAACAGATAAAAGCCTGGGGGAGGTGGGTTTGAGGGATACTCCTCTTAGGCCATATGTTAATCTGAGGAAAAATTTATTATTTGCTTATTTGTAATACTCTGTAACTTGTATTACTTGGTTTAAAGGTAGAGGTGCATAGGGAAGGCACAACGTTGTGCCTTCTGAGGTCTAAAACTTCCTTGGCTTGTGAAAAACTGACATTTTAGGTAGTGAAAATGAGAATCACTGCTCTCTACTAATGGCCATTTTAATATCAATGTTTTCATGCTATACTTTATAAAATCTAAGTGTGACTGGTTAGCATGCATGTAATGGTGTATCCATGGACTCCATTGCTATACAGTGAATCTGGGCCTGTGAAACTTCGTTTGTTTGTGACATTTATATTGCCTTATAAAACAGCTACAGTCAGTGCTCTATATTTTTTTTTCCAGGACTAAAGAGCCCCTGCAGGACAGCATAATAGCCACCTATGAAGAACATGAAGACAGTGTATATGCAGTGGAATGGTCCTCAGCAGACCCATGGCTTTTTGCTTCTTTGAGTTATGATGGGAGACTTGTTATTAACAGAGTTCCCAGAGCACTTAAATATCATATACTGTTATAATTTGTTTTGGTTATGGCATAAGAATTATCTTGACATAATTTTGTAGAATGTGAAATCTATTGGTAATTGTTTAGTTTTCCACATCCAGTAATTTTTGTTCAGTGTGAACAATTAAGTGTAATTAATACACAAAAATAAAATAAACTTGACTAAAAGTAGAAGTGACAATTTCATTTTCTTTGTATTTTCTTTGTAACAGTGGTGGAATATTTTCCTGAAGTTGTGCTAGTGCGATTTTATAATCGCTCTATTGTTACTACAGTGTTACACCAGTGTAATTAAGTTCAGTGGAGTTATTCTTACACCAATTTAAAAACAATGGCATAAGGTAATGGTACCTGAAGGGCTCTGTGGGCTTGCAAAAGTAATGTTTTTTCTTCTTTGTTCTCAACATTAGTAGCCTACAGTTCTTAGCTTGAACCATATTCTGTTAACTCTTCTGGCTAATTCCATAATGGGTATAAATATAGTGGGGAATGGTCTGAACAGCATTGCTAATTCACTGCCTCATTTTAAACCATTCCTTGCTTATCCTAAGCAGGAATGTTAAAGGTGGGGATGAAGTCATGCAGACAGCTACAGTCTGCACTAGACCCCTGACTTGCATGTGAATTACATTCCTGGAGAACCAGGCATAATTCAAATTTTGCACAAGTCTATGTGGGGTCAGGGCCACCAGCTCCATGCCCAGGGAGCCACCAGCGCTGGGGAACCCCGTGTAAAGGGGTATGGAAGCTGGCAGAGGCGCTTAACACCTGGGGATTCCCTGGCCCGAGCAGCTCCCCCTGGCCCGAGCAGCTCCCCCTGGCTGGAGCTGTCTCCCTCAAATTGAGTTAAAATGAGAAACGGAAATGTGCAAGTCGAATTGGTGTATTTCAGGGAGGTGTGAGCTACTATATTACACTCATTCATATTATCAGCACAGAAATCCCTGTGAAAAGTATTTTGCTGCTGACCCATATCAGTTTCGACAAAATGCTGTGCTGTGATTTAGCAGTTGCATGCAGTGTATGTGGCATTTTTGTCCAACAAGTTATAAGTGATTATTTCTCTATCTGACCCAAAATATCTTGTAGAAGTTGTCTATTATTTATTTTGGTGTGAGTGCCAATCTCACTGTAACTACACCATTGAATGTCTCTTCAATGCCTACAAGAAATCTGACTCCTCTGTCTTTCCTGGCTCAGTAGCGTTCCACAATGAGTGTGCATGATGTAACAGGCTTTCCACTAAGCACAGACCATGCCTTGCCAAATCTTCCTCCATTTTTGGCTCCTAGTTCAGCTACTGCCATGACTTGCCAGTTACAAATACTTCAGACTGCTGGAAGGAGAATGCACTTAAAATTTGAAATGTAGATTGGGAGCATGTAAAATAAGACTACACTTACTGACCACCTCAGATTGTACTTATCCTGCTTGCTTTGCTATCTGTTGTATTTAGTTGTTTACACCAGAACACAGTGATTTTTTTTATATACTCTTGCCTTTTCAGCACTATTGTTTCCAGCTAACTTCTGTACCTCTGGGATGTGTGAACTGCTTCTGGAATGGTAGCCAATTGTATGATAAACAACAAAGAGTAAGACTATAAGCTGAAGAATGCTGGTAGCAAGGGATGGAAAGATCAATACCAACTTCCTCCTATTATTTCTGCTGTTGCTATAGTAACTGATGTTGTTGATGGTGAGGGGCAGCCTGCTACTAACCTTTACTTGTCCTTACTCAGTAGCTGGATCGAAATACATCCAAATGTGATTTTTTGTGTAGACACTGCTCCTAGGTGATCACACTGAAAATGTGACTGATTGCATGGGCTAAAGTAGCCAGAGAAAACTAACAGTTGGATTCCATGCATAGATAGCTCAAAAGTTCTTGTAGAAGAACTTGTGGCAATGAAATAATTGTAGCTAATTAGTTGTTGTCCCTGGCTTTTGTTTGTGTTACTCTGATACCCATATCTCCTTCATAGTGAATGCCACTCAAAAATTCTGACTTTTCTAAAGTTTAATATCTCAGCTATTTCAAAGTGCATCAGCCTGCCGCTGCACCTGAGCTAGCATCCTCTATACACTTTAACAAAGAATGCTTTTCAAAGAGTACACATATTTTAAGTTTTCGATTGTGAAAAGCTAGAAATGGGAGACACTCTCATAGGTGACTTTAATATTTCAAGCATGGTTTGGGAATCTTGGTGTGCCAGCTGTAAACAGCTCATCAGGATTAATCATTGGTGGGGTGCCAAATACATTTCTTACCTGATCAACAGCACCTCTGCTCACAGCTCCCAGGCTGGGAACGTCATACTGTGACCACTGGAAGTTGTGAGCGGCATGCCCAGGGATGCTCACATAACTAAACTGTCTGGCAACCTGCCAGCAGCAAACCCAATAAAAACACATCTGGCCTTCAGGACAGAGGTTCCCCACACCTGATTTAAAATCAGAAATTTCAGTTACAAAAAATGTTATAGTCTGGACTTGAAAAATTTCTATGTGTTTTAAATATGTACTGTTTAACCTAAACACTAAGTAATAGAGGTGTGTACATCAGTCGCTTGAAGCAGGATTTCACATCAACGTCAACATGATGGCAAAGCAATTTCATGAAGCAAAATTTACTAAATATGTTGTTTTGGTTGTTTTGAACATATGGTTCATATACAGAGTTGTACTAGTTGGATGCATTTACAGTGCCTTCAGAGGAGCTATGTCATTTTATCTGACTTGAGAATTTGGCCCAATACATTTAAAACACAACAATAACTATACATTTGTCTTAGTTATACTGTTTTTTTCATAACTGATTAATGTATTTTATCTAAAGCAGAGAGGTTCACCACAATGCAAGAAGGGGGATGAGAAGATAAAATGTTCAAATGATGGTTCACTGCAATCAATAAAACTGACTCCTAGCTACATGAAGTTACATGAAAATGACTTTCAAAAATGAGAAATACCATTAGTGTTTAAAATAGTACAGAAATAGCAAACATACTTAGCAAAAATATTCCAGTTATATTGGTTGCTTTCTAGTTTTTAGACCGGGATGAAGATATGGCTTGCAGGAGGCAAAAATGCACCTTAGAGATAATGGAATGGCAAGTACTCCATAAGACGAGTAGAATTATTTTCGTCATACTTTAAGGCTCTCATATTGTCCTTCTCTTTGTCACCATACACCCTCACTGCACTTTCTTTCTGATCGCCTGTAACCTACAAGATTCACCACCACATCACCTCCTGCCACCCACTCAGTAATTAGCTCTTCCAGACAGTGTCTCACCCACTGTTGCCTATCAGTCTGTTCTCCACCTCTTGAGGACCCTCATCCCTCCCCGACTATGGAGCCTTTCCCTCAGGCTGCTGCCCTACTGCAGTCACCCAAACTCTGGAGTCCTCCCCTCCCCTCCCAAGGAACCCTGAACCTCTTTGCCCTCATTGCCTCGGTGACCCACTGCTAGTCTTCACCTAGATCCTTAATTTAGGGGCAAACTGCAGTCTGAAATAGCCACTCAACATTGGCAAGGGGTTGGACCTGCTGCCTTCTGCTGCCCTAGTACCTTCAAACCTTGTTCTCAGGCCCTACAGCCTGAGGCTTGCTTGGCTAGGTCACCTCTCGCTCACCCTGCCTTTCCCCAGCACGGCTCTGTCCATGGTACCGAAATCTAGCAGGCAGCTAGGTCCCTCTCCGTCCAGGGCTGGAGCAAGTGCCCTCGCATTGGCAAGCTGCCTCTTTTATACAGCCCTCAGGGGTTCTGATTGGTGGCCACAATCCCTCCCCCAATTGTCTCCCGGGACAGTCCTCTCCCAGGGCTGTTCTTACTCTTCAATATCAGGGCAGGGCAACCACCCTGTGACACAGCCTTTTGGTTCAGCTGTAATTTGTACCTTAAGGGATTGTAGACAACCCTTGCATCTCAGTCAAAGGTAAAATTCTTACAAAACAACTATTATTTATGGAAATTGTCTCCTTTGTTACAGACTCAACCAGTTATTGCGCTGTGGCAGATATGCTATGTAATAGAGCTGGTTGGGAATTTCATTGAAAAAATCTGATTGGTTGAAACCAAAATATTTAAACATATCTGTTTTGACAAAACTGTTGTCCAGAATGTTTCTCAGGCCCAGAATGTGAAATTCCATTCTGGGCCTGAGAAACATTCTGGACAATAGTTTTGTCAAAACAGATATGTTTAAATATTTTGGTTTCAACCAATCAGATTTTTTCAATGAAATTCCCAACCAGCTCTATTACATAGCATATCCCTATCCGTTATTTCAAAATAAGCGGCATGGAAACGACTACACACAAAATACAGATCGACGTTGCGATCTGCAAAATCAAAATGACTCCCAGTCATTTCGAAATGGAGCGGCTACACAGCCACAGCTTCATTTCGAAATAACAGGGCAGGAAATGGCGAGGGCAGGGTCAAATGGCCGACAAGCTCTTCCTGGAGCACGGGCGAGCCAACCCCTTAAAGGGCTCCTCCCAAACGCATCCCCCTTGCACATCCTGAGGACCCTGGCTGCTTGCAGCACACGACCTCCAGCACAGCACTTGGCAGAGCCTTGGTTAGCCACCACACCACTGCCTTGCATGGACACGCAGCACTTCACTGACGGGGACACCTTGGACATCGTGGCCAGCCTGATGGCCATCCTGACAGCATGCCATATGAGGCTACGTGCTGCCCGACACATGGCATACTTCCTGCAGGCTCCCCCCATGCTGCATCCGGAGCACCCCCTGTTCCAGTCCCACCGTCGCCTCTGGCGGTACCCCACCAGTGGGGAATGGTGGGATGACATCGTCCTAGGAGAATGGGACGATAACCAGTGGGCCCACAACTTCCAGATGACTCGGGCCACCTTCATGGACCTGTGCCATTGGCTGGCACTAGCACTTCACCACCAGGACATCCACGTGCGGCCCATGCTCCCCCTGGAGAAACGAGTGGCCATCGCTCTGTGGAAGCTGGCCACCCTGGACAGCAACCACTCGGTTGGCCACCAATTCGGAGTGGGGAAGGCCACCGTTGGGGTCATCCTCCTTGAGGTAAGGCACCTGGGGCCACACACCCACGTTGGGTTCCTGGGGAGGGGGGTCCCAAAGTGTGAGGCCCCAGAGAGTAGGGTCCCTGGGAGGGGGTTCCCAGGGAGCAGGGTCCTGGGGAGTGGGGTCCCGGGGAGTGGGCCCCCATATGCTACCACACATGCATGGGCGCCTGTGCCCTCTACCCTACAGGTTGTCTCTGCCATCAGCAGGATCCTCCTGCGCCGCCTGATCCATCTTGGGGACGTGGACACTGCCATGGCCAGCTTCCAACAGCTGGGATTCCCCAACTGCATCAGTGCATTGGACAGCACCCACATTGCCATCTGGGTCCCACCACACAGCCGGGGACAGTACATCAACCTCAAGGGCTACCACTCTGTTGTCCTACAGGCCCTCGTGGATGCCTGAGGACTTTTCACCGAAGTCTGTGTGGGCTGGCTGGGCATGGCCCATGATGCCCGTGTCCTGCGGAACTCGTGGCTCAGCTGCAGGATGGCAGAGGGCTTCTACATCCCCCCACAGGAGCAGCTGGTGGGGACATGACCATGCCCTCGTGCATCATTGCGGATGCTGCCTACCCACTCCAGTCCTGGCTAATGTGCCCCTACACAGGACACACCAATGACAGCTAGGACCTCTTCAATGCCCACCTCACCTACGCCAGAAACACCATGGAGCGGGCATTTGGCCTTCTAAAGGCACATTTCAGGTGCCTCCTGATGTGCCTGGAGGTAGGCCTGCCAAGCGTGCCTGCAGTCGTGGGTGCCTGCTGTGCACTGCACAATCTTGTGGAGAGCAAGCAGGAGCTCTGTGGCACACTGGGCAGCCGAGGCCATGCCACACTATGAGCAGCCAGGTGCAGTCCCCTGTCTCCAGGTGAACCGGGATGGGGTGCGTGTGCGGGAGGCCTCCGGGAGACCTTTGCCCGGGGGGCCCCCATGACCTGGCCCCTCTCACTCTATGCAACCCGCCCCCCGGTTCTCACACCTGCCCCACCAGCACCGCCCTTGCCATCCCCACCTGAGGCAGGACACATACACCGTTAAATAAATTCAAGTGCTGTGTTTGGAACAGAAAGAACATGTGACTATTTACATGGGGGATGGGGTGAACTATATGCATGGGGAGGTGGGGGGCCTTAATCCTCCATCGGAGTGGCTGGTCAGGAGGCAGGACGGCCCCTGGAGCCGCGACCACCCCAGGTCCAGGGACCACGGCAGGGCCGGGATGGGGTATGTGGAACAGGCACGTAGGGCTGGACTGGGGTATCCAGGGGCTCGGACTCACAGGAAGGATGGGAGGAGCCACAGATGGGCAGGGCTCGCCTGGCCACAGCCAGCGCGCCAACTTCTGCCGCTTGGCTGGGGTCATGTTGGCTGGGAGCAGAGCTGCAAGGGCAGTAGGGGCGCGGGGGGGCTGGGGAACAGGGAGATGCTGAGGAAGACGGGGGTGGTGGGGAAGAGGGAGAGGGTGGGGTGGGGGGGCAGGGAAGAGAGGGAGACTGGGGCAGAGGGAGGTGGTAGGGAGGAGGAGGGTACCGGGGAGGAAGCGGGGGCTGGGGCAGAGATGGGTGCTGTGGGAAAGGTCATCCATGGGGCAGGCAGGTGGTTGGCGATGGCCTGGTCAGGGTGTCGAGATACCAGCCACCCGGTCCCAGGCTGCCCACTCCATGGAGAATCATTCCTGCAGCAAGTGGTTCTACTCCCGCCATGCAGCCATGTGGGCTGCTGCCAGATCATCTGCCCAGCTGCGGGGATGGCTCCTCCCACCATGGTGCCCAGTCCGGGGAGGTGTTGCCCCTTCACCCTCCTCTGCTGCTGTGGGGCTCCCAGGCACATCCAGGGGGCTGGGGTGGCTGGCAGATGCCGAGGCTGTGAAGACATGAGGTGTAAGGGTGGTGCCGCATCAGTCATGAGCCTGGGTACTGTAGGCCAGCGGCCTTGTCCCCACCACCATCCCACCCTGCTTGTGGTGAGGGGCTCTGGGGTGGCCTGTCTTCTGTGGGGTCCATCAACATGGGGCCATTAGAGTGGTTGCCCCAGCCCTCCCAGGCTTCTGACCCTGATGGCAGCCCATGGCCCTGTGGGGGCCCCTCCCAGCCGCGATGCCGTCCATCCCTGGGTCCCTGGCCTGTGGCTGTGTGCCCAGGCCTGTACTGCCTGCATCAGGGACCGCTCCCTCCCCACATGACCAGTGCACCCCAAGCCTGGTCCTACCTGAGGGTTCCTCGGGTGGTTCAGGGGAGGCCCGGGTGGAGGTAGCCTGGCTAAGGCCCTTGGAGGACTTGGCCATGCACAGTGGTCCCTCGCTCCCACTGTTGCTGTCCCTGGTGCCAGCAGGTACTTCGGGGTCTGCCGTGGGGTGGGGGGCATTGAGGGTCCTGGCTGGGGCTCCACTCCCTGCCCCGCCGGCTCCACTGTGTCCAGGGTCTCTTTGAGTGGTGCAGGCTCCCTGGGTCCCAGCAGCTGGTGGAGCTTCCTGAAGTAGGGGCAGGTGGCTGGTGCTGCCCCGACTGTCTGGCCGAGTCCCTTGCTTGGGCATAGCACTGCTGCAGCTCCTTCACTTTGGAGCAGGTCTGGAGGGGGTGGCCCCTTGTGGTGAAGTTGCTGGCAAGGCAGGCGAAGGCATCCACATTTCACTTCCGCCCCTCCATCTTGAGCAGGATGTCCTCGTCCCCCCAGACAGACAGCAGGTCCCAGACTTCAGCTTCCAGCCAGAGGGCCCCCTCCTCTTTGGGGGCTGCCCAGAGCCCTGGGAGCCCCACCGCTTGGACCCCTTGGCTCCACGAGGATCCTGGGGGTTCTGCCTGCTGGCCATCGGTCCAGCAACAGTGGGGTGTTGCTTTCTGGGGGTGCTAGTGAGTGTCATCTGGCCAGCTCGTGCTCCTATGGCTGTCAGCGCACACTCAGCTTCCTGCACGGGGTTTCTGTGTCCCTGCAGCTTTAAGGCACCTGCAGCTGACAGCCACAGGGCTCTGGCTGCTGGTGGGAGGGGCTGGCTGTGTGGAGGACTTTTCATTTCAAAATGGCAGCCAGGGAGCGGTTACACACATTTAATTTTGAAATTAACATCGAAATGAGACGTTATTTTCAAAATGGGAGTGGAATAACGATTTCGAAATGAATGCCAATTAATTTCAAAATGAGCAATTACTGTGTAGCCGCTCTCCTGCTCATTTCGAAATTGCCCCTCATTTCGAAAATTATTTCAAAATGAGCTGCAAGTGTGGCCACAGCCGGTGTGTGTTCATGCCTGCCTCTTACTCCTGGCTGGGAGGCTGGTAAGGGGTGGGGGCAAAGGAGCAATTCACAGAACCTGTGTACTTTCCCCTCATTCCCTGATAGGGGAGGGGAGGGGAAGAGGAGCAAGCAGTTTTCCAGTATGCATGGCTGCAGCTCTTCCCTCCCAAAATGATGCCTTTCGGGGAAAGACAGTCTGACCAAGCCTAGAATAGCCAAAAGCCTGGGGGTTCAAAATGTTCACTTGGGATGGGATATAGGAGACTCATAATCAAGTCCCTTAACTGAGATCAGAGCATCCCACTCCCCAGGTAAGTGCCTTTAATGAGTCACTGGGTCTACTGAATCAGTGTCTTTCTCTAGCCAATGAATAATTAGTTATGTGAAGTGGAACAGCTGCAACAAAAGACACTGAAAGAAACTGAACCCATAGCCTGAGCACTCACCTGGGAGGTGGAAAACACAGGTTCCAGTCTATGGATCAAATTAGGCAGAACAGGTAGAGAACCCTGTCTCCCATATCCCAACAAGTGCCCTGGCCAGTGAGCTTTTGGCTATTCTGGGATAGATTAAAAAAAAAAAGTCTCAATTTCCTTCTGCATTGAAACATGCCAAATTTCATAACCTGTCAACCTACACATATCATCCAAATAGTTCTTTAAGTGATCTCATTGCCGCATACCGCAACAATTTAATATCCAAGTGTGGAGTGGACAGCATGTGCACCTCCTCTTTATACATTGTTCTTAATGGTTCAGTAGAGACTTTTGGTCTATGAGGACTAAGAATTTTAAACTTTTTGAACTGAAGTTTAGCATTACTGAAAGTGTCATTATAAGTGTTAGAGAATTAAACCCCTTTCTTTAGCCATGGGTGCAGGAGTAGCACTAAGAACTTTCCACCATTGTCTCATTGATGTTTCATACTACAAAAATACTGAAATGCCTGAAAAGGCAATTGGAGAGGTACTGATGTCATAGTCCATTTGAGTAGAGTGGATAAGCATGGAATTGCAAATATTCTTAATAAGCAATTTAACCCTGATCCAAAGCACATTGAGGTCAATGAGATCATCTTCCATTTGTTAGGTTATGTTTCCAGTTTCACTGACCTTAAATAAAACTGTTAAATAAAAAAAATCACTACTGACAAACTTTGCCTTGGTTAGCTCTAAAATTAACTTGACCTGTGCTGAAGCTCCTGAAGCTAACGAATTACTTGTCAACACTACAGCTAATGAAAAATAAGTATCAGTAGCATGGGTAGCCTTGACATTTGCTCTAAACTCATTCTCCTTATTTCTGGCTCACATTTTAATCCCCTCATTTTGCAAAGGCCAGTAGAAAAGAAGAAATATGTAGTGGATTAAGAACAATGTTAGAACTGGAAAAGAATAACAAGGTTTTAATACTATCTGGCAACCTCACAGCAATTCACAACTTGGCATATTTAGGTTTGTATTGGGACTTTTCATTTTGAATTCCTAAGTCTCTCAGCCTGACAGATCTCTAAATATACTGAAATTTACAACCTGAATGTTTGAAACATATTTATGAGCGTAGACTAACCCTGGCTGTAACGGAGTCCCAATATGTCAATGCACTATCCAGGGTGCAGATATAACTATGTTATTGAATTGACCTACATAAGAACATAAGAATGGCCATACTGCGTCAGACCAAAGGTCCATCCAGCCCAGTATCCTGTTTGCCGACAGTGGCCAATGCCAGGTGCCCCAGAGAAGGAGAACAGAAGACAATGATCAAGTGATTTATCTCCTGCCATCCATCTCCTGCCCTTGTACCGAAGGCTAAGGCACCATACTTTACCCCTGGCTAACAGCCATTTATGGACCTAACCTGCAAAAATTTATCGAGCTCTTTTTTAAACCCTAATAGAGTCCTGGCCTTCACAGCCTCCTCCGGCAAGGAGTTCCACAGGTTGACTGTGCGCTGTGTGAAGAAAAATGTCCTTTTATTAGTTTTGAACCTACTACCCATCAATTTCATTTGGTGTCCCCTAGTTCTTGTATTATAGGAAAAGGTAAATAATTTTTCTATATTCACTTTCTCCACACCATTCATGATTTTATATACCTCTATCATATCGCCCCTCAATCGCCTCTTTTCCAGACTGAAAAGTCCCAGTCTCTCTAGCCTCTCCCCATATGGGACCCGTTCCAAACCCCTAATCATCTTAGTTGCCCTTTTCTGAACCTTTTCTAATGCCAATATATCTTTTTTGAGGTGAGGAGACCACATCTGCACGCAGTACTCAAGATGTGGGCGTACCATAGTTTTATATAGGGGAAGTATGATATCTTTTGTCTTATTATCTGTCCCTTTTTCAATAATTCCTAACATCCTATTTGCTTTACTAACTGCCGCTGCACACTGCGTGGATGTCTTCAGAGAAC
The DNA here is from genome assembly GCF_033958435.1 of Carettochelys insculpta. NCBI lineage: Eukaryota > Metazoa > Chordata > Testudines > Carettochelyidae > Carettochelys > Carettochelys insculpta. The sequence goes on along the minus strand of NC_134139.1, from coordinate 174,092,266 downwards.
TATCCACTATAACTCCAAGATCCCTTTCCTGATCTGTCGTAGCTAAATTTGACCCCATCATGTTGTACGTGTAATTTGGGTTATTTTTTCCAATGTGCATTACCTTACACTTACCCACATTAAATTTCATTTGCCATTTTGCTGCCCAATCACTCAGTTTGCTGAGATCTTTTTGTAGTTCTTCACAATCCCTTTTGGTTTTGACTGTCCTGAACAACTTGGTGTCATCTGCAAACTTTGCCACCTCACTGCTTACCTCATTTTCTAGATCCTTGATGAACAAGTTGAACAGGATCGGTCCCAGGACTGACCCCTGGGGAACACCACTAGTTACCCGCCTCCATTGTGAAAATTTACCATTTATTCCAACCCTTGTTTTCTGTCTTTCAACCAATTCCCGATCCATGAAAGGATCTTTCCTCCTATCCCATAACCGCCTAGTTTACATAAAAGCCTTTGGTGTGGGACCGTGTCAAAGGCTTTCTGGAAATCTAGGTATATTATGTCCACTGGGTGCCCCTTGTTGGCATGTTTATTAACCCCTTCAAAGAATTCTAATAGATTAATTAGACATGACTTCCCTCTGCAGAAACCATTCTGACTTTTGCCCAACACTTTGTGCTTTTCTACGTGCCTTGCAATTTTATTCTTTACTGTTGTTTCTACTAATTTGCCTGGTACTGATGTTAGACTTATCGGTCTATAATTGCCAGGGTCTCCTCTAGAGCCTTTTTTAAATATTGGCGTTATATTGGCCATCTTCCAGTCATTGGGTACCGAAGCGGATTTAAAGGATAGGTTACAAACCACTGTTAATAACTCTGCAATTTCACATTTGAGTTCTTTCAGAACCCTTGGGTGAATATCGTCTGGTCCTGGAGACTTGTTACTATTCAGCTTATCAATTAACTCCAAAACCTCCTCTAATGTCACTTCAATCTGGGAGAGTTCCTCAGATTTGTCACCTAAAAAGTCTGGCTCAAATTTAGGAACCTCTGTAACATCCTCAGCCGTGAAGACTGAAGCAAAGAAATCATTTAATCGCTCCGCAATGGCACTGTCTTCCTTGATCGTTCCTTTTATATCTTTATCGTCCAAGGGCCCCACTGCTTTTTTAGCTGGCTTCCTGCTTCTAATGTATTTAAAAACATTTTACTATCAGTTTTTGAATTTTTGGCTAGCTGTTCCTCAAAATCTTTTTTAGCTTTTCTTACTACATTATGACACTTAATTTGGGAGTGTTTGTGTTCCTTTCTATTTTCCTCACTAGGATTGACTTCCACTTTTTAAAAGCTGCCCTTTTCTCTCTCACTGCCTTTTTAACATGGCTGTTAAGCCATGGTGGTTCTTTGTTAGGTCTCTTAAGCTGTGTCTACACGTGCATGCTACTTCGAAGTAGCGGCACTAACTTCGAAATAGCGCCCGTCGTGGCTACACGCGTTAAGCGCTATTTCGAAGTTAACTTCGACGTTAGGCGGCGAGACGTCGAAGTCGCTAACCTCATGAGGGGATCGGAATAGCGCCCTACTTCGACGTTCAACGTCGAAGTAGGGACCGTGTAGACGATCCGCGTCCCACAACGTCGAAATTGTGGGGTCCTCCATGGCGGCCATCAGCTGGGGGGTTGAGAGACGCTGTCTCTCCAGCCCGTGCGGGGCTCTATGGTCACCGTGTGCAGCAGCCCTTAGCCCAGGGCTTCTGGCTGCTGCTGCTGCAGCAGGGGATTCATGCTGCATGCACAGGGTCTGCAACTCGCTGTCGGCTCTGTGGATCTTGTGGTGTTTAGTGCAAGTGTGTCTGGGAGGGGCCCTTTAAGGGAGTAGCTGGCTGTTGAGTCCGCCGTGTGACCCTGTCTGCAGCTGTGCCTGGCACCCTTATTTCGATGTGTGCTACTGTGGCGTGTAGACGTTCCCTCGCTGCGCCTATTTCGATGTGGTGCTGCGCAACGTCGATGTTGAACATCGACGTTGCCAGCCCTGGAGGACGTGTAGACGTTATTCATCGAAATAGCCTATTTTGATGTCGCCACATCGAAATAGGCTACTTCGATGTAGGCTTCACGTGTAGACGTAGCCTTACTGTGTTTTTTTTATTTGGGGTATACATTTAAGTTGGGCCTCTAGTATGGTGTCTTTAAACAGTTTCCATGCAGCTTCCAGGGATTTTAGTTTAGTTACTCTACCTTTTAGTTTCTGTTTAACTAGCTTCCTCATTTAGTGTAATTCCCCTTTTTGAAATTAAATGCCGGAGTGTTTGACCGCTGCGGTGTTCTTCCCAACACAGGAATATTAAAAGTTATTATATTGTGGTCACTATTTCCAAGCGGTCCAGTAACAGTCACCTCTTGGACCAGATCCTGTGTTCCAGTCAGGACTAGATTGAGAATTGACTCTCCCCTTGTGGGTTCCTGTACTAGCTGCTCCAAGAAGCAGTCATTTAAGGCATCAAGAAATTTAATCTCTGAATCCCGTCCTGAGGTGACATGTACCCAATCAATATGGGGATAATTGAAATCTCCTATTATTACTGTGTTTTTTATTTTGATACCCTCTCTAATCTCCCTTAACATTTCAGCATCACTATCACTGTCCTGGTTAGGTGGTCGGTAATATATTCCTAATGCCATATTCATATTAGAGGAATGAATTGTTATCCATAATGATTCTATGGAACATTTTGATTCCTTTAGGATTTTTGCTTCATTTGATTCTGTATTATCCTTCACATATAGTACCACTCCGCCACCCGCACGACCTGTTCTGTCTTTCCGATATAATTTATATCCCGGTATGATAGTGTCCCACTGATTGTCCTCATTCCACCATGTTTCTGAGATGCCTATTATGTCAACTTCCTCCTTTGATATGAGGTACTCCAGTTCACCCATCTTGTTAGACAGACTCCTAGCATTAGTGTAAAAGCACTTTAAAAAACTACCACTATTTATATGTCTGTCTGTCACAGACGCGTTGGATTTTTTTATATGCGATTGTTTCACATCTGATCTTGCCCATATATTATTTCCCGCATTCCCTATCTGACTAACTTCTAGGGAATCCCTATCTATGCAGCCTCGTGTAACAGAAGTCTCCGTCTGATCCAGGTGCTCCCCCAGCACCAATCGGCTTTCCCCCACCTCTTAGTTTAAAAACTGCTTTACGACCTTTTTAATGTTTAATGCCAGCAGTCTGGATCCACCTTGATTTAGGTGGAGCCCATCTTTCCTGTATAGGCTCCCCCTACCCCAAAAGTGTCCCCAGTTCCTAATAAATCTAAACCCCTCTTCCCTACACCATCGTCTCATCCACGCATTGAGACTCTGAAGTTCTGCCTGTCTATCTGGCCCTGCGCGTGGAACTGGAAGCATTTCAGAGAATGCTACCATAGATGTTCTGGATTTCAGTCTCTTTCCTAGTAACCTAAATTTGGCCTCCAGAACATCTCTTCTACCCTTCCCTATGTCATTGGTACCGACATGTACCACGACCACCGGCTCCTCCCCAGCACTGCCCATAAGTCTGTCTAGATGCCTCGAGAGATCCGCAACCTTCGCACCAGGCAGGCAAGTCACCATATGGTTCTCCCGGTCAACACAAACCCAACTATCTATATTTCTAATGATCGAATCCCCCACTACTAAAACCTGTTTCTTCCTAACAGCTGGTGCTCCCTCCCCTGGAGAAGTATCCTTGGCGCAAGAGGATACCATAGCACCCTCTGGAAGGAGGGTCCCAACTATGGGGTAGTTTCCCTCTGCTCCCATTGACTGCTCTCCTTCCCTGAGCCTTTCATCCTCCGTAACAGCATCAGGACTGTCAGATTGGAGGTGGGACAGCCCTACTATGTCCCGGAAAGTCTCATCAACAAACACCTCTGCCTTCCTTAGCTCCTCCAGTTCAGCCACCCTGGCCTCCAAAGCCCGCACTCGGTCTGTGAGGGCCAGGAGCTCCTTGCATCGAGCGCACACATACGCCACCCGCCCACAGGGTAGGTAGTCATACATACGGCACTCGACTCAATAAACAGGATAGCCCCCACTCTGCTGACCTGATGAAGAAACCTTTATCTAACATAAAAATAAGTGAGATAAAGGAAATGACAGTAAATATGAAAATCTTTTATTCCTACATGCATGCAGCTGTTATGTGGGTTTAGGCTGAGCTCTGTTTTGTGAACTTACCTTACTGTTTCTAAACTGTTATCTCATGTATTGGGGAAGGGACTGTGTATGATGTTTTACTGGAGGATCTGTGATGTAAATGCAGTTCTAAATATTAAAAAAAAAAAAAAATCTCACCCTCCTCCTGCTGATCTGGTCTGCAAAGGCAAGTGGACTGATGAGTAGAAGTGATGTGAAATCCGTTTGCAGAGAATCCTTGACAACTCGGCTTAGAGAAAGGAACTGCTGCACTCCAAATCATGGATAGGCTCCAAATCAATTTGCACACTGCTCCCGCTCATTCTACCTGCCACTTCAGCCAGTAAGGGGCTAGTGAAGTGAGAAGAAAATGACACACAAGAGATTTGGAGAACAAGAAAAAGACAAAGGCGGGGGGAAAGTGAAGGGAAGACTGACAAATATAGAATGAAAAGTGAATTGGAAAAGACAAGAGCAGGGAAAGATCAACTTGGAAAACAGAAATAGGAAAGGCAGAAAAATAAACAGTAAATGAAGTTAAAAGAAAAATGGGGGGGAGAGACAGATAAGAACAGCTTACAAAAAGGGAAAGCTGATACACCAACAGAACCCTAAAATCTCTGTAGAAGGATCTGCTAGATGAATCTGGAATGCTTGAGATCCACTGATGTAAAGGCAGGGAAATTATTCAAGATTACAGAAATGCTAACTTACTGAACTCTTTTAAATTCAGTCTTTAGCATCTACTTGCGATTACTGATGTCACGGTGATAGTTAGCTTAGAAACATTTTAGACAGACACTCTCAAAATGCAATCACTAAAAATCCTAAATTACAGTGCAAATCCTGCCCCTTCCATAACTGATACATGGCCTAATATCAGAGACTTCATATCAGAAAAGAAATTCTAATGCTCCAGCATAGAAGATGCCCTTTGGGAAGGCGGAGATGATACATAGATCTGTGATTCTATACCCACAAGCCAACCCAGCACAGGGACTCATGCAGGCTGCAGTGATTTTGGTGGCCTGAAGTATAGAAAAGCATATAAAAATTGAATGATACAAAATGGGCAAGGGAATGCTCAGAGAATCCAAACATAATGCACCCTAATCAGCAAGTCCGGATAAGATGCATCCACAAGTGTTAACATTTTCTGACATACTGAGAGCTTCCTGAAGATCCACTGGGAACTGAATACCAGAAGTTAGGAAAATAACAGCTATGGTACAGGTCTATAAAACTACCAAATGCAGGAAGATGGACAGGGGAAAGGTGCTTTGAAATTTAAAAGCCTGGAGAAGAGTAGTGCAGTTCTTCAGATTTTCATACAAAGGTAATCCAGAACACTAACAACTATACTGTAAACATATTCCATCCATTCAATAAAGAATGGATGATGCATGGTCTTGCACATATTAAGGATTATGATAAGGTCAAGTACATGTGAGAGCATGGTATGTTTCACCCATCTTGTTTGGAAACAAAAAGGTGAAATAGTAACAGACATACAATCATAGAATCATAGAATGCTAGGCCTGGAGGGGACCTTGAGAGGTCATCGTGTTCAGCCACTGCCCTCATGACAGGACCAAGTACTGTCTAGACCACCCCGATAGACACTTACCTAACCTGTTCTTAAATATCTCCAGAGATGGAGATTCCACAACCTCCCTAGACAATTTATTCCGGTGTTTGACCACCCTGACAGTTAGGAACTTTTTCCTAATGTCCAACTTAAACCTTCCTTGCTGCAGTTTAAGCCCATTGCTTCTTGTTCTATCCTCAGAAGCCAAGAACAACAAGTTTTCTCCCTCCTCCTTATGACACTCTTTTAGAGACCTGAAAACTGGTATCATGTCCCCCCTTAATCTTCTTTTTTCCAAACTAAACAAGCCCAATTCTTTCGGCCTTTCTTCATAAGTCATGTTTTCTAGACCTTTCATCATTCTTGTTGCTCTTTTCTGGACCCTTTCCAATTTCTTCACATCTTTCTTGAAATGCGGCACCCAGAACTGGACACAATACTCCACCTGGGGCCTAACCAGCGCAGAGTAGAGCGGAAGAATGACTTCTTGTGTCTTGTTCACAACACATCTGTTAATGCATCCCAGAATCATGTTTGCTTTTTTTGCAACAGCATTACACTGTTGACTCATATTTAATTTGTGGTCCACTATAACCCCTAGATCCCTTTCTGCACTACTCCTTCCTAGACATTCCCTTCCCATTCTGTATGTGTGAAACTGATTGTTCCTTCCTAAGAGGAGCACTTTGCATTTGTCTTTATTAAACTTCATCCTGTTTACTTCAGACCATTGCTCCAATTTGTCCATATCATTTTGAATTTTAACCCTATGCTCCAAAGCAGTTGCAACCCCTCCTAGCTTGGTATCATCTGCAATCTTAATAAGCATACTGGCTATGCCAATATCTAAATCGTGGATGAAGATATTGAACAGAACCGGTCCTAACACAGACCCCTGCGGAAATCCACTTGTTATACCTTTCCAGCAGGATTGAGAACCATTAATAACTACTCTCTGAATATGGTTATCCAGCCAGTTTCGCACCCACCTTATAGTAGCCCCATCTAAGTTGTATTTGCCTAGTTTATTGATAAGAATATCATACAAGGCCATATCAAATGCCTTACTAAAATCTAGGTATACCACATCCACCGCTTGTCCCTTATCCACAAGGCTCGTTATCCTATCAAAGAAAGCTATCAGATTGATTTGACATGATTTGTTGTTTGCAAATCCATGCTGGCTGTTCTTGATCAGCTTATCACCTTCCAAGTGTCTGCAGATGATTTCCTTAATTACTTGTTCCATTATCTTTCCTGGCACAGAAGTTAAACTGACCGGTCTGTAGTTTCCACACATTGTTCTTATTCCCCTTTTTATAGATGGGCACTATATTTGCCTTTTTCCAGTCTTCTGGAATCTCTTCTGTTCCCATGATTTTCCAAAGATGATAGCTAATAGCTCAGATAACTCCTCCATCAGCTCCTTGAGTATTCTAGGATGCATTTCATCAGGCCCTGGTGACTTGCAGACATCTAACTTTCCTAAGTGATTTTTAACTTTTTCTTTTTTTATTTTATCTTCCAAACCTACCCCTTTCCCACTAATGTTCACTATGTTAGGCATTCCTTCCTCAGACTTCTCAGTGAAGGTGGAAACAAAGAAGTCATTAAGCATCTCTGCCATTTCCAAGCTTCCCGTTACTGTTTCTCCCTCCTCACTGAGCAATAGGCCTACCCTATCCTTGGTCTCCTTCCTGCTTTTAACGTATTTACAAAAAGCCTTCTTGCTTCCCTTTATGCGTGTAGCTAGTCTGAGCTCATTTCGAGCCTTAGCCTTTCTAATCTTACCCCTGCATTCCTGTGTTGTTTGCCTATGTTCATCCTTCATAATTTATCCTAGTTTCCAATTTTTATATGATTCCTTTTTTATTTTGAGACCACACATGATCTCCTGGTTAAGCCAAGGTGGCCTTTTGCCATATTTTCTATCTTTCCTACGCAGAGGAATATCTTGCTTTTGGGCCCTTAATAATGTCCCTTTGAAAAACTGCCAACTCTCCTCCGTTGTTTTTCCCCTCAGTCTTGCTTCCCACGGGACCCTACCTACAAGCTCTCTGAGTTTACCAAAATCCACCTTCTTGAAATCCATTATCTCTATTTTGCTGTTCTCCCTTTTACTCTTCCTTAAAATTGTGAACTCTATGATTTCATGATCACCCAAGCTGCCTTCCACTTTCAGATTCTCAATCAGTTCCTCCCTATTTGTTAAAATCAAATCTAGGACAGCTTCACTCCCGATAGGTTTTTCAACCTTCTGAAATAAAAAGTTGTCTCCAATGCAGTCCAAGAACTTGTTGGATAGTCTATGTGTCGCTGTGTTAGTTTCCCAACATATATCTGGATAGTTGAAGTCCCCCATTACCACCAAATCCTGGGCCCTGGATGATTTTGTTAGTTGTTTAAAAAATGTGTTTGTGCATGTGAAATGAGGAAAATAATCATATGTGTTCTTTTAGATGGGTTCTTATAAATAAGAAATGGAATACTGAGTTGAAGCTAAAAAGCAATAAACCATCTTCAACTTACGCAGGAACTAATAAGGATGGAAAAGAATACAGTACTTGAAATTCATCTTTAAGTGTATTGAGAACAGATGATTCTTGTTCACAGTATGTTTCATACTACTTGATCTAATGAAGTAACACCATTTGAAATCTGAATATGTTCTACCTTTTACTGGTGCCCCACTAAATTAATAATAATAAAAATAATGAGGAATAGCTGTGATACAGGGCATTTATTAGCAGATTTCTAAGTGGTGTGCAAAGAAGGTTAGTATTGTCACCATTATACCAATGGGGAAACTGAAGTACCGTTCATACATGAACACATATGTACAGTATTTTGAGAAATATCTGTCTAATACTGCTCCCAGAAAAAGTGTGCGCTTTTATAGATACGGTTATAATAATATAATCCTACTCAGGGAACATGGGGAAGAGTTTTATTTGATGCCTACATCACATACGACTTGCCTGAAAATTTAAAAGCACAGCTGCTGGTTTTTGTCATTAGAAGCTGGTGAGTCAAGAAAAATTTGGAAGGCTGGCCTGGATCATAAGGTCCATACTGGGAAAGCAGGGTTCTGCTACCAGGGCCAAGAAGCACCTGGAACCTTCTAACCTTCATGGAGCATTCATGAGGCATGGGAGTTTGCCTGTTGAAAGGAATCAAAATCCAAATACAGCACTAAAGTAAAGATTCCTGCTATTAGTTGTCTTTTGTTTGAAGATTGTTTGTTTTAGCTTTTGGGATTGGCAGGGGAGATTATTTTTTATAACAAAGGATTTGTGAACCTGCTTTTCCCTCTCCTGAAGTAAAGAGAATTTCAACTCTTGTGCACCCTGCCTGAGAGTTTATCCTCTTAGCCACCTCTTCACCACACCAATCTTTCGAAAGATGATCTTCTGGAAAACCTTTCAAAAGAGCACGTCCACACACCCAAAAAAGCGGATCGAAAGATCAATTAGCTCTTTTGATAGAGTGTCATAGAATCATAGGGCCAGAAGGGACCTCAGGAGGTCTTGTAGTACAACCCCCTGCTTCAAGCAGGATCAACCGTTACTAAGTCATCCCAGCCAGGAGCTTGTCAAGCCAGGACTTAAAAACCTCAAGGGATGGAGAATCCACCACCTCTGTAGGCAACGCATTCCAATGCTTCACCACCCTCCTGGTGAAGTAATTTTTCCTAATATCTAACCTACACCTCTCCCTCTTCAACTTCAGCCTATTACTTCTTGTTCTGCCATCTGACACAACTGAGAACAGTTTCTCACCCTCCTCTTTAGAGCTCCCCTTAAGGAAGTTGAAGGCTGTTATTAAATCACCCCTAAGTCTTCTCCTCTGTGAACTAAACAAAACCATATACCTCAGCCCATCCTCATAGGTCTTGTGCTCCAGCCCCTTAATCATTTTTGTTGCTCTCTGCTGAACCTGCTCCAGCAAATCCACATCCTTTTTATACTGGGGGGACCCAAAACTGGACACAATATTTTAGATGTGGCCTCACCAGTGCCAAATAGAGGGGAACAACTACTTCTCTAGGTCTGTTTGAAATGCTCCTCCTAATGCACCCTAGTATGCCATTAGCCTTCTTGGCTACAAGGGCACACTGTTCATTCATATCCAGCCTTTCATCCATCATAACCCTGGGTCCCTTTCCATCCTACTGCTGCTAAGCCAGTTGGTCCCCAGCCTACAACAATGCTTGGGATTCTTCCGCCCCAGGTGCAGGATTCTATGCTTCTTCTTGCTGAACCGCATCAGATTTCTTTTGGCCCAGTCCTCCAATTTATCCAGGTCACTCTGGATTCTCTCTCTACCCTCCAACGTATCTACCTCTCCCCCTAGTTTTGTGTCATCTGCAAACTTGCTGAGGGTGCAATCCAGTCCCTCATCCAGGTCATTAATAAAGATGTTGAACAACACCGGCCCCAGAACTGACCCTTGCGGCACTCTGCTTGAAACTGACCGCCAGCTAGATATTGATCCATTGACCACTACCCATTTGGCCGGACCATCAAGCCAGCTTTCTATCCATTTTATAGTCCAAGGAATCCAATCCATATTTCCTTAACTTACAGGCAAGAATGTTGTGGGGTACCATATCAAAAGCTTTGCTAAAGTCAAGATATATCACATCCACTGACTTCCCCATATCAACAGAGCCTATTACCTCATCATAGAAGGTAATTAGATTGGTCAGGCAGGACTTGCCCAGGTGAATCCATATTGGCTACTTTTGATCAATTTCCCCTCTTCCAAGTGTTCCAAAATGGATTCCTTGAGAATCCCCTCCATTATTTTCCCAGGGATTGAGGTAAGGCTGACCAGTCTTTAGTTCCCTGGATTGTCCTTTCCTTTTTTAAAGATGGACACTACATTTGCCTTTTTCCAGTCATCCAATATCTCCCCCAATCTCCAAGAGTCTTCAAAGATAATGGCAAAAGTTTCAACAATGACATCTGACAATTCCCTCAGTACCTTTGGGTGCATTAAATCCAGACCCATGGATTTGTGTCCATCTAGTTTTTCTAGATACCTCAGAACTTGTTCCTTCCCCACTAATGGCTGCCCTCCACCTTCCCATACTGCATTGTCTAGGACCGTCGTGTGGAAGTTGACTTTGTCCGTGAAGACTGAGGCAAAAAAAGCATTGAGTACTTCAGCTTTTCCTACATCATCTATCACTAGGTTACCTCCCTCATCCAATAACGGCCCCACACCTTCTCTGATAACCTGTTTATTGTTCACATGTGTGTAGAAACCCTTCTTGTTACTCTTCACATCCCTTGCCAGCTGCAGTTCCAATTGTGCTTTTACTTTCCTGATTACTCCCTGGCATTCTTCAGCGGTATGTTTATAATCCTCCTTGGTCAACTGTCCATGTTTCCATTTCTTGTATGCATCCTTTTTGAGTTTAAACTGACTAAGGATTCCCCTATTAAGCTAAGCTCGTTGCTTATCATGTTTGCATTTCTAACTATGCAGCAGAATGGTTTGTTCCTGTGCCTTCAGTAAGACTTCTTTAAAATACTGCCAGTTCTCTTGAACTCTTTTCACCTTCATCTTCAATTCGTAAGGGGTCCTGCTCATCAGTTCTCTCAGGGAGTCCAAGTCTGCTCTTTTGAAATCAAGGGTCTGTATGTTACTGCTCACCTTTCTTCCTTTTGTCCGGATCCTGAAATCTACAATCTCATGGTTGCTGCAGCCTAGGTTTCCACCCACTTCTATTTCTCCTACTAGTTCTTCCCTGTTTGTGAGCGGCAAGTCAAGTTGTGCATGGTCCCTAACTGGTTCCTTCAGCGCTTGTACCCTGAGAAGTTATCCGCAACATTCTGCAAAAACTGCCTGGATTGTCTGTGTGCTGCTGTATTGGTCTCCCAACAAATGTTCAGATGATGAAAGTCTCCCTTGCTGTCTACATAGCCTCCACTCTTTCGAAAGAACTGACCAGGGATTGAAAAATCTAGTTCCGTGAGGACTGCTCTTTTGAAAAAAGGGCCTGCAAAGCATCTACACATGCCTATTTCAAAAGAAGCTTTTGAAAGGAGGTGCTCTTTCTGATATGGGAGTGGAAGGGAGCTTCCAGAAGAAGAGCTGCATTCTTTCGATTTTGCATTGAAAGAACGCATTTTGTGTGTGGATGCTCCCACGTGTTCTTTTGAAAAAGGGATGGATTTTCTGAAAGAACTTGGTAGTGTAGACACAGCCTTAAGAAATTCAGGAAGGTGGGAATTTTGAGAGACATTGACATATTCAGAGGGCAGGAGGATTTGGGACACCAATGCAGACGTCTGCCTTGGTGTAAGGTCCCATATTGGAACTCCAAGGGCCTGGGCATCTGGAACTTCCCTCTTTCACTGGTACTGAGAAGTCTTGGAAAGATGTTTGTCATTGTGTGCACAGGAGGAAAGATGATATTTAGAGTTCAGAACCCTGGTTAAAATTCAGGACCTTAAATCAGGTATGGTTGAGGGATTTCCTCTGTATCCCCCAGTCATTCTTGATGTAAGTGGGTACAACTCTTGTTGATGTCAAGGCTATCCTTGCTTACTGAAGGACTGAATTTAGTCCTCCATGTCTCTGGATATCGCTTTTGACAAATTCTCTGTGGGGCTTGTACAGATAATTCTGAAGGATGATTCACAAGACATTATATATTTTCAAAATCATTTCTGTGAGCTAAAGTATCCAGGACATTTTCAGGAGCAAAGGACAAACAAGTTCTCTTCGAATCAATTAGTTTGCAAAGTGTGTTGGGGGGGGTGGGGGGGAGAGCTAAGAGAGAGGTATGTCCATGAACCAGTGCCATATACCTGTTCTTTCTGCAGGCCTGCTGCACTCTGAGACATACACGTTAACAAAGAGATGGAGCAGGGGTGTACTTGGGGGCACCTCATGTGAAAACAATGACTGCTCTGTGCTACAATCCGGAAAACATTTCACCATTTTAATTTGGGGTTGGAGGTAAAATTAAAGCAGGCCACACTGTCTTGTGCATGGAACATATTAACGAAAAATTAGGATTAATTGAGCATTTCAGGGGGACTCCACTAGTTAGCAGAGAACAGCAGGACAGCATGAGGTAGTCTTGCTAGGCGTTTGTTTTTACTTCAACTGCTGTGAAAAGTATTTCAATATTTGCATAATTTAGAGCACGAAATTATGATTTTTTAAAGATTCAAATTGGAGCAAGTATTTACATAATCGAATTGAATTATGCAAATATTTTATTGTGATATTACAGTAAGCGTAGAACTTGTGGCACAGACACATCCCATTCTCTTGCCGTGTGGGAGCCCTGATTTGAGTACGCAGGTTTATGAGTCCAAACCCTGCAGGCAGCCTGATGAAAATGCTGCATGCTCTATGGCAGGGAGGATAGCCATGGATGCTCCGTTCTTAGCATAACTTCTGATTGCTGTTTGCATCTTCCCCAGGGTAAAGTGGCAAAACAGCAGCTGCCAGAAAATGTACCAAAGCACATTTAAAAGGCTGTTTGTGGCCTCTTAACTCTATTAATCAAAGCAATCTTTTTGCTGTGTGCATTTGCATGTCAACTGACATTCAAATAACTCCACTGTGACTCTTCCCTAGTATTAGCCATGCCGCCTGGAGTCGTATCCGATCTCACAATCCAAACAGATTTGGCCCAGAGTAGTACTTGGATGGGTGGCTACCAAGGCGAATGTGGAAAGTGGTGTTGATAATTATGTGGGAGACATTCCTCTCTGGCTGGATCGATGCTGGGAAAACTTGGCCTACTGGTGCAGCACGGCTGGTAGTGAAGGTAGATGCTGTCATGTTTAGTATTTTTTTTATCTCCAGGTCCTCTAGCCTGGCTGGATAGCGTAGAACAGATAGCTGAGGCCAGTGGGCCAACAGTCATTGTGGCCCTCAGGGCAAGGTGTCAGGGGAGCCCAGCTCTGTGACCCAGAAGAGGCGGGGCCAAGGGCAGTCAGCTCTTAGCACCACCCAGGCCACAGTGCTCCCCTTTTACAGCTGTGCAGAGCAGCACTGACACAGCAGCTTAAAGGGGTCCAAATCTCCGGCTGCTGCTGCTATTGAAGGTCTGGGCCCCTTGAAGTGCTGGACCCCTGCACAGCTGCTCCCCTTACCTTCCCCTGTAAGTGGGCCTGGCTGAGGCCTGTCTTTATTGCAACTTCCACCAGTATTGCCTTTAGTGGGACTGAGAACTGGGAATTATGGGAAAGATCTTTGAGTCTATGCTGAAGCAGTATCGACAAGGTTCTAGATAGAACTAGTTTACAGAGTGGGGGGAAGGGTAGCTCGGTGGTTTGAGTATTGGCCTGCTAAACCCAGGGTTGTAAGCTCAATTCTTGTGGAGGCCATTAGGGATATTGGGCAAAGACGAAGGGGTTGAGGGGGAAGGCAATGGTACTTAGTCCTGCCAAGAGCACAGGAAACTGGATGTGATGACTTCCCACAGTCCCTTCCAGTTCTATGCAATGTGCATCTCCATGTTTTCTTTTCAATAACTTGCTGATAGGCTATAAGTCAGAGAACCTGACCATTTTGGCCCATCGGTGACCTAGGAAACATTTTGCATGAGTAAGGCTACATCTACACGTGCACGCTACATCAAAATAGCTTATTTCGATGTAGCGACATCGAAATAGTCTATTTTGATGAATAACGTCTGCACGTCCTCCAGGGCTGGCAACGTCGACATTCAACTTCGACGTTGGGAAGCACCACATCGAAATAGGCGCTGCGAGGGAACGTCTACACGCCAAAGTAGCTCACATCGAAATAAGGGTGCCAGGAACAGCTGCAGACAGGGTCACAGGGCGGACTCAACAGCAAGCTGCTCCCTTAAAGGGCCCCTCCCAGACACAGTTGCACTAAACAACACAAGATCCACAGAGCCGACAACTGGTTGCAGACCCTGTGCATGCAGCATGGATCCCCAGCTGCCACAGCAGCAGCCAGAAGCCCTGGGCTAAGGGCTGCTGCACACGGTGACCATAGAGCCCCGCAGGGGCTGGAGAGAGAGCGTCTCTCAACCCCTCAGCTGATGGCCGCCATGGCAGACCCCGCTATTTCGATGTTGCAGGACGCGGATCATCTACACGTGCCCTACTTCAACGTTCAGCTTCGAAGTAGGGTGCTATTCCCATCCCCTCATGGGGTTAGCGACTTCAACGTCTCGCTGCCTAATGTCGATTTCAACTTCGAAATAGCGCCCAACACGTGTAGCCGTGACGGGCGCTATTTCGAAGTTGGCGCCGCTACTTCGAAGTAGCGTGCACATGTAGACGCGGCCTAAGAGAGTTTCAGCCAAATTCAAATTTGAGTTAATTTGACAAAATCCCAACTGAAATTTGAACCCAAAAAGTTCAACTTCACTTCCCAGATGGAAACAATGGTGGAGAGTTGCTATTAGTTATCAGACACAGCCTCTGGATTCTAACCCCAGGGGAATATATATTATGTGATGTAAGAGGCAATTCTTGTATAAGTACATAAAGCTAAATCATCAGCTATTGGAAACCAGCATATCTCTATTGATTGTAGTGGTGCTACATTGATTTACACAAACTGAGGATTTACCTATATTTTGTTAATTACTTCAGGGTTCATCAATATGGAAAACTAAATAAATGTAAGGTAGTTGTAAAGAGGTTCAGACAGAGGCTAAGTATGCCAACAGTGAATAAACTTGGAGCACAATCCTTGCTAATCGTACACAGATTTAATTACTTTATATGTATTATAACTAGTTTTTTGGGGGAAAGAAAGCAAATGCTAATTTAAACAACAAGCTGCAGAACCTCAGCCCATAGAGTATTAACAGCTAAGGAGAACAACGCATTGACCTTAGTTGCTGCTACTCATGCATCATGTGTAGGAATGCTTGTCATAGCCATAATGATTTAAGATCAGGCTGAGCCAATATTTCTTAGTTCTTCCTCCCAGCCGAGGCAATTCCCTCTGTATGTAGTATGGGGAAGCAATAGGTGTATGTGGTGAAAAATGGCAATGCTGCAGAGGTGCCCTTTGCTACAAATCCAGTCCTGCTGGCTTTTGTCTGTTGTATAGAACAGAACTTGCAAAGTTATACACTGTGTGCACTGTGTGTTGTCATGGGCAGGTATTGTACAGTATTCAAGCTGTGTATTGTACAACTGCTAGTTAAATATCACTCTAAACTACCCAGAATTGAGGAGCTCTAGCCCAGGCTAAAATTATCTTTAAATTTGAGATGATCTTTCCTGTTTTACTAAGAGTCTGAAACTATTGTTAACATATACCTGCAAATTTGTGTTCATGTGAAATGTATACATTGAGTTATAAAAACTACACTGATATGTAGTTGCAATGAATTAACATTCAACCCCAGCTATTTGAAAACGGAGTGCACTTATTAAAGCTCATAGCACTTCTCTAAAGCTATGTCTACCTTTGAGGGTTTTGTTGACAAAACCCATGGAGCGTACAGATTCACAAGGTGTTCTGTCGACAGTAAGTTGACAGAACGCAGCTCTTTTGTCACCAGCTGTATCCCGCTCCCCATGAGGAATAACGCCTCTGTCGACAGAGATTTGTTCACAATAAGCCCTTCTGGACCTTCGAGAGGGCTCTCTGTCAACAGGCAGGGCTTCCAGGACACTGGGTAGCCCTGTATGTTGTGCTTCTGGCTGGCCATCTTGCCAATAAAGTGGCCAGGCAATCCAGCTGCTCTCTGGAGGTGGAGCATATCTTTCAACAGAAGTTTTGTCAGAAGATAAATATGTGGACAAATCACTGTAATCTAGACATAGCCTTAGAGTACAGATATTAACTACTACTGGAATCCTGTGCCAGTTCAAAATTTTGTAATTGCATTATACATTTCTTCTTGATTTTCCTTACACTATTGACTTTGGACCAGGGCTATTGCTTCTTAAAATCAAATGAAAGATGTGTTTTTAAGGGGCATTGGATCATGTTTCATACCATCAGTGGATATGTTAAAATGGTGCATTGTTTACACAGGTGTCATTCTCCAACCTAGAAGTAGCTGCACTTAAGCTGTGGACAAGTAATTCAAGTATTGCAGGTTTTGGAGACAGCAAAATCTAGAGTTAAGTTGCAAAATGATTTCTCTTGCAACTTCCTGTTTCCAGGGCTGTGTCTACACTAGCCCCAAACTTTGAAATGGCCACGCAAATGGCCATTTTGAAGTTTACTAATGAAGTGCTGAAATACATATTCAGCACCTCATTAGCATGTGGGCGGCCGCGGCACTTCGAAATTGACGCGGCTCGCCACCGCATGGCTCATCCTGAAGGGGCTCCTTTTCGAAAGGACCCCGCCTATTTTGAAGTCCCCTTATTCCCACCTGCTCACAGGAATAAGGGGACTTTGAAGTAGGCGGGGTCCTTTCGAAAAGGAGCCCCGTCAGGATGAGCCATGCGGTGGCGAGCCGCGTCAATTTCGAAGTGCCGCGGCCGCCCGCATGCTAATGAGGTGCTGAATATATATTTCAGCGCTTCATTAGTAATCTTCAAAATGGCCATTTATGTGGCCATTTTGAAGTTTGGGGCTAATGTAGACACGGCCCAGATGGTCATTTTCTGATGTTTCCTGTTGGCTATGTCTACACTAGAACATTACTTCGAAGTAGCAACGTTGAAATACGCTACTTTGGCATGTAGCGTCTACACAGCCACTGGGGCCAGTGCAGTCAAAGTAGCAACACTGCACGCTGAAAGGGACCACCCTGGACATGGAAAGGGACCATCTACACGCACCAGCAGCACCTTTCAAAATAAGTGGCCAGGAAAGCTTGCAGATGGGGTCACAGAGCGGACTAGCCCTTCCGGGGCAACAGCAAGCCACTCCTTTAAAGGGCCTCTCCCAAACACACTTGGCCTGCACAGCACAAGTCCTGCGGAGGTGCCATAAGCCTCACAGACCTAGTGACCGCAGACATGGATGCACAGCAGCAGACGCTGGAAACCCTTCAGGCTGTCACCTGCAAAGCAGGAGCCCTGCTGGGTACTGCATGGGCAGGCACCCGGAGTGGGATGATGACCGGTGGCTGAGGAATTTCTGCGTGCAGCAGCAGACCTTTATGGAAATCTGCCAGTGGCTGACCCCCCGCCCTGAGCCACCAGGACACATGGATGTGGTACACCCTTACCATCAAGAAAAGGGTCGTGATAGCTGTCTGGAAGCTGGCCACTCCAGACAGCTGCTGCTCCATGGGTCACCAATTTGGTGTGGGCAAGGCCACAGCTGGGCCATTGTGATGGAGGTAAGGAGGAGTGGACATGCACCCACTGGAGGGTGGGGGGGCTGCGGAGGGGGGGCTCAGGTGGGGAGCTAGGGAGGGTGACCAGGGTGGGGTAGGGCAGGGTGGGGGTGCCCAGCGGGGCTGGGCACACCCTGCACACCCTCATGGGTGCCTGTGTCCCCTCCCCACAAGTGGTCTGTGTGCTCAAAGCCCTGCTGCTCCGGACGGTCATCCACATCGGGGACCGGGACACGTCCACCACTGGCTTCACCAACATTGGGTTCCCACACTGCTTTGGGGCCCTGGATGGGACCCACATCCCAATCCATGCCCCAGACCACAGCAGAGGACAATATATAAACTGGAAGGGCTACTACTTGGTGGTCCTGCAGGCCATGGTGGACAGCCAGGGCCGGTTCCAGGATGTTTGTGTGGGCTGGCCTGGCTGCACCCAGGGTGCCCATGTGTTCTGGAACTCGGGCCTGTGCTGCTGGCTGGAGGCAGGGACCTACACCCCTAGAAGGAGATCCTGCACCCCTAGAGGGAGACCGTGCCTCTCTGCCTGATGGCAGATGTGGCCTACCCACTCCAGCCCTGGCTCATGTGCACCTATGTGGGCCACCTCAATGCCAGCCAGGAGCAGTTCAATGCGCAGCTCAACCACACATGGCAGGTGGTTGAGCGCACTTTGGGTGCCTCTAGGGCTGGTGGCCTTCTGAATATCCCACAGGTTGTGGGCTCCTGCTGCATGCTCCGCCTTGTGGAAAGCAAGGGGGAGGCCTTCATGCAGGGGTGGGCAGTCGAGGCTGGCACAGGCTACGCTCAGCCAGCCGCTGTTCCTAGCTACCAGGCCCACCAGGTCGGGGTCTGGGAGGTCCTGCAGGAATATTTTGGTCAGGTTCCAAGTGAATACCTCCCTGGCAGGCTTCCTGCACACTGCCCCCACCACCCACACACACTATACAGGGGTTTGTGAAAAATAAAATTGTAAATACACTGTTTTCCTTGTTAAGAATATATCAAAGTAAATTCTTTCAAACAACCATGCATAAAACTATTAACATGGGGGGATACCTAGGTACAGGGGGGGAGTTTAACTACTTATAGAGGTGGGAGGGATCAAGTATGTACAGAGGGAGGCAGGACTGGGTGGCCCACTCGTTGGCCCCTCACTCCATGGACTGTATGACCAGGACGTGTCCCCAGCCTGGTGTTCAACCCCAGCAGGCTCCTGTCCTCGGGGGCTGGCAGGTGGGGCAGCGGGGGATGGAAGCTGGGCCACCAGCTGCTGGAAGGAGCCAGGAATGTTATTAAAAGTCACCATGAAGGCTCCCCATGCCTCCTGGTGCCAGATAGCCTCCCACTCCTCCAAACGGAGGTGTCGGTCCACGATCTCCACCTGGTGCCGACGGGTGGCAAGTATGTGGGGGAGACGGCCGCTCGTGCCTGGCTCCAGTGCAGGAGGGCTGGTCCTAGCACTGGTGGTTGGCCTGGTGGTCTCTCATGATCCAAAGTCTCCCTGGGGCTGTCCGGCACCACGGACGTGTCAAGACTGTCCTGGCCCTCAGATGGCGTGGCTGCAGAAACAAGGGGAAAGAGGGAAGAAGGCTGTAAGTATTGAGTGCAGCCCATAGCCCATGCTCCCCATCCCCCCAGTGGGCACCAGGTCCCACTCCCCTGTCCCCCATCTGTGGGTGTGGTGTCCCTGTGGGGGGCCCCTTTGTGTCTTCTGTCCTCTTTGGGGGGCAGGGTGCACCACCCTTCCAGTGTCATAGTCCCGCTGGGCCCTGGTGGGCCAGTGTCTGGTGGGAGTGTGGGGAACCCCCGCTCATGTATGGTACCCCCTCCCCATGTCCCAAGGGTGTGTGCCCTGTGGGGTATGTACTTGATGGGCCACCGCCGTGGTTGGGGGATGCCCGTTGGACAGGTGCCTGGAAGGAGCTGCAAGGGGGGTGTCAGTTATGAGCTCCCACTACTCGCTCAAATCCACTGCCTCGGGGGCTGGCTCTGCGTGCAGACACGGGGGTGCACAGCTGACCTCAGGACTGGGTTCCTTCTTTGAGACCTGCTGGGCCTCCTTGGCCACAATATCTAGGATGGCTAGAGGGGAGGAGGTGTCTCAGGGGCCCAGGATAGCCCTGCGCTCCCGCTAATTGGGTGTGGCAGGGCGGCCCCTGACTAGCTGGCAGAGTCCTGTGCCTGGGTTTAACCCTGCCATAGATCCTTGACCTTACTCCTGATGTGGTCAGGAGTGCAGGCAGGGTGACCCCGGCCAGCCAGGCACTTGACCAGCTGGGTGAAGGTGGCCATGTTGTGCCACTTGCTCTCCATTACATGGAGCACCTCCTCCTCACCTGAGAGCCCCAGCAGGTCCCAGAACTCGGCCTCAGTCCATGAGGGACCCAGCTTCCTGCCGCCCTGCCTGGAGGCCTGTGAGCCATGGGAGCAGTCAGAAGGGGAGCCCAGGGACCACTTGCCTGGCTGCTGGGTAGCCATGGTGTTTGGAGGCTGCAGGGGGTCTGGCTGGGGCGTGTGGAGTGAGTGTATGTGATGTCTGCTGCCTGCACACTCTCAGCTTCCTGCCACAGGCTTGCCTGATCCGTGTGGCTTTAAGAGCCACTGAGTGCAGAGATCATAGAACCCCACAGGGGCTGGACAGCATGTCTCTGCCTAAGAGCTGATTGCTGCCATAAAGGACCCCACTATTTCGAAGTAGTGGGACACAGATCATCTACACACGTCCTACTTCGATGTTTTTATAGGAATAGCAGTTTGGACATCTCCGTACCTAACGTCAATTTAACTTTGAAGTAGCGCACGGCATGTGTAGATGCGACACATGCTACTTCGACGTTGTGCCTGCTACTTCGAAATAGCCGCTAGTGTAGACGTGGCCATTATGTGGAGTTTTGTATGTTGGGTCTTAGGCCAAAAGGTAGTTTTCCAAGGTATGGGAGGATGGAGCAAGTTGAAGTGTAGTTGAGAAAAGATCACATAATCCATCCACACCTCTGGAAGCAGTTTTTCAAAGACGATGATAATACATTCTGATCTAGATTAACAACCTTATGCAGCCATAACATGTGACATGAATCTGAGTACCTTATCTTGAAAATAATAAAGTGGCTATTCTTGAAGTGCAGTTTGACCTATATTATAGTATTGTCTCTTTTCTCAGTATGTCTTTTTTTCCTACTTCATAAAATTATACCTGAGAAGCCCTATTAAATACCCATTTTATCAAAAACCTTTTTAAATAGAAAATGGTTAGGAGAAGATTTTTTAAATTTTAAGTTCACAATTTTGCATGTATTCCTAGAGAATGGGTTAAACCAGCTGTCATTGTCACAGACTAATGTGAGAACATGATAGGACTTGAATGACATGTGGATCTCTAAAGGAATCCCCTGGAAGAGTGGAATTTAAAGGCCTGAGGCAAAGTTCATTGAAGTCAACAGGCATCTTGAGTTACCAGGCTGCACCTAGTGCCTGTAGATCTTTTTTTCTTCCTAATTTCTTAATTCCTTATGGTTTTGTTTAATATAAATCTATTGCAACCTATTATAATAAACATGAATTAATTTGGCTTTAACACAAGAGACCACAAGGCCACATGCTGTATGTTGAGCTAAGGCAAAGTAAACATATTTATGTCTGGGACATTTCACCCAGATAACACAGTTGATTTACATATGTCTGGGGCCTTTTATTTAAACAGCAATGTCAATCTGTGTGTAAATATGCATGACCTTTTATCTAGGTAGGGAGTGGTGAGATAAAGTGACCTCTAAGGGAATAGGGGGCTTCCAGGTATATCCACAAACTTAACAGATACACCACAACTTGGAAAAACCTGAAGTAA
The DNA here is from genome assembly GCF_033958435.1 of Carettochelys insculpta. Lineage (NCBI taxonomy): Eukaryota > Metazoa > Chordata > Testudines > Carettochelyidae > Carettochelys > Carettochelys insculpta. The sequence goes on along the minus strand of NC_134139.1, from coordinate 174,070,431 downwards.
TTGGCTAAGACCAGACCAAATAATTGTTTAGGAAAGAAATAATTAATGTGATACCTAACCAGGGCCATGGTAATGAATTGATGAGTGTGATAATAAGTTGAGATCAATGATGTACTGACCGATATGAAAAAGACACTACAATTAGTAAGATGAAGAAATATGAATAGTGAAAAAGGAAACTTTCCCTTATTCCATATGCATCAAACATAACATCAGTGTAATATAAAAGTGACATCCCAGCCTAGGGACAGAAAGTGAAGAGGTGTCCGAATGATGACCACTGGTGATGATGGGGCAGTTGGTGATTATGAGGAAGATGATGGATAACACTTGAGTCTGTTCTTCAAGGGATGATGTGAGTTCATGGAAAAGCAGGTGTACATTCTGAATATATCTTGTTAAACTGGGGCATTAGTGACTGTACTAGAAATGTTAATAAAGTATACTTGTAAATGTACAAGAGTGCCTTTAGCGTGAGTGGTGCAACCGTGCACATCAGGGGCTCCATCTATAGCAAATTTAAGTACTGGGCCTGATCCTGCCACAACAACCTGTCAACCCTCAAAGTAATAACTGGAAATTGATAAGTTTATATATAAATATATAATTACTACATGATCTAAAGTCAGGTAACAGGTAGAAGTGTTTTTTCCTTGTTCTTGCATGTATACTTTGAAATTGGCTTTTATTGACATGGACTGATAAAAATCTAATCCTTCCAGCTCTAATATTTTGTATTTCAAACACTTGAACTGTGTTTCCTTCCTTTTCTAAAAGTTTAATGAAAAGATAGGATTCCAAATGGTGTGCGTGCCTTGGTACTAACCAGCCTGAGGTCTCTGTGGAACAAACCATGAACCTCGTGTAATGAACAGTTTTAAAATCACATTAACACCTTTGACCCTTTGGGCGATTACATTCCATCTAAATTAATGCAATAATACTTCACACGTTTGGAGGCAGCAAGACCTCTTAGAGCTTATAAAGGAATGTATAGGAGAAACCACAGGATCAAGGCCTTGTTTTATGCATTTAAAGGTCGGGGTGAGAACAAAACTATTGTAATTTTTTTTTTTTAACTTTTGAATGTTTTGTTTCATATTTTAACGTTACTATCGAGGATGTGAGTGACGTGAGAATAAATTTGAATATCAATTAGGCTAAGTCAGTCACACCAAAGCAGTGGGCTGCACTAAGACTGAGTCCTTACCAATGCTCCCAGGATTTTACCCTGCGACCCTGCTTGCCGTCTACGGTGGGTCTAATCACAATGGGGTTTCAGGGTGTGTGGACTGCGCTGCTACAGTGTGTTTACCCCAGGAAGAAACACGGACAAGTTGTTAGGTTCAAATAGGGAAAGAGGGTTTATTTCACAGAGTAAAGGTTTGGATTGTGGTAAACTAGGTAACACAAAGATATGGACCCTTGTTTTTCTGGAATAAGCACAGGATTGGAATACTAATTGGCTTATAGCCTTAAACAATACGTAACTGCTATAACAGCACTGCTATCTAACCCCTTAGCTACTTACTGTGCTTCCGGGACGGACTATGTAGTCTTCATTGCGTGCTGTAAAATGGAAATGATTACTTCAGAGCTGTATATCATTTGTATTTATTCCTGGATCTTCCTGAGGTTCACCAGGTCGCTCGACCCTTGGCAGACTACCGCGGGGAGCAGGTCTTAATAAGAATAGGAATTTGCTTGCGCTAAGCTAGATTAGTTCCTTAGTTAAGTGGGTTGCCCTGCTGGCCAAGCAGGGGACAGCCCAATATATGCGGGGTTTTCCTACGGAGAGGTTATCCCCTTTATAATAATGGGGTTTTCCTAGTTAAAGGTTATCCCCTTAAAATGGTACTGCCTATTTCGACCACCTTGTTATGGTAGCCCTTTATTGCAGGACCTCGTTACCCTTGAAGGGTTACAAAGAATACCAGGGATTTCCCTTTATTGGGTTATCCCTGGCCGCTCTACTCTCCTAAATAGGAGGGAGCTTATAGCTCTGGATTATAATTATAAAGCAGCTTGCCTAACTATTCTTCTGTTTGCATGTAATAGTTTTTAGGCTAGACCAACAGCATTGGCCTCCTGTGCCTTTACAAAGAGACAAGGGGTACAAAATATAAGACACAGATCATGGACTTGGGGAAGTCCCAATCCATTCTCTATAACAAAACTATATAAAGCTATCCTTACATTAACTGCTCACCAAGTTACTTATATTGGCTTTAAACCCAGACCACAAATACCTCCTTACTCCTGCTCTGTAATCCAGGCACTGGGCCTGTAGGTCTCTTCAGAGGCTAGGAAGTTATGACCCTCACGGCGCGCTTGTACGGCAGCCGCGTCAGGTCAGATAGTAAAGGAGGAAGAAAAAAGAAAGCCAGTAGGAAAAACCGGCTTGGTTAACAAAAACCTCCTGTGTTTTTTAGGAACGACCGTGATATTTCAGACACCGGCCCGAGCAAAGGTCGGTGACTGGAAGGGCAGGGTCGCTACTGCGGTTTCCCCATGCAGGGCACCGTTGTTTATGCGGCGCGGTCTGCCGGGCAAACCCTCCGGATAAAGGGACCGGAGCCTTACTAGTGATTCTTGCTCTTTGTAGACTGGAGCTCTTCTGGTCTTCTGGGTGGAACTCTTCTGGTCTTTGTCGGCCCACGGCGGCTAGCGAGTGATGACTGACACGCAGGTCAGCTTCGGCTCTTCCGCCAGCGATGTTCGGCTACAGGCTCAGTCCAGCTCTTAGCTCAGTCCTTCTCTGTAGTCTTCTTTCTTCTTCGTCCGCTCTCTTCCGAAGTCAGGTCCGGAATGCCCCAAGCAGGGCTGCTCTCCTGAATATATGCTGCCTGGATGGACCTGTTTGGAAACTAGTCCCTGCCAGGTCCTCTCCGGCGTTACAATGTATCAAGGAGGCATTTGTTTAATACATATGTATGAGGATCCTAAGTCAATGAATCAATTTGAAGTTTTTCAAACATAAGCGTAATTAATATTTACCGCCCTATGAATATTAATTGCAACTGTTATTCTCCAACTGTCATTTTCCAGTGGCCATTTTGTGTACCTGAACACCATTTTAACAGTAAATACATTTTACAATTTATTTGGTTTTGTTGCGGTTTGTGAGGGAAATATGTCACCACTGCTAACAAAGCAGATTGTAGAATTTAAATGCTTAGTTTAAAGGCAGTTTGGTCAGGATGCAGGGCAACCATACAGACACCACAGCTCATGGACAGGGACATATAAATCACCTCAGAGGAGGATTTTTCTACAGTTACATTGTGCTAGCTTTCTAAAATTATTTTTAATTGGATTGGGGGAAGAAAGTGCTCTTAAATTGTCACTTTCATCACTGATGAATCTGTAACTAACCAACATATGCTTAAACAGGTATCTTTCAAATGTGCTCATAAAGGCATAGAAATAATTCAAATGCAGATGCTTGTAGTTGTTGAATTTGCATGTTCAAAACTTTAAAAATACTCAATGATTTTCTTCAATATTGAATTCCTTTGTAGTCTTCAGAGAGGAAGTAAAAATGAGCTAGAAAATGGGAGCAAGGTTAAAGCCAGCCTTCAATTACCTAGCAGAAAATCTCCAATAGTATGAGGTGGTGGTGGTGGGATTTATGCTTTTGCTGCAGAGTTATGGGATTCCAATGTTTTGAACTTAAAATGAACTCAACTAATTCTGATCTGACAGAAAGGGGAAAAAAAGATCCCATTGTTGCTTCTGTGAAGTACATGGATATTTGCTGCTTCATGGTGCTGCTTTCCTTAAAAGCAGAAGGAGTCCTGCAGACCCACTCCTACACAGATTGCACTTTGTGGAATGGGCATTTTTGTGCACTGTCAGAAAATCCTTTAGCAAATAACTCTTTACATGGAGTAGGTGGCTTTCAGATACAAGATGAAAGTAAGGTGCGAGATGGCAGTAAGATCTACATGATTAAGAAATTACAAGCGAGGCAGGGCCATGACATAACCCTCAGCTGGTATAAATAAGCACAGGTCACTTGACTTAAGGTGAGCTGTTCTAGTTTATGTTAGCTGAAGATCTGGCCCCTGTTTTGTAGGAACATAGTCAAGATTAAGTTAAAATTCCTGGGCGCACTGTGTCTTGTGTTCTTCCAGCCACATCATTTAGGATTAAACATTTCAATGTGGGTTAAACAGATTTCCTTGACCTCTTGATGCATTTTGAATCTTACTCCAAAATTGAAGATAGACCTAAAAAGATAATTGTATCATTAATTTGCAATTGGTAATGCTTGGCTGTGAAATATGTGCCCCAGAATTACTTACGGTCTAACAGGAGGTAAAGAAGAAGTAGGCTTTAAATGTGAAAGCTAAGTGAATTTCATGGTAATTCTTGTTCCCCACAAATTCTGTTCTGTGGGAAGATATTTGGCCCTGGATTAGAAATGTTTGGCTGTACAAATCTGTTTTGGTGTAACTGGTTATGTTAGGGTCACATATCAGAGGGCCCTATTAGGGTCAAAGCCTCAATGTCTGGTTTCAAGCAAAGTGTCCCAGGGATCAGTTCTAGGGCTGATATTGTTCAATATATTCAATAATGACCTGGATGAGGGGATGGATTGCACCCCAGCAAATTTGCAGATGATGCTAAGGTAGGGGGTCAGGTAGATACACTGGAGGGTAGGGATAGGTTTCAGAGTGACCTAGATAAATTGGAGGACTGAGCCAAAAGAAATCTGATGAGGTTGAACAAGGAGAAGTGCTGAGTCCTGCACTTGGGACAGAAGAATCCCAAGCATTCTCACAGGCTGGAGACTGACTGGCTAAGTTGCAGTGCAGCAGAAAAGGACCTGGGGATTATAGTGGATGAGAAGCTGGATATGAGTCAACAGTGTGCCCTTGTAGCTAAGAAGGCTAACAGCGTATTGGGGTGCATTATGAGAAGTATTTCCAACAGATCTAGAAAAGTTATTATTCCCCTCTACTTAGCACTGGTGAGGCTCCCCCAGTTCTGGCCCTCCAGCATAGAAAGGATGTGGATGCATTGGAGTGGGTCCACCGGAGGGCAATGAAAATGATCAAGGGACTGGAGCACATGACCTATGAGGAGAGGCTGAGGGATCTGGATTTATTTAATTTGCAGAAGAGAAGGCTGAGAGACAATTTGATAGCAGCGTTCAACTTCCTGAAAGAGGGCTCTAAAGAGGATGGAGAGAGACTGTTCACACTGGTGACAGATGGCAGAACAAGGAGCAATGGTCTGAAGTTACAGAGGGAGAGGTGTAGGTTAGATATTAGGAAAATCTATTTCACCAGGAGGGTGGTGGAGCACTGGACTGTGTTATCGAGAAAGGTGGTGGAATCTCTGTCCCTAGAGATTTTTAAGTCCCAGCTTGACATGGTCCTGGCTGGGATGATTTAGTTGGGGGTGATCCTGCTTTGGGCAGGGGACTGGACTAGATGACCTCCTGCGGGTCCTTCCAGTCCTAGAATTCTATGATTCTATTAGAAAGAATAGATATGCAACGAATGGATGAATACTTTGGCTTTCTACTTCACATTAATCCCTAATTATGAATTACTACAAAATATTATGTGCTCTTTTGAGTCCCACAGCTTAGAAGATGGTTGTCTGAATTGCCTTTAATGGTCTTATGGAAGAAGATTATTCTGTTTTCAAGTAACAATACATATTTGGGTACTTTAAATTACCCTGAGATACACTTAGATACACTTTGCTCAGTGATGGGCAATCTAGGCCAGTGAGTGTACTGCTTGAGTGGCCCTCCTTCTTGTCAGTGGGCCATAGGCTTATGGTAACCAAGATGGTCTCCCAGGATAGAGTAGTTTGGCTAACTGCACTTTCTGGGTATGACAATTGAACCATAGCAGTGCTTTGATGGGGTGCAGAAGGAGCACATGGCCCTCAGTCAATTTTGTGTGCAATCAGCACTCGCATCACTTAATGTGGGTGTCACTTTAGTAATACTGGAAGGAAGAAAAACTATGTGGTTAGAAACCAGTGGAATCTGGCAACCTGCACGTGGGTGATGGTAAAACAAAATGACTTGCAGGCCACAGATATAACCCTGATGGGCCAAGTGCAGTCTGTGGGCTGCAGGTTGCACATCACCGACTTAGCTGTATACATAAAGATTCCTGGATAAGTTCATGAGACTTCCTATAAAACTGTCATCCAAACAAAACAGGCTACCTAGATGGTTTCAATGGGCCTACCACACGCACAAGTGTTTGTCACATCAGGGCCTTACGCTGTCAGCTCATTTGGTCAAAGACTATGAGTATGACTTTGTACACTATGTTTATCACATTCCTGCACTGCTGCCATGCAAATAATAAATTAGTTCCTATCTCCAAGAGGCAACAACTGCCAATCCAAGATGCCTGCTTAGATATTTGATGTTTTTGAAACTTTTTGCCATTCTTTCAGAATTATGTAAAAAGGCAAAAACCAATGTCAATAAATATATTTTTAACTTGCCTACAACAAAGAGATGTGACCAAAGGTTCAGTTCACAATACTTGTGTGCAGCACTGCTGTAGCCATGTCAGTCCCAGGATATTAGAAATTCAAGGTGGGAGAGAGAATATCTTTAATTGGCCCAAGTTTTGTTGATGCAAAAGAGAAGCTTTCAAGCTTAAACAGAGAGTGGAGGGCTGATGGATCAGTTACAGAATGATGGCCTTCTGAAGAGTTCGCTCACATGTGATGTGGTGGTTTTGTCTTTTATCATTTTTCTGTGCATATTCATTTGAAAGCTTAGTGATTTTTCTTGTTTTTAAGTCCTGGCTTGATAAAGTCCTGGCTGGGATGACTTACTGGGGATTGATTCTGCTTGAAGCAGGGGGCTGGGTTAGATGACCTCCTGAGATCCCTTCCATCCCTATGATTCTATGATTCACCCATGTAGATACTACCTATGGAGTTTCCCTTTTTTGCTGATGCTATTTTGAGTATGTCAAGGTATATATCCCAGACTTTTCCCTCAAAACGTATTCTTTGATGTCTGAGTGGCTGTAGACAACAGATTTCATGGTGTGTGAGTGTATGTCGGAGGGTGTTCCTGAGCCTAACAAGGTAAGTGTGCTGATCCATGGGTTTCTCATATATACTTGTCTGCTGGGTTCCATTGTTGAAGCTCATGGTGGTTTTCGGGAAGTTAATAGTGTTCCATCTTATATTTAGCCGTGACACTAAGTTTCCAAGATACGAAGAAGAGCTCTGCGTAAGCTTGAAATTATAACTCTCTAAAAAACAGAAGTTGGTCCAATAAAAGTTATTAGCTCACCTACCTTGTCTTTCTTTACAAACAATTGATTACTAATCCTAGAGCTAACAAAGACTTGTTCATTGGCCTTTACCAAGCCTATTGAGTTCTCTGCTGTGATTGCCACATAACTTACACAGAGATAACTTATTTTCTTACCTATCTCACTGGGCTTTTTTGAGACTCAGTGTTGGTAAAGAATTTGAAGATGAAGGTGTTCTCCATCTATCTGGCCCTAATCACTGTATTTCTAAGCATATCACGGTATCAATGATTTAATTCCTATTACTTCTCTTTGAAGTATGGAAGTATTACCCCCGTTTCACAGATGTAGAACTGAGGCATGGGGTGGATTGAGTTATTTACCTAAGGTCCCAGGGTAAGTCTGTAGCTAAATTGTAAACTGAATCCAGTTCTCCTGAGATGCTGTCTAATGTCCTAATCCCCTGCTCATCCTTTTTAAGTGTGAAACACTGTGAATAGTTATTAGCAGAATAATGACCCAGCCACTAGAGAATTTTTTTACATTTAAGAAATTTATAATCTGTGGGAGCAGTCATAGGGATTAGTGCCCAGATGTTGCCACTAAATACCTGACTCAATTCAGCCAAGTCTGCATCAGCACTAACATCTAGAACACATAGGAGCAATGCTCTTAATAATGCGAGGTTAGTATAGCAGAAAGAAGAGGAGGAAAGAAGCCCCTTCAGTCCCCTGGTGTAATGCACAGCTAGCTGTAGGTCATGGAGCTGTTTGCCAGGCTCCGATTAGGATCATGATCACGTCTGTTCTTTTCTCTCACCCTAGGCGAAGACTGGGAATCAGCTCAAATGGTCAAAAAAGCTACAAAGTTAACCCCTCCCCCATGCTACATTTCAGATTTAAACAGACTGTGGACAATATTTTTTAAGGTTTGAATGACCTAAGAGCACAGAAAATGGCCAGTTATCACTGTTCAGTAACGATGTATCTGATTTTAAGGGTGAATGTTTGGAGGTTTTAATTAGAGAGAGAGAGAGACTCCAGTGCATCTGGAAAAGAAAAAAAAATAATTTTGTTTAATTTTTAATCAGGCAGTCTGAGACAACCACTGAGCACCACTTGACAATCAGAATACTAATGAATTGCACAGTGTGATAACCTGCCTTTGGAAGACAGCAAACAATACTTTCACACAGAGTGGTGGGGTTTGACTTCACTGCAGTCAAGTCACCACAAACTCGGTCTCCCACCTTGTGAGCATTCTGGCTATGCTTGCCTCCCTGCCATCTAATTTAACCGGAGCATCCCATAGTTTATTAGTTTTCAAACCAAATGCAACAAACTGCATGTCAAATGGTTTCCTGTCTTTAAAATATACAGGCAAGCAAACTAAAGTCTATGATACATCATCTAAAATGGAATAACAGTTGTGCTCTCCCCTGTTTTGAGTCTTAGATGCCTCATATCACAGAGCTGGAAGGGACTTTGAGGGATCATTGAGTTCAGTCCTCTGCACTCACAGCAGGACCTATCATGATCCCTGACAGTTTTTTTTATTTTAATATAACCTGCCCCAGACTCTTAAAAGACCCCCTCAAGGAGTGAACTCACAAACCTGGGTTTACATGGGCAGTGCTCTAACCACTGCTTCTTCCTCTGCCCCTCCTGCTACCTGATTTGTATTCTCATTTGTGTTCTCTGCCATCCCAAAACAGGTTTGCTGCCATTTGACTCTCTTGCTTTTTGTAAATGACAGATCGTAGCCATTGCTCTGTAGCTTGTGACTTCCACTCTAACTAAAAAAGAGGCCAAAGAAAGAAAGCAAGGAAGAAAGAAATTATCCATGCTTAAAATGTTTTTCTTCTTATAATCTTTATAAACAGCTGTCTATAGGAAGGCTGGATATGGAAGGAAATGGCTAATGAATTTATATGAGCCCTAAAACATAAATTAGCTAAGCTAACCATCCATAGTAGCCAGGTCATTCTGGCCTCCCTGTGAAATGGGTATTTCATTGTCCCTTCTATGTCATGTTGTCAAGCACAGTGATATACTTATACTCCAGCTAAGGTGAAGGATTTGTATTAGACCATATTAGAAGCCCTCTCTCAGTTCACATAAAATTCCAGCTTGAAAAACTAGCCTATGCTGTATTTGTCTGCTGCTGTAATATGGATGGTTTGGCACTTCTGTGAGTCCCTGCTAGATATCTCTCTGGGGAGCACCAGCATTCACTGAGGGTATATCTGTAGTAGGAGATTAAGTCAAATTTGTGAAGGTTAATTTGTTTTACCACCTGATTTTGTAAGGTTGAGAGTGCATGTCTTGGCATAGGTGTCTGCTCTTCTTTTGCTTCTTCATAGTTCTGACAGCACACCTTCATTTCCCGCACCCCCCTCCATCCACAACAATAAGGTTCTGGATCTCCCGCACACTCGTGCTGGAGCTCACCTGTAACCCTAGGATTTTGTGGCCAGATGTGCTGCTGAGGTGTGCTGCCTGGTCTACTCACCGTGATGGCCAAACAGGAAATGAAATTCAAACTTTTCCAGGAAATTTCCTGCACGTGTGGAGAGTAGCAAAGGTGAAAGTGGTGACCAGAGTGGTCACACTAGGGCACTGTGAGGTACCTTCAGGAGGTCGAGAATGTCAAATTTGACAATGGGCCGTCTGCATCACCTTAAAGTCAAACATGCAAAGTTGAATTTGGCATTACTCCTCATGAAAAAGCAGGAGTGCAAAAATCAACCTTAGGAGCCCTTAAAGTCAATGGAACAGACCCTTGTAGTGTGGACTGATTGCTTAGAAAATCCACTGGTCAGCTAAGTGAGCCTACATCTAAACTATGAGAGAAATTCAATTTTATTAAATTTGATTTTATAATACTGGGTTTTATAAATTCAAATTCAAGTATCCTCACTTCCCCACAAAGTCCCCACAAAGTTGAGGTAGTGCTGCCACACTAAATTGCCAAAGATCAACTGTTGCAGCAGTGCATTGTGAGAACCTATCCCACAGGTCCCTCAGCCCCATAGCATTCTGGGTTTTTTCTCTAGTGCAGTATGGGAAAAAATGACCCACAAAGTGGTTGTGGTTATGTGATGTTATCTTTCCACATTGCCTTGTCCTCATTCACCTCCTGTGGAAAGCAAATGGCCATTTTTTCAGAAGGAAATAAATAAAAGTAGGGAATCACAATATGTATGTGCTCTGGGATCACCCAGGTGACTATGCCACTTCAACTGGTTCGTCAGCTACTTTTCCCCACTTGAAACCACAGTATGGTATGACCTATCCTAAGAAAGCCATTTGATAAGGAATTTGCCAGAAGAAATGAAGACTGGGAAGAAAGCATTGACAAAGATGGCCAAATTACCTGAAATCTCTTGCATTTATAACTGAATTATTGAAGATTTAAAAAAACAGACAAAACATCATTTCTGAATATATTATGGGAACATATTGTGGTCTATGATATCCTTCTTCCATCATTTATTAAAACTTTTGTGGAAAAGCAAGGGTGCTCATTTAAACACATCTTGGTTGCTAGTTGAAAGAAAGCCATGGACTAACTGTTAATCCAACTTAAAATCACATGCTGTAGATTCACTGGCTGAAATGCAAGTAATAATGGAAACAATTCACTTAACTGAAAACAATAAGTGCTTTCTTGAAAGGGAGACAAGTTTCTGAAGCTGCTTTGGTATGCTGGTTCACGCTATAGGGTGGGGGATGGAAGCTGAGGGACCAGTTGACATGATCCCTTCAGGGGACAGGTCCCTTCAGGGAATTTTTGTGTGTCTGCAGGGGCCGGCCACCCCACATACATTGATGGGTGGGAGTTGTAGCTGAGGGACCAGTTGACAAGGTCCCTTCAGGGGCTTTCTACCAGCCCCCCTGGAGCATACTGCCCCACTGAAAGCATAGCAAAGACCTAGTTCCCCAGATTATGTTGTCTATGAGAGGTCATCCAGCCCCAGAAAGGCTCCTGTTAGCATGGTGCAAGCACCGGAGTTCCCCCCAGCAACAGCCAGCCCCCCCAAAAATCTTTGCCAGGTGAGGAGACTTTTCCCTGGTGTCAGCCAGGCGCTGGAAATCTTTTCTGCCTTTGGAGCCTTCACCATGAGTAACCCAGGACTGAACCTCTCTAAGCAACATCCATAATACAGCATGATTTTAGTTAGCTAAATGTCCATTTATCATGAGTGTAGCCAAGTTTCCTGTGGTCCCATAAAGTTTGTTTCTGGCCACCAGCCCTGTCTTTCAGTGTTCTGTGCTGTTATTTAGCTGGAATTTACCCCTAAATGTCTTCTAAGAGCCCAGTAACCAGTGGGTATGTTGGTAATGCTGATAGACAATGTTGACCTTCCACGGTCCAGCAAATTCTCTCATTCACCACCAATTAGTGCTTGAGGGTGCCAGACTAGAGAGGTTCAACCATGACAAGTTTGTCAAACTTTGCTCTGCCAATGTGATTCCACCCTCCATTAAATTACAGGCATTCACAGAATAGAGACTATGGTGCATGTTGCAAATCTAAGCTTTACATACAGGGAAACTGTTATGACATATCATGCCTGGGATGCTTTTGAAATGGAAGTCTAAACTAACCCTGGAGATAGTGCTGATTTACATTGTTAAATCCAGTAGCATTTTCCCCTATTTTTACAGAGAACAAATCTCACTGACACCTTCTGAAGACAGCCAGCACCTGAACAACTGGAAGATGTGGTGCAAAATATACCTGCTTAATTAGGTCTCTCATGCCTGAGCGGAGATCTCTGATGGGTGAAGATGGAAAGCAGTTCAGGTTCTGAAGCCAGTATTCACTGGCCATTTTATTTTTAAAACATTTGTTTTATTCCACAGACATTCTAAATACACAAGATAAATGTTAATTTCTAAACAAGGGGGGAAATTAATGTGTACAAAACTAAGCCCTGGGAAAGGCATTCTGAAGAACACAGTATAAATATAGGGAAAGACAGAAAAAATGAGATGCAAAGACCCCTTAAGATTTACTTTATTGTGTTGGGAAAAGACCCACAGTCCAATGTGGGAATAAAGGAGAGTGATTTTTTGTTGTTTACAGGAGAAAAATAGGTTTGCTAGTTGAAAAGGGCAAAACCTCTGGGTAAGTGAAGTACATATCTCGTGCAACCAGGTCAAACCTTGATGGATATGTACACAGGAACATGTGTGCTGTCTGTTCTGTGACTACAGCAGTGTTAATAGGTTTCATGTGCTAAGAAGCACAATCTGTTTCAAGAAAAAGAATGATTATGGTTACAATTAGGAATGTGAAAATTGAATTCCAAATGTGCTGAGAGTTGGACTCTTAGGCTACGTCTACACGTGCACCCAACTTCGAAATAGCTTATTTCGATGTTGCGACATCGAAATAGGCTATTTCGATGAATAACGTCTACACGTCCTCCAGGGCTGGCAACGTCGATGTTCAACTTCGACGTTGCTCAGCCCAACATCGAAATAGGCACAGCGAGGGAACGTCTACACGCCAAAGTAGCACACATCGAAATAAGGGAGCCAGGCACAGCTGCAGACAGGGTCACAGGGCGGACTCAACAGCAAGTCGCTCCCTTAAAGGGCCCCTCCCAGACACACTTTCATTAAACAGTGCAAGATACACAGAGCCAACAACTAGTTGCAGACCCTGTATATGCAGCACGGACCCCCAGCTGCAGCAGCAGCAGCCAGAAGCCCTGGGCTAAGGGCTGCTGCCCACGGTGACCACAGAGCCCCGCAAGGGCTGGAGAGAGAGTATCTCTCAACCCCCCAGCTGATGGCCGCCATGGAGGACCCCGCTATTTCGATGTTGCGGGACGCGGATCGTCTACACGTCCCTACTTCGATGTTGAATGTCGAAGTAGGGCGCTATTCCCATCCCCTCATGGGGTTAGCGACTTCGACGTCTCGCCGCCTAACGTCGATTTCAACTTCGAAATAGCGCCCGACGCGTGTAGACGTGACGGGCGCTATTTCGAAGTTAGTGCCGCTACTTCGAAGTAGCGTGCACGTGTAGACGCAGCTGTAGTGTTATTTGCCCAGTTGAATATTGCTTGAGAAATCCAGATGATAGTCAGCTCAGCATGTCACCTATGCTGGTTGCTACTGGCAGATGTAGCTTTGAGCAGAGGAAGATTTTGGCCAGCTGTACTCACTCACCCCTTTCTTTAGACCATGTAGAGGGTGGAAGGGCCAGAGGGAGGATAGGGAAGATAATCATTCTAGCCCACCCCCCTCAGGGCTCATTATGCATGGGGATAAGATCCTAAGCATCTTGTTCTCCTGAACCTTTGAGGAGATCAGCTGTCATGTGCCATCGTCTGGACGTTACCCCGGTGTGGCAAGTGAAAGTCCCAGCTTTCCAATGAGTGGAATGAACTTCCTAATTTGCCCCGCTCTGCCCTTCAGTAGGAAGCTAGAAGATCTCTGCCCTTTTTCCATGGAAAAGCCTGTCATGGCACAGTTATTACAACAGGCCAGTCTTGGAACTCTACCTGCCTCATAGGGGTTTTGAGGAGAGAATGGTGGAAGGGAAGTGATATTCAGCTTTGTAAGCCAAATATCATCTTAATAACAGGGGGATCTGAACAGCATCTGGATCCAAATAGCAGAGCTATAAAACAGAGGAAGGAAATACCAAAATAGGGGGCAGCAGCACTTTTCTTCTTCCTGCACACAAGTGCAGTCAGTAGAGAGGAAGTACACATGCAGACAAGGTCAAGGTCATGCTTATACACTTTGATTTACTGAACATTTATGGTTCTAAAAAAGTACCAGGTCGTACGACCTTACTCAATAAAATTGCTCCTCATCATTTGTATAATTTGTTAGTTTATTAATTAATGTAAGTTTTAATCACTTCTGTCAGCTCAACATAGCCAATACAGCTGTGGGAGAAGGAGTTGGATTCTATTTTGGTTTCCTCATCACCAGCAGTCTTGTTAACTACATTCTGATTGTGGAATCTTTATTGTTCTTTATGGTTAACGCATCACCTCAAATTGACTTTCAGTTGTTAGGCTGTGTCTGTGGGTCTAGGCACATGGAAAAAGAAAACTATTATAAATAAATACATCAGATTAGATCTTGGGAAATATGGGCAGGAATAAATGTGGGAATATCCCTGATGCTATTTTTACAATCACTTTCTAGAGAATAACAACACTTTAAAAAATTTAAGGATTACAAGAAATCTAAAGTTGGCACTGACGCTGCCAGGGATCGTGGATGAAAAGTTTGTACTGAAAAAAAGGTCAGTTTTAACAATCTTCAGTTTAAGTAGAAAAATGTTTTAATGAGGGCTGCTTTTCACCATATATGAAAAGCTTCTTAGTATGATATTTTTCATATGCTTTAAATCTTTGATCTTAAGTGCTGTTCAAGTGACAAATACTACAGAATAACTAATCAGCATTTGAGGATTAGATAACCAGACTTCAGCTGGAAGCAATAAATGTAAATCTTAAGCTTGAAGGTAAGAACTGTGATGGTATGAATGGGCAGTTGTCTTGTAATGCAATAAAAACAGTGTTGGAATATATGCGGCTGTACAACATATAAGAATTTTGTAAATACGTGTACTAGGGCTTGTCTACACTACCACCCTCCTTCGAAGGAAGGATGGTAATTAGGGTGTTGGGAGTTTACTAATAAAGTGCTGAGCTGCATGTGCAGTGCTTCATTGAGCGAATTCACCCCCACTCCCCTGCGGCAGCTTCGAAGTTTTAAACTTCAAAGTGACGGCTCGCATCTAGCCACAGCTCACCCACTGGTACTTCAAAGTGCCAGAAGTGCCCAAAATTTTGAGGAGTAAAAGGACTTCGAAGTTGCCCCGGCACCTCAAAGAACCGGCTGGTGAGCCGCAGCTAGACGTGAGCCGGTACTTTGCAGTTTAAAACTTCGAAGCTGCCGTGGGGGAATGGGGGGGTGGATTTGCTTAATGAAGTGCTGCGTATGCAGCACAGCACTTCATCAGTAAACTCCCAACACCCTAATTACCATCCTTCCTTCGAAGGAGGGTGGTAGTGTACACAAGCCCCTAAAAATGTATATTAAGTAATCATCTCTAATAATTATTTACTTCAAACCTAGTTCCAGGAGGCATTTCTGCGGAGATGGGTATCTCATGTAGTAGTTTTGCAATCTTTAACTCAAGACTTAGGTCATCTTTCTCTCCCATAAGTTTTATTTTTTCTGTTTACTATTAACTATGATCATTTAAAGCTGTAGCTCTATAGCTTGACTTAGAGGACTGTTTCTTTTCATGGATGGTAGAACATGAAATAAGACCCTGATACCAGGCTAAATGAAGTGAATGGGACTTTCTCCATGAACTTCAGAGGTAGCAGATGTGGCCTCTAAATGTCAAGTGTGCTCGGTTTCCTTATGCCAAAAAGAAGACCGCATAGAAGTGATTTCAGAACAATTTTAATTAAATAATTAAGGAAGCTCTTTGGAGGTATTAGAAATTCCTGTGCTTTGCTAAATGGAAAAGATAGACATGAAGAGAGGTTTTGCTAAGCGTACGCACCTCCTAGTTTGCACTTAACACTTCTAAAGTGTTCTAGAAGTGATTTAGAAAATGAGGTAAGCAGTGAGGTGGCAAAGTTTGCAGATGACACCAAGTTGTTCAGGACAGTCAAAACCAAAACAGATTGTGAAGAACTACAAAAAGATCTCAGCAAACTGAGTGATTGGGCAGCAAAATGGCAAATGAAATTTAATGTGGGTAAGTGTAAGGTAATGCACATTGGAAAAAATAACCCAAATTACACGTACTACATGATGGGGTCAAATTTAGCTACGACAGATCAGGAAAGGGATCTTGGAGTTATAGTGGATAGTTCTCTGAAGACATCCATGCAGTGTGCAGTGGCAGTTAGTAAGGCAAATAGGATGTTAGGAATTATTAAAAAAGGGATCGATAATAAGACAAAAGATATCATACTTCCCCTATATAAAACTATGGTACACCCACATCTTGAGTACTGCGTGCAGATGTGGTCTCCTCACCTCAAAAAAGATATATTGGCATTAGAAAAGGTTCAGAAAAGGGCAACTAAGATGATTAGGGCTTGGAACGGGTCCCATATGGGGCGAGGCTAGAGACTGGGACTTTTCAGTTTGGAAAAGAGGCGATTGAGGGGCGATATGATAGAGGTATATAAAATCATGAATGGTGTGGAGAAAGTGAATATAGAAAAATTATTTATCTTTTCCCATAATACAAGAACTAGGGGACACCAAATGAAATTGATGGGTAGTAGGTTCAAAACTAATAAAAGGACATTTTTCTTCACACAGCGCACAGTCAACCTGTGGAACTCCTTGCCCGAGGAGGCTGTGAAGGCCAGGACTTTATTAGGGTTTAAAAAAGAGCTTGATAAATTTTTGCAGGTTAGGTCCATAAATGGCTATTAGCCAGGGATAAAGTATGGTGCCCTAGCCTTCAGAACAAGGGCAGGAGATGGATGGCAGGAGATAAATCACTTGATCATTGTCTTCTGTTCTCCTTCTCTGGGGCACCTGGCATTGGCCACCGTCGGCAGATGGGATGCTGGGCTGGATGGACCTTTGGTCTGACGCAGTATGGCCATTCTTATGTTCTTATGTAAAGTGTGCACTTTTTCTGTAAGCGTGGATACCATGGCTCTGAGCAACCATTGCTGTTGATTAAAACTTTGGATAGAATGGGTTTGTGTGAGTCCAATTCATCAGCACTCAGGGGTTATGAACCTCAGCCTATGAGGGGTACATTAAAGATGTGTTTAATGGTGCAGTATTTCTTCCTTCTAGTTTTGCTAAGGAGATTGACTTCCATAGCAACAGGTCATCATCAGGGTAAAATCTACTCATGATTCCCTTTTCAAGGTCTTGGAATTCTGAATCATGTTTGAGATTGACTTTGCAAGAAGATTCAAAACCTTGGAATAAGACATTTATCATTTGAAAGATAAAAATGGATGAGGTATAGATTTCATTCCTCTAAGGAGCCAGAGCTAAGTTTACTGTCCAGGTTTCCTACCTCTTGGGGATCTTTTCACTCTTTCCTACTTTTCCTTACAGCATCAAAAGAGCAAAGAATTTGCTCATACCTTGGGAGCTGCCACTTTCCTAAAACTAACTTTACCTTTTTGAATTGGAAATGGAATTCTCACGAATCGTGCAGTTAGACAGTACAACATCAAAGTAAATCAAATGTTTATATTATATTCCTGAAAAAATTGTGTTGTCACATCTTTCATTATTTCTAAAATGTCTAAATGTAATCATGATCTTTTTTTTTTTAAATCTCAGTTTTCAGGTTTGGGTCATTCTGCTCTAGTTGTAATAGTTGTATCTTAGAGTGAGATTGGCTAGTGTTTTGCAGGTTTGGAACAATGAGGGAAAGAGAGTTGTAGTGGTGCTTCTGACCACTTAAATTTGCTTTAAACCTTCTTAATTTTCGTCATTAACCTTCACCTTTTTACTTCCATTAGTTGCTAATATTGGGCTCAATGATGGCTCTGCCATGTGGGACAGTAGGCTGCTGTCCTGTCCCTAGAGCAGCCTATGGAATGGGTTGTTGGAGTCAGAATTAGAATCTGCCTCCCAGTTGCTCTGCATGATCTGGTGAGTAGATGGATTCAGAACCAAGGCTCAGTTCATTCTCTGCACCTGAAGCAAGGAATAGAAGCCATAGGTGCTGGAACTAGAGGTGCTGAGGGTGCTTCAGCACCCGAGGGCTTGAATGGGTTTCCTTTATGTATAAGGTTTGTAATTTGGTTCAATGGCAGTCAGAACTCCCACTAGAGAAATTGTTCCAGCACCTCTGGTAGAAGTTCTCTGGAAGCTGCCCCTTCCTCCCTACCACACATCTAGGGAAAAGTTTGTTATCACCTTATGTTCCCTTATTGTGCATGAAGGATGGGCCACCGTCTGGTTCATTATTATTTGTTCAGACACATGGCTTGAAATGTGCTATGTGCTTTGCAAAGAAAATAAAAAATGGCATGCTCTCTGTCCCAGACATAATGTGGGAGAGTACCAAATACAGGGAATTATATGCACCCACGTGGAACACTGTGTGCAGATTTAGCTGTCCCTATTCCAAAAAAAGTTATAACAGCCCTGAAGAGGGGAGAGGTGATAGAAACGATTAGAAGATACAAAAGACTTCTGCATGAGGACAATTGAAAAGAGTGAGACTGTTTAGAGAGGAGGTGAATAAAAGGAGTCATGATAGGGGTTTGCAAAATAACACAGAATATGGAGATCTTCATCCATTGTAACAATGAAAAGATGGCCCAAGCAACACAATTAAAAGGTCACACATTTTAAACTGATTTTTAACACTACATATTAGTCAGTGGAACTTAGTGGCACAAGATATTGAGGCCAAATGGATTAAATGTTTATAGAGATGAGTTGTCACGTGGCTGGACTTTTATATCAGGTCTGGAAACTATTTTATATGCCCAGTGTGGCTATTGGTCTCAAAGAATCAAGCTCCTCATCTGCAGCTTCTTTGCTAAAGGGTATCTTTCTTTCCCAGCACATCTCTCCCAGGGCTTTTTTTTCCAGCCCCTCATACCATTTCAGATGTATTAGCCTCCCACCCCCCAATAATTGCAAATCCATTGCAACTGCATTTTAACCAAAACTCTCTCAAAACCCAAAACTCAAATTTAGAACAGCGTGGAGTTCTGATCCCCGGCTCAGTTGACCAGGTTCTGTGGATCCAACCTCGACTACTCCACTCTAATAGAACGGGTTTCTGGGCACAGCTAGCGAAATCAATCCAGGGTATCTTTGCTTAGAATCCGGGCCACTTACAGCCCCAGGTTGGGATTTCCTTCTTACTAAGGCAAATCCAACCAGCCACCACAGCACTTCTGCCAGCCCCACTGGCCAGCCAGAAGCCACACAAGCAAACCCACAGACTTCTCAGCTGCTCTACCAGTCCAGCCAACAACCCCCAACTTAAGGTGAGAGGCTCTTAAGCCTGTTTCACCAACACCACACAGATTCTCCCAGACCCCAAAGGGCCCAGCCCCACAGCCTGGTCAATGTATGCTTGGATCTTACCAAAACAATCATGCAAAAGTCAGATTCTAAGATCTAATATCTAAGGGTTTATTAATAAAATAGAAAGAACAGGGTTAGAGAGAAGAATTGTTAAAGCAATGCTTTACATGCATCAGTCATAACTACTGAAGCGGGCCAGCAATGTTTGCTGATTCCTGAGAATCTCTGAACGTTCATTTTAAGTTGCATAGATTCAGTCATTGGAGCATTGTAGATCCAGCCTGCTGTGGTCCATATGCTGGCACATGGATTTGTAGAGACCAAAAGACAAAGGATCCAAGATGAACACTGCTTAATCCACATCATCGCTCTGAGTGATGGGCCCCAGTCCAGACAGGCTTAAGTCATAAGGACTGAAGAACAAAGAAAGTCCCTGCCAGGGCCCTTCTTATAGCCTTCCATATGAAGAGGGAAAATTTCATTCTTCTCCATAGCTCTTGGCTTACCACCTGACGAGGTGGGTCACTGTGCTGAGTTTCCATTCGTTGCAGTCCCAGTAGGAAAATCCCACCATCACAAAATGGTAACAGAGAGGAAGCCGTGCTAGTCTATACACTATCAAAACAAAAAGCAGTCAAGTAGAACTTTAAAGACTAGCAAAATAGTTTACTAGGTGGGCTTTTGTGGGACAGACCCACTTCTTCAGACCATAGCCAGACCAGAACAGACTCAATATTTAAGGCACAGAGAACCAAAAACAGTAAGCAAGGAGGACAAATCAGAAAAAGATAATCAAGGTGAGCAAATCAGAGAGTGGAGGGGGGGGAGGGGAAGGTCAAGAATTAGATTGAGCCAAGTATGCAGACGAGCCCCTATAGTGACTCAGAAAGTTCCCATCACGATTTAAACCATGTGTTAATGTGCCGAATTTGAATATAAAAGCCAGTTCGGCTGCTTCTCTTTCCAGAACGGTGCGATAGTTCCTCTTCAGTAACACACATTCCGTTAGGTCATTGACAGAATGCCCCATTCCATTAAAATGTTGACTAACTGGTTTGTGGATCTGGAGTGTTTTGATGTCTGTTTTGTGCCCATTGACCCTTTGTCTAAGGGAGTTAGAAGTCTGTCCAATATACAAAGCATCTGGGCATTGTTGGCACATGATGGCATATATGATGTTAGTAGAGGAGCATGAGAAAAAGCCTGTGATTCTGTGAGTAACCTGGTTAGGTCCAGTGATGGTATTTCCAGAGAAGATATGTGGACAAAGCTGGCAGCAGGCTTTGTTGCAGGGAAAGGTTCCAGAACTGGTGTTCCTGGGGTATAGACTGTGGCTGTTAGTGAGGATCCTCATGAGGATGGGAGGTTGTCTGTAGGAGAGAACAGGCATGTCACCCAGGGCCTTCTGGAGTGTAGCATCCTGATTAAGGATAGGTTGTAGGTCTTTAATGATTCGTTGCAGTGGTCTGAGTTGGCTATGAACAGGAGGCAGCCAGACAGCTCTCCAACACCACATTTTACAGACCTCTCTCCGCTGATCCCACTTTGGAATTCCAAAGGCAATTACAACAACTACTGAAGGAACTCCCTGCTGCTACTCGGGACCTCTTTCACTCAGACACACCATCTGAGCTGCAGCCTGGATTATTCTATTTACTTCCCAAAATCCACAAACCTGGAAACCCTGGATGCCCTAACATTTCAGGTATTGGCACCCTTACCACCGGATTATCCAGTTACGTGGACTCCCTCCTCAAACCCTATGCCACCAACACTCCCAGCTATATCCGAGATACCACCGACTTCTTGAAGAAGTTACAAAACATCAGAAAAGTTCCTGATAACGCCATCCTTGCCACAATGGATGTAGAGGCTCTGTACACTAATATTCCACATAAAGACAGATTACAAGCAATCAGGAATACCATCCCTGATGCCACCACAGCCAGTCTGGTGTCTGACCTCTGTAACTTTGTTCTCACACACAATCATTTCCATTTTGGGGACAATTTATACCTCTAGATTAGTGGAACTGCTATGGGCACCCGCATGGCCCCACAATATGCTAATATATTTATGGCTGACCTGGGACTACGATTCCTCAGCTCTCGTCCCGTATTACCACTCCTCTACTTAAGATACATTGATGACATCTTTATGATTTGGACCCATGGTACAGAGGCTCTAGAAGAATTCCACAGGGACTTTAACAATCTACACCCCACCATCAACTTATGCCTCAATTACAACATGCAAGAGATGCATTTCCTGGACACTACAGTACTAATCAAGGATGGCCTGATCAGCACCACACTGTATCGAAAACCTACTGATCGCTATACTTATCTACACCCTTCTAGTTTCCATCCTGTGCACGTGACTAGATCCATTGTTTATAGTCAAGCTCTTAGGTACAATTGCATTTGCTCTGATCCAACTGACAGAGACCAAAAACTACAAGAACTTTATCAAATGTTCATAAACCTGAATTACCCACCAGGAGAAGTAAACAAACAAATCAAGAGGGCCAGACGAATACCCAGAGACCAGCTACTCCAAGATCGGCCCAAAAAAGCCAAGAACAGACCACCACTGGTCATCACCTACAGCCCCCAACTCAGACCACTGCAACGAATTATTAAAGACCTACAACCTATCCTTAATCAGGATGCTACACTCCAGAAGACCCTGGGTGACATGCGTGTTCTCTCCTACAGACAACCTCCCAACCTCATGAGGATCCTCACTAACAGCCACAGTCTATACCCCAGGAACACCAGTTCTGGAACCTTTCCCTGCAACAAAGCCTGCTGCCAGCTTTGTCCACATATCTTCTCTGGAAATACCATCACTGGACCTAACCAGGTTACTCACAGAATCACGGGCACTTTCTCATGCTCCTCTACTAACATCATATATGCCATCATGTGCCAACAATGCCCAGAAGCTTTGTATATTGGACAGACTTCAAACTCCCTTAGACAAAGGGTCAATGGGCACAAAACAGACATCAAAACACTCCAGATCCACAAACCAGTTAGTCAACATTTTAATGGAATGGGGCATTCTGTCAATGACCTAACGGAATGTGTGTTACTGAAGAGGAACTATCGCACCGTTCTGGAAAGAGAAGCAGCCGAACTGGCTTTTATATTCAAATTCGGCACATTAACACATGGTTTAAATCGTGATGGGAACTTTCTGAGTCACTATAGGGGCTCGTCTGCATACTTGGCTCAATCTAATTCTTGACCTTCCCCCCCACCCCTCCACTCTCTGATTTGCTCACCTTGATTATCTTTTTCTGATTTGTCCTCCTTGCTTACTGTTTTTGGTTCTCTGTGCCTTAAATATTGAGTCTGTTCTGGTCTGGCTATGGTCTGAAGAAGTGGGTCTGTCCCACAAAAGCTCACCTAATAAATTATTTTGCTTTTCTTTAAAGTGCTACTTGACTGCTTTTCATCACAAAATGGGTGTTGGCCGACTGGGCCTTTGCTCAGTCTATTGTCCTGGTTGGGGAGGAGACCCACCTCCCATGGTGAACCTCAGCACTGAAACTTTTCTCACACATCTGCAGAGCTAAAAAGCTATAATTTAAATACATACATGATACAGACACACAAGTAGCATACATAGATTCAGGGCACAATCAGCTTTCATTTGACACCTCACATGGCACCCCTAGCACAATATCTGGGGCCAATAGCCACAGTAGGCATATAAAATAGTTTCCAGACCCAATATAAAAGTCCATCCGCATGACTTGAGTATATCTATGGTCATAACATCATTTTAAAAATAAAAGATCTATATTTTTGTGCTCTAGCTGATAAGCCAACCACTGACTGCTGGTGATCAGAAGAAATCTTCTACTCTGTGTAGGCTGTTTTATAACTAATAATTACAGGGTTGCTTGCATTTTTCTCTGAAATGTCAGGCGCTAGTCACTGTCCACGACAGTTTATAGACTTACTTGGACCAGAGGTCTGAGCTACTATGGTATTTCCTATGCTTCAATTATATTTGGACAGACATATCAGGAAAGCAGAAATGGTATGCTAGTGGTTTGGCCCAGTCTAACATATAACACATTGGCCTTGTCTACACTAGCCAAAAACTTTGAAATGGCCATGCAAATGGCCATTTCGAAGTTTACTAATGAAGCCCTGAAATACATATTGAGTGCCTCATTAGCATGCGGGCGTCTGCAGCACTTCGAAATTGACACGGCTTGCCGCCACACAGCTCATCCAGACGGGTCTCCTTTTCGAAAGGATCCCGGCTACTTCGAAGTTCCCTTATTTCTATGAGCAGATAGGAATAAGGGGACTTCAAAGTTGCTGGGGTCCTTTAGAAAAGGAGACCCGTCTGGATGAGCCGTGTGGCGGCGAGCCGTGTCAATTTCGAAGTGCTGCAGCTGCCCGCATGCTAATGAGGCACTGAATACGTATTTCAGCGCTTCATTAGTAAACTTCGAAATGGCCATTTGCATGGCCATTTTGAAGGTTTTGGCTAGTGTAGACGTAGCTATTGTGTGTTCCAACTTATTTTAAAAATCTTTAATTATTTTTATTTCTTGCCCCTAGAACAGGGTCAGTAACATTTGGGAAGATATAAGCATAGAGAAAACACCATTTTGGCACCTTTCACCTGAGGGAAAAAGGGAACTTAGTGCTTTGAGCTCTGTGAAGGGCCTGGCTCAAGAGTCTGGTCTGCCATGCTGGAAAAGAGACTTGGTGAGAAACATTCTGAATAAATGTCAAGTTTGTTCAATCAGGAATTAATCTTACAAATTTGTATTTTCTTACGGACATTTGTAACCCTTCCTATGTTCCTTGTATTTGGTAACACTTAACCTGTGACTACTGTTTTACTGTTCCTATAAACCTGTTCCACAGATTGATTAATATAGAATACGTGTTAATCTCAGTAGGGTAATAAGCAGCTTGGTACGGTCTTTTAAAGAGAGCATTGAACTTAATAGCTTCTCAAAGTGTTCAGTGGGAAAATGAATGCCACAGAGCAGACAGTTTTACATGAAAAGATAAGAACAGCCGTACTAGCTCAGACCAAATACCCACATGGTCCAGTATCTTGTCTTCTGACAGTGGCCATTGCCAGCCGCCCTTATAGAGAATGAGCAGAACAGGTAACCATAAAGTGATCCAGGTCTTGTTGCCCATTTGCAGCTTCTGGCAAATAAGCTAGGGACACCCATCCTGCCTAGTAACTATTAATAGACATATATTCCATGAACGTATCTAGTTCTTTTTTGAATCCTGCTATAATCTTGACCATCTTGGCAAAGAGTTCCCTGGTTTGACTGTGCATTGTATGAACAAATAATTCCTTTAATTTGCTTTAAACCTGCTGACTATTAATTTCATTTGGTGACCCCTACGTTTTATGTTAGGGGAACATCAAACCTCCCCTTCACTTTCTCCACATTGCCTGTTTAACTCTTGTGTAAGAGTTTCTCTCTGAACCCATACTGAAATTTTGCTCACGGTTAACTCCAAAAAACATTAGCTGTCATCTGGATCAAGAAAGTCTCCAATCAGGATACCAGGAGGGCATACAGCAGCAGAATTTGAGACCTAATTTATTTTTGTGTTATGGAAAGTTGCTCATTAAGTTTAGGTTTTAAACAGCTTTGCAAAAAAATAAAAATAAAAAATACAAGCGCAGATTACAGTTAAGGATGTTATGGTGTTATCTTTAATTTCCAAGAAAGGCATGAATCGTGGAGATGAATGACTGCCACTTCTGAGGGCTTGTGTACACTTACCACTAGGTTGACACACCAGAAGTCAATCTTCTGGGGTTTGATTTAGCCGGTCTGGTATGGACCTGCTAAATTGAATACTGAGGAAAATGTCATCCCCCCACACTCCTGTCAACCCTGTTACTTGTGTTGTGGGAACAGCAGAGAAATAGGCTTAAGATACATCAACTCCAGACATCCTATTCTTGTAGCTGGAGCTGCATATTTTATGTCGACTGTCTCCCTCAGTGGGGAGGGAGATATCTCTTCAGAAAGAGGTCAAACAGTGCTTGATGTGTGATGTGATATGTGATGCTTGAACAGGCTGTGATCAGAAAGTCCTGGTATTAAAGATAGCTTTTTTTTCCTATGATTTTTAGCCCTTTTAAAAGCCCTTCTTACTTTAGATACTCAGTTACATCTGAACAGACAATTTTGTTGCTAACAAAGGGTAAAAAATTACACATTTTACAGTCTTTTCACTGAGTTATATCAATTTAAATAAAGGTTTATCACCAGGTAGCCCCATGTTTCCTCACACAGGTGGAGATTTCTCAGTTGTATTCTGTGATTTAGCACTCAGTGTTGACAAATTTAACTTCAGTGTAACAAGGTGGCATGCCCCTTTAAGAGGCAAAGGCCTGGGGCCAGCAGCCCTGGCCAATTATCAGACCCAGCTGGAAAGGGACCAAGTAATTCTAAAAGCCAGCAAGTGGCTTAGATGATATAGGACTGTAAGTGAGAGGCCTTGATATTTGTGACTGGGAGAAAGTCACAGCTGGGCCATTTAGGTTTTCCTTTGGTGAGAGTTTATGGCTATTTGGATAATAAATGGAGCATTGGACTAAGGGCTAAGGACTAATTTGATCTGGCTGATAATTCCCTATGGTGAGAAAGCTAGCTTTGTCACACGCAGAATTTAACCTTGGTGCACTGTCCGCTTCAAATGCAAAACTGAGATTTTTGCGGTAGTAACAAAACTTTGGGCCCAAAACTGAGAACTACTAAACCATGCCAAGTGGCTTCACTGCGAGGCATGGGTGCTCAGCATCTCTCTTGAGCAAATTCTGTGAGGATATCTGCTGTGACTGCCTTTTATGTCAAGCCTACTGCTTTCTGGCTCTGCTGTATTAATTAATCATTCCTTCCTTCCTTAAAACCTGTATTTTCCCAATGAAGCACAGGCTCTTTGGATCCCAAGAATAGCCCTGCAAAGATGAAAAATTACCAGGATTTTTAAGTTAGCAACACTGCTGTTTCTTTAGCCATACGTTTCAACTTATGTTAAAACTTAGGGGGTATATTTTCCAGAACATATAAGGTGCATTCTCTCTCTGTAGGAAATCTCTTAATTTCCTGTCAAAACTGGCAGTTTTAAAAATTCTCTGTGGATGTCTTACCTCAGGCAGCACCTTGCAGTGCGAGGACACATATGTTTAAATGGATCGAATGAGCACTTTTTTTGCATACACCTGGCCAAATTAATTATTCTGTAAAATGTTCCTGATGGAACAGTACTTAAAGAGTGGCAGATGTCAGACCCAGAAGTATCCAGTGTACTATGTTGCTTTATAGTCTGTTGTGACAGCTAAATGAAGCAGGTCCACAGCTGTCAGCACTTTAACATTTTAGGATCACACAAAACAGACTTAGAAGAACTTTCCTCCAGTTTTTTAAGATGGAATGACTCAGGCACATCCTTTCTCCTTTGCAGGTGAAATCTGATATGTTTTAAAGCGGAGCTGTCCAAGTGAAATTGCACTAGATTGTTTGTTCTTTTGCTTTACTCTGGCTTAGAAAATAACTGTTCCATCCAAACACCACAAGATGGAGCAGAACAGGCTTAAAGAAAGTGGGGTCTGGATGCTCTTCCCGCTAAAATGTATGTTGTTCAATAATCATCATCCCAAAGCTTTACAAAATACATGTAATAATGTATTTTAAAAGTGTCATGTTTGTTACGTTTTGATGAGCTGCTCGAAATCCTCTGTACCTATTTAGGATTGCCTCAATCCTGCCATTTTTTGGAACATAAGACCATCCATACTGAATCAAATCAAAGGTCCATCTAGCCCAGTGCCTGATCGTCTGGCTGTAGCCAATGACATATGTTCCAGAGGGAATGAACAGAACAGGTAATCATCAAGTGATCCATCCCGAAACTCCCATTCCTAGATTCCAGCAAACAGAGTCTAGGGACAGCAGCCCTGTCACTTCTGGCTAACAGCCACTGACTTACCTATCGTCTGTGAATTTATATAATTATTTTTTGAATCCTGTTATATGCTTGGCCTTAATAACATCCTCTGGTAGGGAGTTCTACCTGTTGATTGTGTGTTCTGTTAAAAAAAAACACCCTTCCTTCTGTTTGTTTGCCTATTAATTTCATTGGTGACCTCTGATTCTTGTATAACAAGAAGGAGTAAATGGCACTTCCTTTTCTACTTTCTGCACACCAGTCATTATCGTTAATCTCTTTCAGATCTCCCTAGTCATCTCCTTTCTAAAGCTGAAAAATCTCAATCTTATTAATCTCTTCTCATATGGTAACCATTCTGTACCCTGATAATTCTTGTTTCCCTTTTCTAAACCTTTTCCAATTCTAATATATCTTTTCTGAGATAGGGTGACCCAGACCCTATCAGAGTAGCAGAAATCCCTAGGCCATTTCCAGCTTTTTTGGTCCCTGGAACTTTTCCTTGCAACAAGGCCTGTTGCCAACTTTGTCCACATATCTATTCTGGAGGCATCCCGCCATCAATTTATGCCTTGACTACTCTGAACGAGAGATACATTTCCTGGACATTACAGTACAAATCAAGGATGGCTTGATCAGTACCACACTCTACTGGAAACAATTTTCTTGCTCATTATAGGGGCTCTTTTACATATTTTGCTTTATCTAATTCTTGAGTCCACCCCCCTCCTGCTGCCCCCTGCTCTCTGATTTGCTCACCTTGATAATAATTTTTCTGATTTGTCAACCTTGATTACTATTTTTGATTCCCTGTGCCTTAAATATTGTGTCTGTTCTGGTATGGCTATGATCTGAAGAAGTGGGTCTGTCCCATGAAAGCTCATCACCTAATAAATTATTTTGTTAGTCTTTAAAGTGCTACTGGACTGCTTTTTTGTTTTCATAGTGTATAGACTAGCACGGTTTTCTCTCTGTTACTCTTTTTCCTTCTTCAAGTTGAAGGGCTTTGTACTTCCACAATTCACAGGAGCATCCTGGAAGCTGGATCCTGGCTATCATGTACTAAATTAGGTTAATGGGTCTATACCCTGGCTTCATAGCATGCTGCAATAGGTGTGCTGCCATCAGCAGCCTGCTCCCTCATCTGGAGGAGACCACTGTGAGAAACACCACAATTTCTGCTCTTTGCTCCTGTGCTGCTGTGAAAGTAAAGTGTTTGGAACTGTATTTCAAAACTTTCTAATCTGAAGTGTAGGTCCAAAATTTCAGAATTAAAATTTAGATATTGCATATAAGGATATTTTAGAGCTAACTGAAAATTTTAATTTCTGTCCTACAGGAAATTCTGATAATTCAATATTTGTTTTTCTCCTGAATCTGGATGAAAAGATCAGAAACATTCAAGCAGGGATTCTCTTTCGTGAACATGGATTGCTGGGAAGAGATGGGATCCACCTAATGAAGAGAGGAAAGAGCATCTTTGAGGGGAGGCTTGCAAACCTAGTGAGGAGGGCTTTAAACTAAGTTCATCAGGGGAAAGTGACACAAGCCCTGAGGTAAGTGGGGAAGGAGGAGGGAACAATCAAGTGGGTTTCCTGGGTGAAGAGGAGAAAGTGGGCCAATCAGCCCCTTCTCTAAAATGCTTGTACGCTAAAGCCAGAAGCCTGGGGAGCAAACAGGAAGAATTAGAGGCCCTGGCACAGTTAAAGAAGTATGAGGTGGTTGGAATAACGGAGACGTGGTGGGATGATTCTCAAAACTGGAGCACGGTCATGGAAGGTTATAAACTGTTCAGGAAGGACAGAGGGCAGAAAAGGAGGAGGAGTTGCGCTCTATGTGAGGGAACAGTATGATTGCTCAGAGCTCCAGTATGAGGAGGGAGAAAATCCAGTTGAATGTCTTTGGGTTAAGCTTAGAGGTGGAAGTAACAGAGGCAATGTTGTAGTTGGTGTCTGCTATAGACCACCAATTCAGGGAGATGAGATAGATGAGGCTTTCTTCAGGCAGCTAAATGAAGCTTCCAAATCACAGGCCCTGGTTCTCATGGGAGACTTTAATCATCCAGACATTTGTTGGGAGACCAACACATCAGCACACAGACAATACAGGAAGTTTTTACCGAATCTTGGGATAACTTCTTGGTACAAGTGCTGAAGGAACCGACCAGGGTCCATGCACAACTGGACCTGCTGCTCACAAACAGGAAAGAACTAGTAGGAGAAATAGAAGTGGGAGGAAACCTGTGCTGCAGCGACCATGAGATCGTAGATTTCAGGATCTGGACAAAAGGAAGAAGGGTGAGCAGTAACATACAGACCCTTGATTTCAAAAGAGCAGACTTGGATGCCCTGAGAGAATTGATGAGCAGGATCCCTTGGGAAATGAAGATGAAAGGGAAAAGAGTTCAAGAGAACTGGCAATATTTTAAAGAAGTCTTACAGAAGGCACAGAAACAAACCATCTTGCTGCATAGTAAGAAATGCAAACATGGTAGGCAACCAGGATATCCGTAGTCAGCTTAAACTCAAAAAGGATGCATACAAGAAACGGAAATGTGGACAGTTGACTAGGGAGGAGTATAAACATATGGCTGGAGAATGCCAGGGAGTAATCCAGAAAGCAAAAGCACAATTGGAACTGCAGCTGGCAAGGGATGTGAAGAGTAACAAGAAGGGATTCTACAGGCATGTTAATAATAAACGGGTTATCAGAGACGGTGTGAGGCTGTTACTGGATGAGAGAGGTAACCTAGTGATAGATGATGTAGGAAAATCTGAAGTACTCAATGCTTTTTTTGCCTCACTCTTCACAGACAAAGTCAACTTCCACATGACGGTCCTAGACAATGCAGTATGGGAAGGTGGAGGGCAGCCATTTGTGGGGAAGGAACAAGTTCTGAGCTATCTAGAAAAACTAGATATACACAAATCCAAGGGTCTGGATTTAATGCACCCAAGGGTACTGAGGGAATTGGCAGATGTCATTGCTGAACCTTTGGCCGTTATCTTTGAAGACTCTTGCAGATCGGGGGAGATACAAGATGACTGGAAAAAGGCAAATGCAGTGCCCATTTTAAAAAAGGAAAGGACAATCCAGGGAACTATAGACTGGTCAGCCTTACCTCAATCCCTGGGAAAATAATGGAGGGAATCCTCAAGGAATCCATTTTGGAGCCCTTGGAAGAGTGGAAAGTGATTAAAAGTAGCCAACATGGATGAACTAGGGACAATTTCTGCCTCACCAATCTGATTAGCTTTCATGATGAGATTACAGGCTCTGTGGACATGGGGAAGTCAGTGGATGTGATATACCTTGACCTCAGCAAGGCTTTTGATACAGTCTCCCACAACATTCTTGTCCATCAGTTAAGCAAATATGGATTGGATCCTTGGACTATAAAATGGATAGAAAGCTGGCTCGATAGTCGGGCCCAACAGGCAGTGGTCAATGGCTCGATATCTGGATGGTGGTCTATTTCAAGCAGAGTGCCGCAAGGCTTGGTTCGGAGGCCAGTGTTGTTCAACATCTTTATTAATGACCTGGATGAGGGACTGGATTGCTCCCTGAGCAAGTTTTCAGGTGACACAAAACTAGGGGGAGAGGTAGATACATTGGGAGGAAGAGAGAAAATCCAGAGTGACCTGGATAAATTGGAGGACTGGGCCAAAAGACATTTGATGTGGTTTAACAAGGAGAAGATTTTTAAGTCCCGGCTTGACAAGGTCCTGGCTGGGATGACTTAGTGGGGATTGATCCTGCTTGAAGCAGGGGGCTCAGGAGACTTTGCTGCAGTTCAGATGAAGATAGCTGGGTGCAGATTCAAGATCTGAAGACCTGAATCACATTTCCATTTAGTTTGGCAAACTAAATTTGAGATGAATTGATAGTATGCAAGATACTTGCTTTAAATTTTCCCTATGAAAAATCAAATAATTTTAGTTTCAGTTCTGTAAACTGAAGTGAAAAAATTCAAAATTTCACGGAATCACAGAATTATAGGGCTGGAAGGGACCTCAGGAGCAGCAAAGTCTCCTGAGAGGTTTTGTATTGGTGTCTTATGTCCCCGTTCTCTTTTGTGTTTGGGGCTCCCTGCCTGGACTACATCTTCCATAATGCACTGTTTAAAATGTTGACATGCATCATGGGAGATGATCACAATAATTCTGCCTATAGAGAAGAATGGGGAGGAGTGAGGCACTGAAACAGCAGCTACCATGAGGCATCTCAGCAGCCCAAGCAGGGCTTGAGTTCAAATTAAGCTGAAATATTCGGTTCTTTGCAGAAAACTCTGATTTTTGCAGAAGGCACATTTTCCACTGGGGAGAAAAAAAACCAAAACATTCTCTGTGCATATGTTGTAGTGAGTAATCTTCCTTTTACCTGAAGATCTCATTCATGAATAAAAACATTCTTGCAATGCACTAGTTCATGGCACAGTTTGCAGATATTACTAGAATTCTGCCAGAACTTAGTCTCATTGAATATTTCCGACAGTAGTGAGGTGTCAGTATTTATCTTATTTTCTATGGAAGACAAAAGTAAACTGTCTTAATGCAACATTTTTCAGTGTTATCTAATTTTTACCTTCTGTTGAGGCCCATTCTTGTCTTCTAAGATACATTAATTAGTCTGAAAGATGAGGTTGGGGGGAGAATAACTGAGGGAGGAATTTGGCTCTTAATGTTTTCCAGCATAGGAGTATACCCGTACAGTAGACAGTGTGTATGTTTACTAGGAGAGAAGCATGTATCAAAGTCTGACGAGTCTTAGCATCTGTGCTAGATATTCAGATTTGATATTTCCTTCCTGTGTGGCCAAGAAGAGTATCAGAAAAACTAAAACTGCCATCCTCATGATGGTGACTGTGAAGCAGATAAAATGGTACAGTGTTTCTGAGTTCTGAACACCCACAATTACACGTGAAATTAATGGGAGTTGAGAAGGACCAGAACATTTGAAAATATGGCCCTTAACCTATTGTCATGGCCATGACAAGAGTCCTGCATTCTTTTTGGTGCTATATTAGTATTACAAGAACAGAACTCATTAGTTACTTTCTGATGTGGAAATAGCTAATGTTGCAAAAAATTCTCATCATCTCTCTCTCTCTCTCTTTCATGTTTGGCCCTGAATTCAGGCAGCTTATGATTTAACCTACACCTCTTTGGATAGTTATTTATTTAACATTTGCTAAATAGCTAAGAATGTGTTGCCTAAAATTGCTGTATTCAACTTGAAAAGCAGAGTCTATATTGGGATGTATCATCACCCTTCCTCACCTTTCAGATTATGACAAATGAAGTTTTAATTACTGTTTCTGAAGGGACTGAGTCTTTTTTCTTGTTTAAAAATTAGATAAATATCATGATCTATGTCAATAGACACTAAAGGAAGATTAAAAAGTAAGACTAGTTTTGTAGCTTTGTAACAATAGCATAAAATGTGGAATAATGAACTGTAAATGTGTCTAATTACATAAATAATGCATTTGTGTAATTGTCTAGTGTGGGTGTGCTAATGAATCAATTATTTTTAATTGTAGCATGCTTGATTGTTTCAGAAATATAATTGATTGTAATCAAGAATCAATTAAATGTTGATAGTAATTGTGTTTATCAAATTTAAATACATTACATCATTAAAGCCTATAACTGTTTCAGGAAAAGGAAACAAAAATGGGTTGTACTAACTGAAAAAAAATTAACACAGGTTCCTGCCATGATATGGTGGGTAGAAGTTACTGTAAAGATGTCTGGAGAAGCAAAGATGGTTTCAGAATGCAGGTTAGTTTTGTTTGTAAAGAAATCTCATTTTAGACTGTTATTTTGTTTGAAGTGTTAAGGTAAGCAAGGATCACACCTTAGCTTCTTTCAAGAAGCTGATGCCACTACTAAACCAATACCACAGCATGAGAATCCTTCAAAGATGTGAAATTGAGATCCTAACCATGTTGCAAAATTCCATGGTATTTTTAATAAGTGTAAGAGTGTGTTCATGCCAAATTGCACTTTTCCTGCATTTTGCCTACCTAACTGTCTCTGAAGACTATGGCACTAGGCAATGCAGTATGAGAAGGAGGTGGGCAGCCCTTGGTGGGGAAAGGATG
Organism: Carettochelys insculpta; assembly: GCF_033958435.1. Taxonomy (NCBI): domain Eukaryota; kingdom Metazoa; phylum Chordata; order Testudines; family Carettochelyidae; genus Carettochelys; species Carettochelys insculpta. The sequence goes on along the minus strand of NC_134139.1, from coordinate 174,037,079 downwards.
GGTTAAGAGCTATTTAGAAAAGCTAGATACACACAAATCCATGGGTCCAGACTTAATGAGTCCAAGGGTACTGAGGGAATTGGAAGATGTCATTGCAGAGCCTTTGGCTATTATCTTTGAAAACTCATGGAGATTGGGAGAGGTCCCAGATGACTGGAAAAAGTCAAATGTAGTGGCCATCTTTGAAAAAGGATAGAAGAACAATCCAGGGAACTATAGACTGGTCAGCCTCACCTCAGTCCCCAGGAAAATCATGCAGGGGATCCTCAAGGAATCCATTTTGGAGCATCTGGAAGAGGGGCAAGTGATCAAGAGTAGTCAACATGGATTCACCAAGGTCAAGTCGTGCCCGGCCAATCTGATTAGCTTCTATGATGAGGTAACTGGCTCTGAGGACATGGGGAAGTCAATGGATGTGATATACCTTGACTTTAGCAAAGCTTTTGATACAGACTCCCACAACATTCTTGCCCATGAGTAAAGGAAGTATGGATTGGATACATGGATTGTAAGATGACTAGAAAACTGGCATGATGGAGGGGCCCAACAGGTAATGGTCAATGGTTCAGTGTCTGGATGGTGGTTGTTTTCAAGTGGAGTGCCCCAAGGATCAGTTCTTGGGCCAGTGCTGTCCCACATCTTTATTAATAACGTGGATGAGGGAATGGATGGAACCCTCAGCAAATTTGCAAATGTTACTAAGGTAAGGGATCAGGTAGACACATTGGAGGGTAGGGACAGGGCTCAGAGTGACCTAGACAAAATGAGAGATTGGGACAAAAGAAATCTGATGAGGTCCAACAAGCACTTGGGACGGAAGAATCCCAAGCATTGTTGCAGGCTGGGGACCAATTGGCTAAGTAGCAGTGCAGCAGAAAAAGACCTGGGGATTACAGTGGATGAGAGACTGTATATGAGTGAACAGTGTGCCCTTATAGCCAAGAAGGCTAATGGGATATTGAGCTACACTAGGAGACACATTTCCAGCAGATCTAGAGAACTTATTATTCCGTTCTACTTGGCACTGGTGAGGCCACATCCGGAGTATTGCATTCAGTGCTTGGCCCCCCCTAGTACAGAAAGGATGTGGATGCATTGGAAAGGGTTCAGCGGAAGGCAACAAAAATTACTGAGGGTCTGGAGCACATGACCTATGAGGAGAGGCTGAGAGATTTGGGTTTATTTAGTTTTCAGAAGAGAAGATTGAGGGGCAATTTGATAGCAGTCTTCAACTTCCTGAGAGAGGGCTCTAAGGAGGATAGAGAGAGGCTATTCTCAGTGGTGACAGATGTCAAAATAAAGGAGCTGTGGTCTGAAGTTAGAGGGGGAGGTGTAGGTTGGATATAGGAAAGACTATTTCACTAGGATGGTGGTGAAGGACTAGAATGAGAGTTTGTGGAATCTCCATCCCTAGAGGCTTTTAAGTCCCGTGTTGACATAGTCATGGCTGGGATGATTTAATTGTGGTTGATCCTGCTTCAGGCAGGGGGCTGGACTATATGATCTCCTGAGGACCTTTCCAGTCCTGTGATTCTATGAAGATGTGACTCAGATTCACGTTCTGTTCTAAATTGTTTTGTGGTATTGCTGGGTGGTATTGTACAGCTGTAGGATTCTGCTGAGGAGTGGTGGCTGGTGCTCTGTAAATCCTGTATAACTTTTACGTAGTAGCTCTTGTTCTAGTGAATGTTAATATAAGGTATTTTTAAAAATTAGGTGACAGCTTATGTTGGAAATACATACCACAAATAGAGAGCACCTCATTAGCACATAGAATGTTCTAAAAATATGGAGCAATTGAAAATTAAGAGACAAGCCCACACTGAAATACCCACAGGCAGTAGAGGAGTCTAAGATAAGATTAACTCCCACTTTTCACATTACTATCTAGTAAAGATTCTGTAGTGCAACTTCAGAATTCTGCTGACTGTGCACAAGGCAAACCAAAATCCAGCTCACTCTCCCCTAGCTGTATTGACTCTGCTGTACTAATACAAAGTGGTACTGACTGAAAAAAGCAGACATGACTCTGAATACAGGCAGAGGACAGACCAAATAAATGAAGAAAAGGAATTTTGAGGAAAACCCCCCATTTTTAATACTATAATCATATTTTTAAAAAGTGGTGGCGTTTTTAGTCCATGTGCAGAAGATTTACAGGGAAGATTATATTTTGTGGCTTCTCATGACATGGTGGATGGGAGAATGTGTTTGTGTACTCAGTGGATTGCAGAGCGTGTGAACAACTCCCATCCCGGGAGTGAGATCCAACTTGATCAGCAGAGTCCTCCAGCCCGCACTGTTATAGAAGACTGAGCTTCAGTTCTCTCTGTATTGAGAAAACAGCAGAAGCATAGAGCTTCCCATGAAAGGACCTGACTGAAGATGTATGGTCTGCCACTGGCATTCCATGTGAAGGGTAGAATTTTTATGCATGTAAGAACTATATGTAGATAGTAAATATAAAGAGTGACACAAGAACACAATATGAAGTGTTGTCCACAAGTCTCTAGGCTCAGTAAAGTTGTTATGCTGAAAATGTCCTATTGACTCTGGCCATTAGCACAATCCTAAATAGTTTTGGTCTCGCCTGTCAATAAAGACTATCGCTACACAGGAATGGAATTGCTGTCCTTGGAAAATGTCACATTTCCAAGTAAAACAACAACACAAAGCATTCTGAAATGGAAGAAAAAGTGGGAGATATAAGATTCTTTTAAAAACTTCATTTTAGTAGAACTGATATGGTATTTTTTTGAAAATATCCGGTCCAAGGTCCTTGGGCTGCCAAGCTGTGCATCAGCCCACGGGCCAGGGAGGCTGGGAGCCTCGGGGAGATGTTGCAGCATTGGAGGCTGGGATCCCTGGCGCCAGGAAAATGGGGTGGGTAAACTGGCAGGAAACTGGCATACCTGCTTGCCTAGTTTCCATCTCAAATCTTATCAGGAACAACATGTTCATCCAATCAGCATTTTCCAGAGGAAAACTGTTTTGTTGGAAAATATCTGACTGATTTTAATGAAGAGATTCTGAGCTTGAAGTGTAACAAGGATTTGTCTGTTTCCTTCCACTGGGACTGATGATATTAATATATGCTATAGAACTTGAGGAAGGATGAAACAACTGGGCCTATTTCATCAGGTAAGTTATGAATTGCTTTCAGCATAGCTAGGTGAAAATAGTGGGGGCGGGGGCCAGAAGGGATGATGATCAGGTAGTTAACAGAGTCAGGTTCTCTCCTTCCGCTTTTCCCTCTGATTGTCCTCTCCTGCACCCTCACACTGTTTCTTCTCTTGGCTTCCCCTTTGATCTTTTCTTGATGCCTGTCCTCTCCTTATTTTACTACCCCTTTTGCCTCCATTCTTGCTGTTTTCTCTTCCTCCTTTGTTCTGACCCTTAAAAAATTAAATTAAAAAACAAACAAACAAACAACCTGATTCCTGTACTTTTTTCCCCTCAGGCTCTTTAAATGTGTAGATTAGATCCTCAGCTCATGTCATAGCTTCACTGACTTCAGCTGCTACTCTGATTTATGCCATCTGAGGAGTTGGCTGATTGCTTGATATAAGAATAAGCCCATTAGTCCACAAATAATTCATAGGCCTCATCACCATTCTACTAGAAAAGCCACATAGCCCCATCTTCCTTGTCATTCACTGTGGTACAACTGCTCATATTCATGAGCTACCCTCTGGAGTCAATATTGAAGAATAAGGCCATATGCTATTAGTTATTTGATGAAGACCGCATTCTTTCTTGAGCCTTTGTGCAACACTCCCACTGACATCAGGTCTGTTAATTCTAACTAAATGTAATTTCATGTCAAATAGTTAATTTTTTACCCATCTTTCTATGATCTTTTGATTGAAGACGTGTGTGTGTGCGCGTGAGAGAGAGAATCCCTACTGCAACTCTATCTTGAAGCTTTTGTTTAGGAATTTTCTTAGCCTTTTCAGTCTCTGTGGAACTAATCAGATGGTAATGCAATATTGCTTAAATATATTGTCAGTCTCATGAATATGTCTCCATGTAATATTCCACGTGACCATATTGATGGTGATGCAACACCTAAAATTAATCTACAAAAGACAGAGATTTTTCTTGGAATTTTTTCAAAATAGCACCCGGCTCAGGCAGTGCTCAGATTGCTCTTGGGTGCTCAACACCTTGTTATGCTGAAGGGCTGGAGGAGTCCATCAGCTTTCCCCCAGTTCACATGTATTTCTCTGGCTAGAGATCAAGTATTTTTCCTTGTCTACCATTTAGGCCATATACTATGATTCCCCTTTAAATCTCTCACCCTGCTGTATCACACCAAATTCAGCCTGCTTGCCATTGCTCTGAAACACCTTAGTGGCTCTTCCCCTCATTAACTCCCTGTCTTGTTTTGAGCTGCTTCCTCCACCTCGACTCCACCAGTCTGCTATTGTTATATTGTGGTAGTGTCTGAGGGTCCAGGCTGACTTCAGGGCTCGTTGCGTGAGGCACTTGTACAAGCATGTAAAAAGATGGCTTTTGCACCAAAGGTCTTACAATAAAGTAGCTCACAATTATGCTATTTTCCTTTCTCCATTTGTCAGTTTCACTCATAATCTCTCTGCTTTTTTTACAAGATGCCCCAATGCACATAAAGCCCTTTCCCAGCTCATTAGCTAGGCTTCTACCCCATTCATCATAGCCTCCTTCTTGAAGGCCCATTTCTTTTGCACTGTCTCTTGCATTTATAGGGCATGGATTTGGGTGTGGGTGATGGTTTGGGCCATGCCTGACCACTTACACATAGTTAGAGGTCACTTTATCTCTGTGCAAATGAGGAAGCTGCCTACAGCCACAGATTCTTCAGAAGATGTCAGGGAAGGCTGAGTCAACCTGAGCAACATTGCCTCTCATGTGGCAGGTCACAAAACCAGTCACACATGACGGGAGGACAGCTCTACCAAACCTGAGTGGAGTAGGGATGTAAAATCCTCTTTAATTAGTTACCCAGTTTTATATTAAGTTCAACCAGTTAACTGATTGAGTGGACCTGGGGGTGAGGGGTGGGGAGAGTGGCTAGTCTGGAGTCCCCCCTCATCCACTGGCCACCATGGACAGTCTGGCAGAACAACCAGCCCGCAGCACTCCTGGGGCCTCCACAGACCACAGCCACTCTGGCTGAGCTGGAAGAGTTCATGCCTGTGATTCTCCCAGAGCTGCCATGGGCCAGGGCTGCTCTGGCCAGGCTGGACTACCTCCCCCACATCCCACAATGGACCCCACAGGCCTGCAGCAGCCCCCCTGCCCATGATGGGTGGACAGTTACTCAATCCCCTACTGGTTAACCATAACCATGGGCCTGCAGCTAAAATAGTACTTGGAGAGCTGTGATGCACATGAATACGAGATGATTATTAAATACTATCAAACCATACTTTTTGCCACCCATATTTTAAGAACAGTGCAAACACAATGATTTGTACCAGTTAGAAGGTTGTTACCCTCATCTCCAGGCTTTACCCAGCTCAGTCCCCAAATCAGCCCCCTGTCCCTAGCTTTACCCCACATCCCACCAACCCATCCCTAGGCTTAAGCCCTATCAGCACCAAATCACACCCCCTATCCTCAGGCTTAACTCTCCTCAGCCACCCTGCCCCAACCTGCCCACTGAACCCAGACTTACTTGCCTGCGCTCTGGGTCCCCCCCATACTTCTCAGGCCAGAAAGTGCCTGAAACTTTCCCAGCTGCTCCCCACCCAGCAGTGCTGGTGCTGGACTCACTGGGTCCTGGGGCTAGATGAGGAGCTGAACTGGGTTCTGTGGGAGCTGTCCTTGCACTTGCCAGACATAGCTCCAAGCCCTGGCAGTGACAGCGGAGTGAGGAGGAGCTGCGGGGGGGAGGTTCCGTGCTGCATGGGAGGAGGTGCTGGCCCCAAGAGGCAGGAAGTTGCGCTTGTGGAGGTCACCCCCCTGCCTCTTCCTCTTAAGCATGAATTAGCAGCTCTGGCAGGGGTGGCTGTATGGCTCTGGCAGGGGAAGACTTGGATGCCCCACCCCCCTGCTCACTTCCCCCATGTGCAGTGCAGGTGGCTCCCTCCTCTGCCCCCACTGAAATAATGAAACTAAATGTAATTGGTTTAATGCCATCTGTTAAGTAATTCAATTTAGTTCCATTATTTCAGTGGAAGCAGATCAAGGAGCCACAAGAGGAGTCAGCAGCAGCAGCACCCAGAGCCACAAGTGGCTCCATAAAGAGCCGCATGCGTCTCCAGAGCCACAGATTACCAACCACTGACTATAACCAATAGCCCTCATCCATTTGACTGGTTAACCATTAACATCCCTAGAATGGAGCTATGACCTGCTCCCTCACATTCACCTTAACTACCCAATTATCAGAAGGTTTGCTTCAGCCCCCATCCACAGAAGTCCAACTCCCTCTTTCTGCCCTACCTCCAGGAGAAACTTTGTTCTAGGGAATAGGATGCGAGGGAAGCAGCACACTGAAGTTTACCATATGGAAATCTGGCACCCCCATATACTCTTCAAATGGTCCTCCTCAGCCCCCAGCTTTAATCTACATCAGCCCTGAATACTTGCATTGAGAGTGTCACACCACCCAAGTAACATAGAGGGGAGGACACCACTGTGACGGTATAGTTGAGTCATGTGAGCTAATACTTGGAGACTGATTTTGCGTTGGATATATTTGTTGCCTGGAGTGATGATGTCTGTTTTCTTATCATTTGCATGGTTTGAAAGAAATGCACTTGAACAGCTTTAATTCTAATGTGTGGTATTATTTGTGAGTGTCATATGATGCTTGAGTGGAAAATGTCATTCCTTGCAGTTCTGAAATGCTACCACCACTTGTCCAACAAGTCACAGTTTGACAAGCATTCAGCCCATGCATTTCTTTCAGTGATAATACTGTCAGCTTCAATTTATAGCAAGCTGGTGTAATGCAGAGGTTACCAATAATTTGTAGTGATCAGAAGATCAATCAAGATTTAGTGCTTGCTTTCTTAATGAATAACTAAGGACTCAATGGCCTCTTGGGTTTTGCTGTTTAGATTCAGTGGCAGGGCCGAGTACTCAACGCTAACTTGAAATCTATTGACAGGATTTTAGTTTTAAGAAGTAAAACTATTAAAAGCTTGGTGTTTAAAACTAGAACCTTATGACATTAAAATCAGGTCAGTATGTCAGTTATGGAATTCCTTGCCCCTTCCTGTTTAAGCTTGGCTGATGGTTAACAGCAGTATATTCTGAAACGGCTGGACACTCATGCAGAAATCTTCTGAAAGGGTTTGCTCTTCTTCAGGGGCTGAACTCTTTGTCTCAGACAGAGAAATTCTGAGACTCTTGACCTCAATGTAACCTAGCCATAATTTGGCTTACTCTGGCACTGGAACTTTTCATGCAACCTCTTAAAATATGAGTGATTTTATTTGTACCTATTTGTGTTTATACCACACAGAGCATGTCAGAACAGAAACCCACATCTGGTGACTTAATTTAATGTCTCTTGGTGGTCACTCACTAATGAGTAGGATGAGTAAGATGTCTTCATGTCACCCTTCTATTTGTGAGTCTGTTGATGGCTGATCAGACCAGTTCTGAAGCCACAGGTCTTATCGCAGAAGGGACCGTGTTGGTAGCTGATAGAAGGGCATGGGGCAGTTTTTGACACTCTTTTCTTCTTCTCTGCTCTCCTCATCTGCACTGCAGTGGGACCTCTCACATCACGCTAACCCCTCATGGATTAATGTTCTACATTGGGGATAGTCTTGGGTAAGGTTCTCCCAAGTGTCATGTGTGCCTTCAACATGTCCTTATATTTCTTTCACCAGCCCCCAACACTCACTCCCCTGTCCTTCCTCCAACTTGGAGAACAGAGAACAAAAACCAGAAAAACCCATCAATTTAAGCAGCAAAGCATTAAGTACAAGCTGCTAACAGCTCCTGAAAGAAAGAGTGTAAAACCTTGCAGGAAAAAGAAAACCAGTGATTTTGTTACTAGGAGAAGAACCCTTTGACAATGAGATACAACAAAGGGAAGATGAGGTAGAGGAAAACATATTTGTATACACTGCTCAGTTAGTTCTAGACTCAAATGTTTGTTTGCGTAAATTCAGTGCTTGTCTCTGTTTTCCTGCCATCTATTGAAATCTTGTGAGAGCTGCAGTTTGTGTGAAACCAAGGTTGCTAAAAAGAGAGGCTGACAGAGTAAAAATCTCTTTGGATGTTAAATTTTTCCCCTCTGGAGTGGCCAGTGTAAGTTGTATTCCCCCAGAAAACTTCAACAGTATTTTAAAAAGTCTCCATTTTATAGTGTGCTGGTCATGCATCTATATCAATCTGTCTCCTTTTCCACAACTTCCTTATTTGGGATTACTCCTTTTTATAGACTTTTCCCAAAATTCATGGTTGTACACCAGGCTGTCAGGCATATTGTTTCTTTGATGTCTGCTAATATCTGGTCCAAACCTTTATCTCCTTCTTGGTCATCTTCCATCTATATCTTTGCAAGAGTGAGCTTACCGATAGAGCCCTCTTATCTTAACGGGATATGCCTCCTTCACCTTGTCTTCAATTGGAGTAAGCCACATTAGGCCCTTTACAACCTTGTTTCATTTCCAGTCATGGAGCATCGAAGCATTTGATGGTGTAACCCTTACAAGTTATTAGACAGCTGATTTGTAACACAAGATGTTTATGACTAATTAATCACAGGTTCCTTCGCCATATGGACTACACACAAAATTATTCTTGAAACTCTCTTTTTCTTTGGGATTGGTGTGACTAATGGTAGAGCAGTATAGATTCAATTTTAACCTTACAAAGAAACCAAATATGAATAATACTACTTATGATTATTAACAACATAAATTTACCCAAATGAGCAATTAGTACAATAGATCTCTGACTTATGATTTCAACTTGTGTGTTTTTTCTATTAATGTGAGTCAAAATCACAATAGCAAGAAATCCCCTGGCCACGGTGCTGAAGTCCTGCCCCAGGCACAGCCGCAGATGGCAAGTCTGCAGCGCAACCTGGCAGCTCCCTGCTCCTGGCCCACTCTGCCACTGCCCTGTGCTGCCTGGCCCAGGCTGCCACCTCCTCACACTAGGCCAACTCCCTCCTCACCTGCCCCTCCCTCTGCTTGTTCCTGGGGGCCTGATGGGGGAGGCACGAGTGCTGAACAGTGGCCTGTGCCATGCACACTGGAGCTAGGGGCACCTGTGGCAGCAAATGAGACAATCAGCAACACCTCTGCCCAGCCAGTGGGGAAGGTGGGAGGGTAGGAGCGTGTCTCTCTGTGGTGACCAACTCCAGACAATCATGGCTCACACAGCCCAAGTAGCTGGCATGGAAACTGGTCCAGCCTCCAGGGCCTGTGAATGGTGTGTGTACCTCCCATCCCCAGGCTAGGGTCAGCCAACAGGGCGAACCCTCAGCAGTGGGCAGGATGGGGGTAGTCCTGTCCACTCTCTATCAGCAGGGGCAGGGGGTGTAGCATCCACAGGGCTCCTGGCTCTTCCAATGGCTCCCTCCCCAACCCCAAGGCTCCTGTGCCCTTCCACTGGGGCCTGCTGCATCAGGCTGCTCAGCTGCAGCCCTGACCCTTCCTGTCTCTGTCCCCACGCAGATGTCAACTTATGTGAAATTTGACTTACATGCGGTTGCCCAGGAATGGGACTTGCACGTAAGTCGGAGTTTTACTGTACACCCAACCAGGCCTAGCTAATGAATGCATTTCATATTCATTATAGTAGGCATCCTTCAGTCTGCATAGACTATGGATCGCGCCCTTTAAAGTTTCAATTGAGGACTTCATTTACAGCGTCTATTGTGACTATAAAGACCCACACGAGAGTGACAGTCCTCACTGCATCTCTTGCAGATGTAGTGGGTGTCTGGCAAGTCCTTATTGTGCTTTCTGTGGGCTCGCTTCTCCACTGCTAGCTGTCTGATCTTCAACTCGCCCTTCTGAAGGCCCTTGTGTAACCCCTGCCTCCATCTGCTGCGGTCGTCTGCTAGTTCTTCCCAGTTGTCTAGCTCGGTGTCTACCTCTCTGAGGTCTCTCTTGCAGACATCTTTGTAACGCAACTGGGGGCGTCCGGGAGGTCTTTTGCCAGAGGCTAGCTCACCATACAGGATGTCTTTTGGAATCCTTCCATCGTTCATCCTTATAAGAAGATGAAAAAATAGGGGGATGAAAATTAACAAAGGGAGATCCAAAGAAGGCCACAGATCCCGCTTCCACAAATTCTAGACCTCAAGAGATCCTGAGGAAAGGGAGCTAGGCATGGTACTGTATACCTCACATTATTCAGCTGTCCTGGTTGTATATTCATATTCGTTCTTTAATTCTGATAATCAATGTATGCCCCATTCCATCAGTGGCATTCTATGTGTCCATGATTATTTATAGTTATAATACTGATGTAGAGTGTTAATATTTTCTCATTTTTAAATAAGTTCTGTGTGTCAATGCAGTCTACCTACCTGCCTATTGCTTAGCAGCTCAACTGCCAAAAATATCCCCAACTCTCTTGCTACTAAATCTTGTGGTATACAGACAGCATATCCCATTTCTCAGGCCAATAAGCATCTGGAGAGTCTGAAACTCAAAAGCAATCAAAGATGCTGGCTTGGGACCTGGTGAAAAGGTGGGAGTCCTCTTGGAGACTGACATTAAGGGGTGGCCAGAAGCCCTCTGGCTGACAGAACCTGTAAGACCACACTCTTGGTGCTGTAAGCAAAGTGGTGGGCCAAGAACAGGAAGTATAAAGGGGCCCTGTAGCAGCCACCACAGGAGACAACTTTGTTCTTCCCACTGCAGACACAGGAGCATGGAGTTCCCATGCTACCCATATGGCCAGGCATGCCAGATGATGAAGAATAGGAGTGTACCCTGGCAGATATTGGATGAGCCTTGTAAGGTACACCCAAGGTGGGGAGAGTATGGGAAGCAGCCCAGGAGAACTAGACTACCGTTTGTCTGTCATATAGCTGGGGATACTGTCTGTATGTTGTAGTGGGATCCCTGATAACCAGTGGTAGACCACTCTGCTACTGTTAGGGCCCTGGGCTGGATGTAGTGGAGTGGAATGGGACTGCATTCCCCTTCTACTCCATTCCTGGGTTGGCAATTCTCCCCTTCCATAGGCTAGAAGGCCTGCTTGCTGTTTGCTCGGCCTTATGTCTGAACACCCTAGACTGCTTGCTGGATACTCAGCCCTTGGCTGGAGCCCCATAGACAGTGCGTGTTGCTCATCCTGTGCTAGCGTCCCTCAGATTACAACAGATTTAGATGAAATCTCAGGAAAAAACTTCATAACAATAAGAACAATAAGTCAATGGAATAGACTGTCTTGGAATGTTATGGAAGCTCCTTTGTTTTTCAAAAGGAGGCTGCATAGCAATCTCTCTTGGATGGTTTAGACACAACAAACCCTGCATATTTGCAGGGGTTCAGTCTGGACAAGCCTGGCAGTCCCTGCTAACCCTATGATTTTATGATAACCATAATAAAAAAAGGAATCATGATTTATCCCAATCCAGGTCAATGTTTTGTGGAAATTCTGTACTGCAGCCATACTTAATTTTGGGAGTAAAGGCACTTTGAAGGTGCTGCAGGGAGAATTAGCCTAAGGAAGTGCTGTATATTCATCGCACCACTTCATTATTAGTCTCCACTCAGGCTGATTACCATGCTTCCATTGAAGAAGGGGGCTAGTGTAGACACGGCCTAGGAGTCAGCCACAGGATAACAATAGTCCTTTAGTTTAAAAGATCACTTTTCCCACTTTGTCCTCATGAAGTAAAGCAAACAGGAGATCCAAAGTCTGGCCAATGGTATTTTCAAGTGATAAAACAGCAACCAATGTCAGTCTTTTGTCAGCCGTCTTCAATAGAAGATGTTTTAATGACCCTCAGTTTTAACCTCTCTGAGGTGGTGACCTGCAGAGTGAGTAGAATCTGTAAAATCCTGAAAGCAATCCACACATTAGGAAAAGTGTCCTTCAGCTCTGCCTCATGAATGGACTTGAGAACTTTGAGTGCAGAGTGCCTCCCAGGTGGCAAAAAGTAATGGATATTCTCCAGTTCAACACAGAGGCCTTTATTATTGGCCTCTGAATAGTTCACATATGTCAGTATCCAGTAAAGGAACAATTATTAAAGAGTCTTTTCCCATCTGATGAAAGCAGACTAAAGTTAGATCCTCACTCTTGAGCCTCTTCATTGTGCTTCATTTTCCCAAACCATTCTTTGATGGGCACTCAAGTAGCATTATTGAATAAGCTATTCTTCTAGGCTACGTCTACACGTGCAGCCAACATCGAAATAAACTATTTCGATGAATAACGTCTACACGTCCTCCAGGGCCGGCAACGTCGATGTTCAACTTCGACGTTGCTCAGCCCAACATCGAAATAGGCACAGCGAGGGAACGTCTACACGTCAAAGTAGCACACATCGAAATAGGGATGCCAGGCACAGCTGCAGACAGGGTCAACGGGCGGACTAGCGCTTCCGGGGCAACAGCTAGCCGCTCCCTTAAAGGGCCCCTCCCACATACACTCAGCCTGCACAGCACGCGGTCTGAGGAGCCATATAGGCACACAGACCCCGAGCGCCGCAGTCATGGACCCCCAGCAGCAGCAGCAGCAGCAGCAGCAGCAGCAGCAGCAGCTAGAGGTCCACCCAGCCCTCCCGGCAGGAACAGGGCTTGCCCTGGCTCATGCCATGTTGGGGCAGCTGAGCACCTTCTTGCCCCAGGGGAGGAGATGCCCCCAGGGCAGCGGGGCTCAGCCCCTACCCCTGCAGCACCCCGCTCCACCCCCCGCCTCACACGCTGGTGGCTGTGGAGCTACCCCACCAGCACCGACTGGTGGGAGTGGCTGGTGCTTGGGGAGTGGGACGACGACCACTGGCTCAGGAACTTCAGGATGACCCGCCAGACATTCCTGGAGCTGTGCCAGTGGCTCACCCCCGCACTCAGGCGCCGGGACACTGCCATGCGGCGTGCCCTCCCTGTGGAGAAACGGGTCGGCATCGCTGTCTGGAAGCTGGCCACTCCGGACAGCTACCGATCCGTGGGCCAGCAGTTTGGTGTCGGAAAGGCCACCGTCGGGGCTGTCTTCATGGAGGTAAGAGAACCCACAGGGGGAGGCCAGGCCAGGGCAGGGGGGCCAGAGCAGGCCAGGGTAGGGCAGGGCAGGGCAGGGGGGCCAGGGCAGGGCAGGGCAGAGCAGGGCAGGCCAGGGCAGGGCAGGCCAGGGTAGGGCAGGGCAGGGCAGGGGGGCCAGGGCAGGGCAGGGCAGAGCAGGGCAGGCCAGGGCAGGGCAGGCCAGGGTAGGGCAGGGCAGGGCAGGAGGGCCAGGGCAGGCCAGGGCCACGCACACCCTGCTCACCCCTCATTGGGGCTGTCCCATGTGCTTTCTCTGCAGGTCGTGCGTGCCATCAACGCCATGCTCCTGCACAGGCTCGTGAGGCTGGGGGACCCACATGCCACTGTCGCCGCCTTTGCCACCCTGGGCTTCCCCAACTGCTTCGGGGCTCTGGATGGGACTCACATCCCCATCCGCGCCCCGGACCACAGTGGAGGCCGATACCTCAATCGGAAGGGCTACCATTCAGTCGTCCTGCAGGCCTTGGTGGACAGCCAGGGACGTTTCCAGGACATTTACGTGGGCTGGCCTGGCAGCACCCACGACGCCCGGGTTTTCCGGAACTTGGGCCTGTGCCGCCGGCTGGAGGCGGGGACCTACATCACCCAGCAGGAGATCCCTCTGGGGGACACCACCATGCCCTTCTGCATCATCGCAGATGCGGCCTACCCCCTCCGGCCGTGGCTCATGCGCCCCTACACGGGCCAACTCTCCGCCAGCCAGGAGCGCTTCAACGAGCGCCTGAACCGTGCGCGCCAGGTGGTGGAGCGCTCATTCGGTCGCCTCAAGGGACGCTGGCGATGTCTCCTGACCCGCCTGGATGCCAGCCCCAACAACATCCCCCAGATTGTGGGTGCCTGCTGCGCCCTGCACAACCTCGTGGAGAGCAAGGGGGAGAGCTTTCTTCAGGGCTGGGCCGCGGAGGCCGGCAGGGCACACGTGCAGCCACCTGCTGCCCCCAGTCGGCAGGTGGACCCCGAGGGGACCCGGGTCCGGGAGGCCCTGCAGGCCCACTTCGAGCAACAGGCCGCGGGGTGAACTCTGCCCAGGCCCCCTACTGCCCGCCCCTTCCTCCCCCACACTCCTGCCCCAACGCCCACACCATGGAGCACCCCACCGCGCCCCCCCACTTGTCCAGGAGAAATGACAGCACGAACTTGTGGGTGAACGTAAATGTTTTTTTGTCTTAACGATTTTTTTTTTTTTTGTAAATAAATAAATATGTGCAACACAAACCAAAAAGGAGGGACAAACGTTCAACAAAAGCAAGATGTGCACAAATAAAACAATATACAACAACAAAGCAAAGAACTGTGCGCCATCAACAAAAAAGAAAAGCAGGGAGGAGAACGGGGAGAACTATTTACAGGGGGGGACGGGGCAAACAGGGGCACCCACATAAAGCAGTCCCCAAAGTCTGTCCAACAAGGGGGGGGCCACGTCCCGGGCCCCTCGCCCCTACAGCCCAGCAGTGGGCGTGCCCGGCCGGGAGCTCCGCCGGGCCTGCAGTCTGGTCCGCGGCTGGGTGGGAGCGGGCTTCACCGGAAGGTAGTGGCGCCGGCGAGTCTCGGGTGGCTCCAGGGGTCCCTCGGCTCGGTGGCCCTCGCGGGGAGGTGGTGGGGCGATGGCGGACGGCCCGGCGACGGCTGGAGCAGCTGGTGGTGGGGCTGCAGGAGCGGGCATGGTGGGCGGTGGCTCGGCCGGCGCGGCATGGGGGGCCAGGTAGTCGACCAGCCGGTTGATGGTCTCCATATAGGCCCCGCATGCCTCCCTGCGCCAGGCCAGCGCCTGCTCCTGCAGCCGGAGGTGCTGCTCCGACACCTCCATCTGCCGGCAGAGGATGGCCAGCAGCTGGGGGTCCGTGGCCGCCGCCGGTAGCAGGCGTGGGGTCCACCGTCTGGCCCTCCGTGGGGCCGGTGGTTCCTCGGCTGAGGGGCTGCCCTGGAGCGAGGGTCCCGGAGGGCTCTCCGGGACAACCGAGGCCTCGCCAGCGCTCTCTTCCGGTCCTTCGGATGGTGCAGGTGCAGGTGCAGGACACAGGAGAGGAGGGGGGAAAGAAGAATGGAGACAGGCATTAGTGTGGGCCCCGAGCCATGGCCTTTGTCCCCCCCGCCCTGTGCTGCAGGTTCCCCATCCCCGTCCCCGGGAGATGCTGCTGTGATGGATGGGGTTCAGGGGTCCCCCTGCCCTGCACCCCGTCCCCTGGTGGGAGCGACTCTCACTTCACCCCGCAGGGTCTGAGAGCAGGAGAGCTTTCTTAGGCCACAGATGGCCAGTTTCTGGCAGGAGTGACAGCACCAGCTGTCGGAAGAGACAGTCCTTCCAACCCGTCGTGGGGAGAAGACCCCAAGGGGGGCCCGTCTGGGATGCAGCTTTCCCCCTCCTCTGGCTGGCTGCCTACCAGCTCTCCCTTCCCCTAGCCTCTACCTGTGGCCCCCGCCCTCGCCCCCCAATTCCAAGCCAGCTCGGCTCCTCCCTCCTGTTTGCTCAGGACAGAGGTGTCACCTGCCAGCTGTAGCGCCAGGATCCTCCTTTGGCCCTGGGAGCTCCTCGGCTCTGGTGGCTCATATGTAGCCTGAGTCTCCCTTTGGCACTCCCCCCACTCCATCACATGCTGCTGCTGCGGGGTGTCCCACCCCCTCCGCCCGGGGGCCCCTCGAGGTTCCGCTCCCCCCTGGCCCGGGGATGGGGCATGGCACTCTCATGCAGGGTGGCGGGGGGCAGGGGCTGATGGCTGCAGTGCTGTGAGGGCCATGGCCCTGGTGTCCTTAGAGCCATGGCCATGTGAGCGTGTGGGGGGCCCTGGACACATCTCTGTTCCCCCCGCCCCTCAAGCCCCGGGGTGTCCACCAGAGAGGGGTACCTACCTGTGGGTCCGCTCCCACGGTCCAGAGATCCCCGGGGGTCGGAGGCCCTTCTGCTGCTCCGGGATGGCAGGAGGAGGATCTGCAGGCTGGATTCTGCGGAGGAGGAGCCCCCCTCCTCCTCCTTCTCCTCCTCCTCCTCCTGCCGTGATGTCCCGGGGATGGCCTCCGGGGGGGGCCCACGGGGTGCGGGGCTTGCCTCCAGGGCGGAGTCCATCTGCAGGGCCTGCTCGGGCTCGTCAGCCGAGGTGTCAAGGGTGGCCGGAGGGGAGGAGGTGTGCCGGGAGCCCAGGATGTCCCTGAGCTCCCTGTAAAAGGGGCAAGTGACGGGGGCGGCCCCAGATTGGCTGGCCGCATCCCGGGCCCAGGCGTGACCCTGCCGCAGCTCCTTGACCTTACTGCGGACATGGTCAGGAGTGCGGGCAGGGTGACCCCGGGCAGCCATGCCGTCGGCCAGCCGAGCGAACGCATCTGCATTCCGCCTCTTGCTCCCCATTACCTGGAGCACCTCCTCCTCGCTCCAGAGCCCCAGCAGGTCCCGCATCTCGGCCTCCGTCCAAGAGGGGCCCCGCTGCCGCTTCCCAGACTGCGTGGCCCTCTGGCTGCCCTGGCTGCTCTGCCTCCCCTTGGGGGGGATCCCCTGGGGGCGCTGGGGGGGCTGCTGGGCAGCCATAGCCGGTGTCAGGGGCTGAGGGCTGTGCAGGCTCGCCGCGTGTGCAGGCAGGAGCCTGCACGTTGCCTCAGCTTCCTGCAGTCAGGGCGGGGGAGGGGACCTTTAAGGGGCCGCTCCACGCGGCCACCAGTGAGCTGAGGGGCTGGAGAGAGCGTCTCTCAACCCCCCAGCTGATGGCCGCCATGGAGGACCCGGCAATTTCGACGTTGCGGGACGCGGCTCCTCTACACTGTCCCTACTTCGACGTTGAACGTCGAAGTAGGGCGCTATTCCTATCTCCTCATGAGGTTAGCGACTTCGACGTCTCGCCGCCTAACGTCGAAGTTAACTTCGAAATAGCGCCCGACGCGTGTAGCCGCGACGGGCGCTATTTCGAAGTTACTGCCGCTACTTCGAAGTAGCGTGTACGTGTAGATGCAGCTCTACTGACCTTCCCACCACCTCATCTCTGCCCTTGTAACCAAAGCTTGTTTTTCAATGAATGCAACTTTCCTTGAAGGCAGGCTAGTAACCAAAACAGCACCTCAAAGCTAGTACCCCAGGCAGTTACCTGTGTTTCCTGCCTCTAATTCCCGCCCTGTTCAGACCTCCCTGTGTGTAGTCAGGAAGACTGTGATTTATGCCTTGTGAAGATTTTCACATTCTTATCTTAAAGTTTATAACACTGAGGTCTTTCCTATTGCCAAGGGATCAGCAGCTTTTAAAGCCTCTGTTGTCACTATGTCCAGTAAGACACATGTCTAGGGTCATTTTGCCTCTCTAAATTTATGGTTCCAGTGCTATGCCCTTGGTAGATTGTTGCATCGCCAGCCTGTGCGTCTTCAGTGTGTGTATTTAGATCAGTTCTGAAATTAGCTTCTTGTCAGATGGTATTTTTTCCAGAAAAGCACAAGTCATCCAAAATTTTCTCTCTTACCTTTTGGTCATCTCCTAACTACGGTGTGTACCCACATACTATAAGGAGAGTTACCGCTTCCTGACAGAGTTTAACATTCATCTGTTTGGCTGACCATCTCATAACATCAATCACTTGCCTCTGTATGTTTTCATCCAGAATAAATCCAATATTATTTCAGGATGTTGAACTTCCTGAAAGGTAGATTTTTTAATCCTTCACCAGCAGCTTAGTGCTGAGCTTTCTGTTCAGGCTCTTGTACACAGGCCACATTTTCTCTTCACCTCTTTCAGACCTCAGAAAGTGTCTCTGAACTTCTTCCAGTCAGCATTCCTGTATCCCAGCTTGCACATCTTCTCTCACTTGCTTCTTTAACTGCCCTTGTCCAGTTACAACACTGGGGCAAGGCTGTTGTATATCATTTGCACGGAGCACCTTTAGGCCCCTAGGGTACACTTGTCACTGATGTCAGTTCACATTGACATATCTATTGGACAAACTTTACAGATTGGCTGCTCAGATTTGATATTGGATTTTTCATTCTCCTATGTGAGCTGTCTGCCAAGGTTGGGGGGCCTCACCTGCCCCAGAAACTGGGATTTATTTGCCTTCATATCCTCATCATAGGGCCTGTGTGACATTTTATAGATGCAGCCATGCGCCAGCTACCTATCAGGCCCAGCTAAGAAATGTCACCAGTTGAGCTGTGACGACTTATTGAATATTCACAGCTGCCTTGCATAGCTGCAGGACATGCCCCTACCCACCTCTAAGGCACGCATCTAATGGGAATTGGTTGTTTCTCTATCTGTCTGTTCTGTAATATATAATGCATATGCTTTACATTTTCTAACACAAATTGTGTGTGTCGTATATGTGCTCATGTATATGTGTTTCTTTTCTGCGTATACCTGTGTATGTACTATATATACGTATATAAACTGCAAACGTGGGTTGTGGTAGAAAGAGAAAATGAGCTTATCTTTAAATTTTAGTAATCATGTTTTTACAGCTCAAGAGAGCATTTTCTTAAGATTTAGTGATTTGTAAATGAGATGGAGGCTTGTTTCTGTTTGCAGCCTGTGCAGAGTACTGTACATACAGTATAGCCATGGTCAAATGGGTGGATGTATACCCAGAATCCTGTATTCCTTAAACGCTAATGAGAAGGACCAGTCTTTCTTTGGTTGCCTGGATTTTATTAATATTACTCAGCTGTGTCATACAGGCATGAATTATTTGTGGTGGAGCAGTAATTTTTCTCTAGCTGCTTAATACCAGCTCAAAGATATTCAAACTCTGCTCTCATCACTGGAGAGAGATGGCATATTAATCCACTTTGCTTATTCTGCAGTTATTTAGATACAATATATGTAGATTATTGTGTCAGAATTTTGGTCCCAAATTACTAAAGGTGTATCTCTGGAGGAAGCTTTAACATTTCTTTCTTCTGTTTAGAAAACGCTACTATGATGAGGTCTTTTACTTCCATATTTCATAGTTAACATTAACTAACAAGCCCCATGACCTGAGCAGGCTTATTTCAGAATGTAGGCAAAATACATGGCTTGCCAATCGAGGGCTTTCTGAGTTCAATTTTCCTGAGTCTTTTCAGTTCATGCCATTTGTTGTGCTGATTGTTTCCAAGTGTATAACTGCTCCCTGTAGCCTGTAATTGCAAGGTCAGTCTAAGGTGAAGCTTTGCCTCATTTGGGGAAAGACACCAACAGTCTGTTTAGGACATATGCTGTTGCCTTGTCCTTTTCTTGAATCCTTTGGCTAGCTCAGCATGCTACATATAGGCTGGGTCTACACTTCCCCCCAACGTCGAAAGGGGCATGGTAATGAGGGCGACAGGAGATTACTCATGAAGTGCTGAGGTGAATATGCAGCACTTGGTTAGGCTAATTTTCTTCTGAGGCAACTTCAAAGCATCAAACTTCAAAGTGCTGTCATGCGTGTAGCTGCGGGCACTGCGAAGTGTCTGTGCTACTTCGAAGTCCTTTTACTCCTCAGTTTGACACTTCGAAGTTGCTGTGGGGGAAGATTAGCCTAATCAAGTGCTGCGTATTCATCACAGCACTTCATTAGTAATCTCCCATCACCTTGATTACCATGCCCCCTTCAAAGCTGGGGGCAAATGTAGACCCAGCCTTAATGAACGGGGCACCACAATCAGACTGGGTATGTGACTGAGGCTACTTTTGCTTCCATCTAACTGGCAGCTTACTAGATTTTCTTCCTGTTTGAGCTTGCATTTTGTGGGAACAAAAGAAGTCCTATTACTCTGATGTGATGCTCAACTTAAGAGTGGGGCCTCTCCATAATTCCAGACCATTTTTTGTTTTTGTTTTTAAAACTACAGTGACCCTTGTTTTTTCAAAGCTTCTGACTCCTGATCAGTTTTCAGGCCTAACTGGAATTCATTGACTGAGCAGTCTGGGTGAGAAGGAGAGAGAGAGAAGGGACGTGGGGATACAAATCAAGGCTTGTTGCCTGTCTGTAGAGAACGTAGCAACTGTAAATTCAATTGTATAAGGCTATTGTTTGGACAAACAGCTTGCAATTGTTCCTGAGCACCTTTGTACAATCAGCCCATTAGACTTAGTTTTGATGATGCATTTTGATTGAAAAGCTTTTGGGGCAGGGACTTCAACCATTTTTTAAAAATAAAAAAGTTTCATTTACAGAACTAATTTAGGTTGTTGTGTAAGAACCTCCTCTACCTGGGGTTGTCTACGTAACATTTACTAAACCCAAGAACTTACGGAAATAAAAAAGAAAAACCAATGAGCATGCGTTAAGTCTTTAAAAAAAATCAGTGCAGTGTGGTTACTGAATAACTTTCACCTTTTTATTTATTTTGTAATTTTTCAGTTTTTTCTTTTCAATCTTCCTTTTTCCTCCCCTCCTCTTGTTTGAGTAAATGAAAAAATAGTTGTAAAAGTTTAAATAAATGAAATCAGAGAATAAAAGAAGTGAAGCACATTTTGGTTTCTGCAAAGCCCTGAATATTCAATAAGTAATTCCGCACCTTCCCAAAGTAGTACCTCTAACACAAATCCATTTTGACTCCAGTGCTGGTAAAAAAGACAAGAAAAGTGAATTAAGTGTCAGATTCAAGATGAAAACCACACTTCACTTTGTTCCAAGCCTGTGTCTACACAGGAAGCACAGTGACTAAGTTTACACTTTGAGTTTGGGATGCAATTCCCCTGTTTGTGTACACAGACACAGGGTGGCTTGATGAGACTTAGAACCAAGTATGAAGAGTGTAGCTGCAGGAGCATGGGCGCTGCCAGTAGTGGCCTGGCTGTGCGCCATGCCGAGTATACACAGTGAGTAAGTATTAGGCATGGTTCAGTCTGCCTCCTCTTAGTCCCTGTGAACGCTCCCCAAATTACCATAACTACACTGCTTTTTATACTTGTGTACAGGAGCAGGGAATCACATCCTTAACTCAGAATGAGAATATAACTGAGCAATGCCAACTGACTCTGGTCATTATGGGTTGGGGTCAATCTTGGGACCTCTGGAGTTTAATGCATGAGTTAAAAGACACATGTCCTTTAGTCAAGGCTATAGCAGGCTCATCAGTCTCTAGCCGGTCTAGTGCCAATAGAGGTTAACAGAACACCAAATGAAGAAGGCATGGATTACAGTTGCATCTCATGTAGCCCTACCTGAACTAGCTTTAATCTCATTAGCATTGGCAACAGTTTCAGTGAAACAGTGAAAACACAGCCTTCAATGCAGGCTGTACAAGCTCTCCTGAAACCTTGTGCAATGGTCTCCCTCACCTTGAGAAAACCGGGATGGGTGGGGGCTTTACTCTTGAAATGACACCTGGAGCCCCAGAGTGTTCAGGAGTTAAGGATTCTGCACTCAAAACCTCCTGGATGTGAGTCTCATTCACACACAGTGTATATCTATACTGCAATTAGAAGCCTGTATCTGGCCCGTGCCAGCAGACACAGGCCTGTGGGGCTTTGGCTAAGGAGTTGTTTAATTGTGGTGTAGCTGTTCAGGCTTGAGCTGGAGCCCAGGATCTTAGAAATGAAAGAGTGCCAGAACTCAGGTTGTAGCCAGAGCCTGAATGTCTACACCCCAGTTAAAGAGCCTCATGGGCTCAATTCCTGGGCCAGCCATGGGAATCTAATTACAGTATAGGCATAACCTCAGATCCCTTTACACAGCTCTGGCTGTGAGTGCAAATTACACTTAACATTAAAACTACATTCCCTTCACTTTAAAGTTCCTTTGCAGAGTCAAGCCAGTGCAAAGAGGCCAGAGGGTGAAGAAGAATTTACCTCTGTGTCCGGCTGCTGCTGTTTAAGCCAGGTTTTTAGCTTTAGCATGCTACACCTCCAGTATCCCATGAGTGACGTTTTCTATGGCATTACTGATTTGATTCTGCAGATCATTTTGCACAACTTGTCCCTTTCTCTGGAACTCTTTTCAGCTACTGGCCCCGTGCAGATGGTTCATTGGTCTGAGACAGGTTGAGCTGGGGTTCAACTTGTTTGGTTGGTTTTTTTTTTGGTATTATTTCTGAACAGAAACAACAAATAACAAGAAAGAAAGCCCGAGATCCTGTTTGGAAATGGATATTGATTTTGGAAACTGAAATGGTGTGGACTTGTGGGTTATGCTTCTAATAAGCACCCCTACTTTAGCATGCTCAGCTTGTGTTTTAAGCCTCTCAACTTTCTCTGATTATTATTAATTATTAGACCTGGGTAACACAGATAAAACAATAAATATTTAAGATGGTGTGTACAGTACTAACTTATACTGATCTAAGTTATGTTTGCATACTGCTGCCACAGTTAATACATTTCTTGTGCACATACATACATGGCTCCTTGTGGTGGGGATACTCCTACACAACAGGATCAATTGTATTGATACACAGTGGAGTGTACCATGGGTAGGTATCCCACCTTGCAACTCACCACTATCCAGTCCAGTGTGTTTTGAGCAGTTTTTGAAATGCCTGATGGAGCTGAAATGAGTCACTAAGAGGTGACTGGAAACATGGGGTCCTATAATACAATGTTCTCCACTTTGGGAGGAACAATGTGTATCACACATACAGAATGGGAAGTGAATCCCTAGGAAGGAGTACAGCAAGGTCGCAACATTTGCAAATTCAATTATTTGCAGACACTGGCCTCCCTCATGTGGTACTGCGAGAGGAAGGGGTCTCACCTGGCCCCTCTGTTGTGGGTCCGCTGAAGCCCCCTGCCTGCTGTTGCTCCCTCCCGAAGCAGCCTGTGTGAAGCAGCTTCCTAAGAAAAGGCTACCCCTTGTGAGGCTGCTCCGAAGGACGTGCCCCCAATGTAATGGCTGAAATGCAGGACCCACATCGATTTCGTTCCCCCTCTAACAACACAAACCCTTCTGGATCCAGTGACTCAGCTTAGTAGATGTGCACTATTGCACTGAGCTTGTTGGCATGCCAAGGAAATACAGCCATTGGGAACGCTGCCCTTGTGAGTGAGTGGTGGGGGTGGCATGAGACACATTTGTGTCCTGGGCCTGTGGCTCCATCATGAACAGCATGGGGGAGGCGTGCATGGAGCTGAAGTTTGAATATGACCAACGCTTCAACCACTGGTTTGCCTAGAAGTTCCTAAAGGGAGAGAGTGCGGGGGGACCCCTGTGTTCAGCTCTTCAAGCACTATCAGCTCTGTATGCAGGTGGGACAGCAGGGGGCAGGGCTGCCTTTGGCTTCCATCTCTGGGCCGTGGGCAGAGGGTAAAACAATATTCACAAAATTTAACATTTGCGAGAGTTCTCAACACCAAACCCTCATGAACGGCACAACCCTACTGTACTTGCAGAAAGGGGCCTAGGGGTCATAGGGGACCACAAGCTAAGTATGAGTCAACAGCACGACGCTGTTGGAAAAAAAAATCAAACGTCATTCTGGGATGCATTAACAGGAGTGCTATGAGCAAGACTCTAGAAGTAATTCTTTTGCTCTACTTTGCCTGATTAGACCTCAATTGGAGTACTGTGTCCAGTTCTGGGCACCACTTTTTAGGAAAGATGCAGAGAAATAGGAAAAGATACAGAGAAAAGCAACTAGAATGATTAAAGGCATAGAACGTGCTCATTTACGGCTGAAGCCCCAAATGCTGGCACCCTCACCCTGCTGTGGGGCTGAAGCCCCTGTCGCCAGCTCCTCCCCTTGCAAGGCTGAAGCTCTGCACCAGCTTAGGGATGAAGCACCAGTTGCTGGCAAGCCCTGACCACCAAAGGCTCCCCTCCATGGGGCTCAAGCCCTGAAGCCCCTCCCACCACAGCTGTGAGACAGAAGCCCCTATCACTGGTGGGCCTCTGCCCCCACCTCTGCAGTGTTGAAGCCCTGATCTCTAGGGTCCCCCTCCATGGGCTGAAGGTCCAATCCCCAGTGTCCTGCCCCCCATGAGTCTGAATTCCCAGTGCCCCCCACCAGGCTGAATCCCTGATTTGCAAGCCCTCTCCCCGATTCCCAGCATGCATGCGCATGTGCACACACACACACAGAAGCCCAGATCCATGCTCTCCCTCTCCCCCTGACCCCTCTGTCATGGGGCTCAAGATGGGACTGGAAGGGCTTAATCCTTAATCCTTAATCCTTAATCCTACCTGCCCATTGCTTCCTGTGAGGGAGAAGCATCCACAGCCCAGGGCCAGATTCAATTTTTGTGGGCCCGGAGCTGAACATTTGTGGTCTCCCGGGGCAGTGGAGCATGGCAGAGGGAGATCAGCTCCCAGAAGAAGGGGCCAGCTCAAGGCAAAGGGGCATAACATGGCAGGGGCAGCTTCGCTTTGCCCAGGCCCATGCAAAGGCATTATTTACAAACTGGCAGTTGTCAGGCACACAGTGGGCTGCCCAGATCTGTGCTTCCAGCAGGCCTCACTCCCCCCAGGAGCGATGCCATGCCCCACAGCCCATGACTCAACATTCCCCCCAGACTTCCTATAGCCAGGGCCCCCAACAGCCCTGCCAGAAGCACAGCACCTTGCCCACAACCCTGGCCTCCCTGCTGACAGCTCCCACAACCGCAAAGAACCCCCACTGCCTGGTCTTCCCACGTCTTTCCAGCCACTTCACAGCCCAGTACAACCATCAGAGCTCTCTAGAGACCCATCCCCCGATAGGCTGCCTCCTAGACACGTTCACTGACCCTGCTGGAAAGCGACTGTGTCAGCGGAGCCAGGGCTGGTCCCGGCGCGGGGAATCATTCCAGCCCCGTAGCCAATTGACTGTAAGTATATATTTTTATTGTTTACCTATTATTTTTATGATAATGCAGTATTTCTTCTTAATGTTATTTTGAATGTTTATACAGCAGAGTTCTGATTGAGCCATTGAACTGGCTTAAATCCAAGCAATTTTACCAGGTGTTCCATATTTGGCATAGGCAAATATGGTCACTCTACTCACAACCCTTTGCACCCCCCATTTCAGCACCCCCTACCAGACATAACCCAAATCCTCTGCTCCCTCCCACACCCATTCCCCCTCCCAAAGCCTGTGCCCCAATCCTCTGGCCCACGTCATAACCCAAACCCTTGCACCCCAGTCTGCTGCCCCCAGGTCACAACCTCCTCCTTCATCTGCACTCCTGCCTAGATACCATCCTCCTCCTGCACCCCAGCTCTTTTCTGCACCCATCCACCATCCCTGACTCCAGAACTCCTCCATTAATATCATGGAAGCATGTGGCCCTTGACCACTTACGAAGTCTTTGGAGAGACCCCTCTTCCATGAGTCATTATTACTCACCGCTGCTCAGGGTGTGCCAGACAGTTTCTAAGGCCAACTGAAGGTAAAAGCTGATTGCTTCCCATTGCTTTAAATAAACTTTCCTGCAGGGCAGGAACCTTTTGTCTGGCATCTCCCATCCTCATGGAAAATTGCTAGGTCCAATATGGATTCCAGAACTGGGTGGCAAGGTCATATGTTTTTCTAGGAACATTCCCAATTTAGGTGTACAGGACAAACATGACCATTCACAAGTTGTTGATTTGGGTACTGAATCATTAAAATATCTGAAGTAATTGTCCTCATTAACACATTTAGAACTATAAACAGTTTCACACTTCTTATTTCTAACTTGAATATAGGAATGATACATGCACAAAAATAGGATATACAGATTCAGCAGATTGTAACTGTAAAATTGATATGTTTCACAGCCTGTTTAGCATAAAGCATATTCAAGTTATGCAATTTCATATTCATAAGACAATTTTCATAAAGCATGGGGGTGCCTGACAGAGCTTAGTAATTTAAATGCATCAGCAAAACTTTAATACAAAAAGATCCAAAGTTGTTATATCTGATAGAGCAAACTATTATGATATTATGGATATACTAAGCCCCTGTATACAACTAATCAAAAACTCAAAAGGATTGATTAAGTTGGAGAAACTATACAGAAACTGAAAGCTATTGGAAGTATTCAGAAAATAGACCCTTCAAAACAAGTGTCAGCTTAAGAGGAAGTTGTGTTGCTAGGAGACAGTCACCGCACTCTATCAGGACAACATATGTTCTTATTTTAAATAAGAAATGTTGATTAATGCAAGTACTTAAATAATGAACAATGATTTCTTATTGCAAAGGCTGAGTGAAGCACTTTAAATGTATTTGATGGAACACCAATGAAAAAGTGGAAGTGTTCAAAGTAAACCCAACCACTGTGTGTCATAATAAAAGGACGGTCAGGACATACATTCACTGATTGATTGATAGTGCACAGACACCAGCTGCAAAGTGCACTGATGAAGCGATTCCGGTTCAGAAGTCAAATAAGAATAAATAAAGCTAATAAACAGCCAGCAATCAAATGCTTATCCTGCTAATGCTAAGTCCAGCTGAAGATGTTAGCAGGGAGACAATTGATATTGCTGCATAATGGACTGTCAAAGAAGGTGGAGAGATTTCTAAACTGACTTTGCATAAAGAAAGAGATTCCGCATGATCAGAAGGAATACAGTGTTGTGTGAAAGAGGTTAGATCCCTCAGGGCAGCTGTAGGAAGATCAGCATGACAGAGATATCCAAACCAGAGTCCAATCTCTGGAACGAAATTGTAGCAGGTTTCCAGCAGTTGCTTAAACCGGTGACATTCTGAAAGCAAAATTGGAATGTGAAGATCTGCAAAGCTTGGGCTTTGGGATGAGACTCAGCACAGCAACCATATGCAGTTACAGATATAAAAGGGCAACAGAGAAGCTCTGTTTTCTGACAACTACATGAAGCCCAATCCATGTTATGATCGGAAACAGTCCTAGAACATCTAATATGTTTAAATTTGATTTTGAATAAGGAAACTGACATAAACTGTGAGACTGTGAATGTGTACTTTACCTAAATGGCCTCAATTAAAAAAAAAATTGGGAAGAGTGGCATAGGTAAGTAGTTCATGAAAATTACTTAACAAGCTTGTATAGTCTATTAACCCTCACACTGGGCATATAGAACAGAAAATAAAATTGTCACCAAAAATCGATCAAATCCACCCCTCCCTTTTATTAATTATATAAGATGACTGAATGGATTTAAAAGTCTTTCAGATATTCATTTGCATATAAAGCACCAAATTTGTTTTATCTGAATTTATGTGTCTTCTAACAATTCTGCCAGATTCTCTTATGGTCAAGTTTGCTGATGAAAATGTTCACAGAAATTGCAAATATAAGAAAATATTTGTGGAAACCAAATTTTGACCTCTTTTGATTCTGAGTATTTTGTTCAAACATTCAAGGAATGGAAAAAAAATGCCATAAGCCAATCAAAATTAAAGAAATTTCAATTTTTGAATATAAAGTATTTAAAAAAACACTTATTAACAAACTAAAGGCCTATGGTTAAATAGTAGAAATTAAGAACATAAGCATGTAAGAACAGCCATACAGGGTGAGACCAAAAGTCCATCCAGCCCAGTAGCCTGTCTGCTGACAGTGGCCAGTGCCAGGTGCCCCAGAGCAGTGGGACCGAAGACAAATGATCAAGCGATTTGTCTCCTGCCATCCATCTTCAGCTTCTGATAATCAGAGGCCAGGGACACCATTCCTACCCTTGGCTAATAGCCTTTTATGGACCTAACCTCCATGAATTTATCAAGCTTTTTCTTAAATTCTGTTATGGTCCTAGCCTTCACAGTCTCCTCTGGCAAGGAGTTCCACAGGTTAACCATGCGCTGCGTGAAGAATAACTTTCTTTTATTAGTTTTAAACCTGCTACCCATTAATTTCATTTGGTGTCCTCTAGTTCTTGTATTATGGGCACAAGAAAATAACTTCTGCTTTTTCACCCTCTCCACACCTGTCATAATTTTATATATCTCTATCATGTCCCCCCCAGTCTCCTCTTCTCTAACCTGAAAAGTCCCAATCTTTTTAGCCTCTCCTCATACAGGACCTGTTCCAAACCCCTAATCGTTTTAGTTGCCCTTTTCTGAACCTTTTCCAGTGACAGGATATCTTTTTTTGGGTGAGGAGACCACATCTGTACACAGTATTCAAGATGTGGGTGTACTGTAGATTTACACAGGGGCAGTAAAATACTCTTTGTCTTATTTTCTATCCCTTTTTTAAATAATACCTAACAGCCTATTTGCCTTTTTGACAGCCTCTACACACTGTGTGGATGTTTTCAAGGAACTATTATCTGGTGAAGGATGGTTAACAGAGAGGTAGCCATGTTAGTCTGTAACAGGCTGGGCAAAACCTTTGCCAAAGCATACATGGACACAGATCAGGCTTCAAGAAACTCAATACACATAAGCTGGTCAGTGAACAATGGAGTGAGCCATTCTGTTAAAGACCTGAGAATTTGTGTCCTGGAACAAAAAAGAATTTAAAAACAGATTAGAGTGAGAAATTTGTGAGCTGGAATTTATATTCAAATTTGACACATTAGCACGTGGTATGAACAGAGACATCAATTACCTCACATATTACAGGGACTGCTTCCCTTCCTTTGATGCTTGCAATTACCTCAGACACAACAATTAACATTCCCCACCCCTCATCCCCTTCCCTCAGTCCTATGTATTTGTTTTATCAGTTTTTATTGCAAGGTTTTTTTGTTTTTTTGTTTGTTTTTGGTCCTCTGTACTTATAAATGTCAGTCTGTATTGGAAATTAGACTGATCTGAAGAAGTGGTCTGTCCCATGAAAACTCATCACCAAAAAAATCATTTTCTTCAAGTGCTACATTTCTGCTGGTGAAGGATGAATAAACTGGTGAAACTACAAGCTGAGTATGGCTAATCTGCAAAGCAAAAAGTAAAGGAAAACAAATTGAATAAATTATTTTGTATAAACTAAGTCAATCAAATATAGAAGAAAGAAATTCCTTCCACCCCACTACCTCCTGGCCAGGCCCCAATTAAGAAGTAACCAGAGGGAAAAATTTTGCACAGTGGCCTAAAATCATCAGATTGCTGACTTTCTTTTTTTCAAATTGGCTTTTAGAAGTGTCAGTTCAGAAGTGGAGGGTTTGCACTGAAAATGCTCTGCTCTCTTTTGCTCAGTGGAATGGCAAAGCGTGAGAACCTGATCAAAGTCCACTGAAGTCAAGGTATGTCTTTTCATTGACTTCCATATACTGTCAATTATGCCTTAAAATTGAATTCTCCCCATCAGACAACAATCATTTTAGACATCAAATTTTGGGCTAAACTGACCAATGTTGAGAACTGATTTATTGAGATATTAGCCGTTAGCTAGACAACAAAAACTCAGTTATCCAGCACGCAGATAACCAGAACTTTTGGTTAATTGGCATGCTGTAAAGGGGGTTACCTAGCTGAAACCGGCTGCTGTGGGGCCAGCTGCGGCAGGGCTGGTTACCCATCCAAGGCCAGATGAGCAGGCCAGATGCCTAGCCAGGGCCAGGGGATGCCAGATAATGAAGATTTTCCTGTACATCTTCCCCAGCAATGGTAAGATTGTAGCTATTATCTTCTTAAAATCTTTCTTTAAGAAGAAGTTATCTATTTTCCCTTTTGCTGCCTTGAGGTCAGAATCAAAAAGGTCACTTTTGAAATGCAGGCTTTAGTCTAATAGTAGGCATTTCGAAAGAACTTGCCGTCAAACAAGCAGCCAATCAAAACTTTTCTCTAACTTAATAAAATTCTGCTACGGTTATAACTAATTATGTATTTTGTAAGAAAATAGTTGTTGGCTTTGTTTTTTATTTGCTGATAAATGTTAATACAGGTTGAACCTCTCTAGTCCAGCACTCTTGTGATCTGACCAGTGCCAAACATAATAATTTGGACTATAGGAGGTCAGTATTGTCTAGAAGCAATACCAACACTTCCTCTACTTACTGACCTCTTAGAAGACATTTAGAGCTAAATAACAGCACAGAACACTGATAGTCAGGACTGGTGGTTGTAAGCAAACTTTATGGTACCATGGGAAACCTGATTACAAATGTTGCTGGACAAGACAGTCCTGGATTAGAGAGGTTCAACCTGCACACTGTCAACCCTTGGCATCTGACTTTCAGCCAATATCTGCAGCCTTGTTGAGATGTTTTCTTTGGGAGGAGTGGCTGATTATGAGACTACAGTATTTCTTCAATACAATCTTGATTATTTACAGAGATTGTACACAAAGTCCTACCTGAATAAATTAGAAGCAAACAAGAAGGAGTTTGCTTGTTCAGAAATCCAGCCCTGCTTTCCTTCTGGTTTTTGTTTTCCACTGAGCTCTATTTCTGCTTCCTCTAAGGGATATGATGCCAATTACTTGTCTGGCTTTCTCTGACCCACTGCTTCTTTCTTGATTTTTTTCACACCTGCTCAGACAACTGCAACCAAATCATTGCCCCAGCCCTGCTTTTCCAATCATGTCTTGAGAAGCATTTGAGCCACATAGCTCAACTTCTGCTGAAGCCTGGCTAGTCGAGACCATGTCTTGGGCAGTGGCTTCTATTATTTACCTATCACTAAGCCAAGGGGAATTTAATTACTCCTTCATTTAGCCTGAATGAAATGGGGCTAGCATGCCCATCTGCTTCAACAAGATCAGAGACTGCACATCAGTTGAAAACATCCCTTCTTGCACCCACCAATATCCTCCAGCACAATCATATATGGTTCTGGTTCCCATACTAACACTTAGATAGGTAGATCTGAATAAGCAACTTTATTAGGATTAAAACTATATTTTACTTCAGGAGTGCTTATAATTTGCAAATAATCTGGTTGGGTTAAAGACCTCAATGGTTAGGATTAATTGGCACAATTTTGTAACACCTCATTGTTTTAAAATATATTCAGGAGACTTATGCACACAATACTGATTCTGAGCCAAAGAAAATTTTCCACTCTTCTTGTCCCTGGAAAAGATAAAAAGACCGGTTCTTTGAGAACAGGCACACTGTATCCAGGTGGTCTGGACACATTTTAAATCAGTAACAAACATTTTGAAATGATGTAATGACCAAAATGGCAAAATATTTTAAGTGCTACCATGCACCAAATTATGAGTTTCTCTTACAAATTTTCAATTTTTTTCCTATAAGGTACTCATTGTTGCCTCATATGGATATGTAGTTATAAGTAGTGAACAGTGGTGTGCTAAACACATCACATCCAATTCTGCTGTCTTCTAAGGTCAAATTCCATGTTTTTCTATCTTTTCATGGAACCATTGCTAAATTTAGGTATTACATGTAAAATGCATTAAAAATGCAAAGCAAATCACTCAAAAATTAAGAAATGCCAGAATAAAGCTTCCTGGTAAAACTTTAATTCTGCCCTAGCATGTGTACTCATTATAACGTAATGTTTATTTATGTGATTGCATACTTGGTGTTCCACATGACCCCAGTTGCTTTCAATGCCCAGGATGTTGTGGAGCAAGCTGAAGTACATGATGCTTTTTTTGCCTGTCTTTACAGACAAGGCCAGCTTCCAGAGTGCTCCACTAGGCAGCATAATATGGGAAGGAGGTGGGCAGCCCTCAGTTGCGAAAGAACAGGTTAAAATCTGTGTAGCAAAGCTGGACATACACAAATTCCTGGGGCTAGATCAAATGCTTTTGAGGGTACTGAGGGAGCTGGCTGATGTGATTGCAGAGCTATTGGCCATTATTTTTGAAAACATGGTGATTCGGGTAGGTCCGAAGTAAATGGAAAATGCAAATATAGTGCCCACCTTTAAAAAGGGAAGGAGGAGAATCAAGGGAACTACGGACTGGTCAACCTCACCTCAGTTCTTATAAATATCATGGAGGAGATCCTCAAGGAATACATTTTGAGGTGATGAAAGTGACCAGAAATAGTCAATGTGGATTTACCAAAGGCAGGTTATGCCTGACAAACTTGATTGTCTTCTAGGTTGAGGTAACTGGCTCTGTGGATATGGGGAGGAGAGAGACATAATAATATAACTTGACTTTGGCAAAATGTTTGGTACTGTCTCCCACAATATCTTTGTCAGGAAGTTAAAGTAGTATGGATTAGATAAATGGACTCGAAGGTGGATAGAAAGCTGACTAGATCATTGGGCTGAATGTGTAGTGATCAACGCCTCTATGTCTGGTTGGCAGCCTGTATTAAGCAGAGTACCCTATGGGCCTGTTCTGGGGCTGATTTTGTTCATTATTTTTATTAATGAGCTGAATGAGGGGATGGATGCACCCTCAGCAAAGATGCAGATGATACTAAATTAGGGGGAGAGGTTGATACTCTGGGGGGTAGGGAAAGGATCCAGGGAGACCTAGACAAATTGGAGGATTGGGCCAAAAGAATCTTTATGAAGTTCAACAAGGACAAGTGTAGAGTCCTGCACTTAGGAAAGAGAAATCCCAAGCACAGCTACAGGCAGGGAACCTATTGGCTAAGCAGCAGTTGTGAAGAAAAGGACCTGGGGATTACAGAGAGTATACTGGGATGCATTAGCAGGAGCACTGCCAGTAGATCTAGGGAAGTGATTATTCTCATTTATTCAATACAGATGAAGCTGCATCTGGAGCATTGCATCCAATTCTGGGCCCATTACAGAAAGGATGTGGGAACACTGGAGGGAGTCCAGCAGAGGGCAACAACAATTATTAGTGGTCTGGAGCACATGACTGAAGGATTTGGACTTATTTAGTCTACAGAAGAGAAGAGTGGGGGTGAGAATTTGATAGTAGTCTTCAACTACATAAATGGGGGTTCCAAAGAGGATGGAGAGAGGCTGTTCCCAGTGGTGTCAGATGATGGAATGAGGAGCAATGGTCTCAAGTTGCAGTGGGAGAGCACTAGTTTGAATATTAAGAAAAAATATTTGACTAGGAGAGTGGTGAAGCTCTGGAATGGGTTATGTAATGAGGTGGTAGAATTGCCTTCCCTAGAAGTTTTGGCTTGAAAAAGCCTGGCTGGGATGGTTTAGTTGGGCTTGGTCCTGCTTTCAGCAGGGAGCTGGATTTGATGACCCCCTGAGGTTTCTTCCAACATCATGGGTCTATAGTTCTATGATGGATGGGGCCCACTAAGTGAGCAGCTATTGAATGTCTGTTTTTTCCTCATCGTTCAAAGCCTGGCCTCTTTCCTTATTTACGTCATGCTACTCAGGCCCTACTCTGAAGGTTATTAATTTTTTCATGGACCTATAGCGTTCATCAGTATATTAGCCAAGTGTTTCACAAACACGAATGAACTGATTTCCACAATACCTATTTGAGATGTGACACACGGCTAACTGAGGAATAGAAAACTTAAGGTCAAAAGTGCCTACTGATTTTGGATGCCCAATTTCAGACATTTAGGACCTGATTTTTTCCAATGTATTTAGTATTTTATAGAGCTTAGTATGTTCAAAGTATGGGACTGATTGACTTCTGTTGAAGATCTTGCCTCCTCTCCCTTCAAATTAGGCAGCTATTTTATTGCACTGGACACCAGCATTGAGAGAACAGGGTGGGGTTGCTGCTCTCAGTGTCAAGTGTCAAGCCCTCACTCAACCTGGAGATGTATTTGTAAAGTCCTGTTCTTTCTCAGGTTTGTGCATTGCTGTTATAGATGGAACCTGGGGTTACTTAGTGGCTAAAACTGAAGACTCCGTAATGACCATGTGCAAGCTAAGATTGTTGAAACGTGTCAGTTGGCCAAACTAGGGAGGATTTTCTCATGAGTAGTAAAAGGCACTTCTTAGACAGAAAGGGCACTCCCCTGTCACATTTAAAGTCATTGCTCCAACAAACCCTAGCCTAATTCTCAGATATGCTTAAACCACTTTTTGCCTGAAATTTTCCAGCAAAATTGAATCTGATGCAGATACTTTGTGTGGAAAGTTTTTAAGTAAAGTTGTAAGTAACTGAAAAGAGGATTTTAAAATAGGATTTATTTTAATCAACTAAAAAAAAAGAAAACCTTAAAACACTTTAAAATAATTGTTATAGAACAGATACTAGTTAGTTTGTCTTTCCACTACTAGCAGACTATAAATGTGATGGAAAGGAAACAAGTTTTGTCAGCCTCAGATCTAGAGTTAGCCATGGATTTAGTTCTCTGGCATTATTTGCACATGGAGAAGATTGTGAACACTAGCAGATCGTTTCTTACAAGGACCAGTGACATCTGTGCTCATTCACACCTATTCTTCTGAGAGCATTCAGGGCATGGAATATTACAATCAAAGAAACACGTATTGGAGGACTGAGATAGTAGCTTTGAACAATAAACAACTCATATCTAAATAGCAGATGATATGTGATCTCAAAATGCTGGATAACTCCCACTTTAATATGCACAGTGCATTGTGGGATATGATACTATGTCTGTGTATTGATCGTGTTGCTCGGAAAGCCTTGAGTTTGAAAAGGAAAAGGAAGCTTGCGGCATTCCTGCTGTGAAGGGCACTAAGCATATTAAGAAGGAAAACTGAAATTAAATGTGAAGTAAAATTAGCATAATTAAAGTAAGTTCAGGAGTGAAAGTCAGGAAGTGGTACAAATACACACATATGTAAAGTGTTAGGAAATAGAATATGTAAAAAAGTTTGTGAATATCTTGCAGTAAACATGTATTGCATTACAAATCATTGTGTGCGCGCTGTTCTTAAAATAGGGGTTACAAAAAGTATGGTTTGACTTTATGAAGGACTGTATCACATTCACTTGCATTGCAGCTCTTGAATTAATGAGTTTTCTTTTTAACCACATTTAAAAAAATGGCTCTTCTTGCCAATTTGTTTGCCAACCATGACTATGACTGTGGGAAAAACCATCAGGTAATTTGTGGCAATGTATCATTTCAACAGATATTTGCCTCACATATTACATAAAGTTCATTAACGTGTGACAGGTGAAGGAATCTCAAAGAAGTGAATTGATGAAAGCTTTTAGAGCTGGTATGGCAAGTTTTGGATTCTAACAGTGAATGCTGGGGCATGAAACCACCTGAGGAGTAATGGCTATGCAACAATTGATCTTACAAGCTAAGCTTTTTGGAAATGAATTTTGCAATGCACACATCCAAGCACAAAGGTAGTGTTGGTAAAGACTGATTCTATGTACTGGGTCATGCAGCAAACAAGGCAGCAGCTAACGGAGTTTGCGTGGGAAACATCTGAGAGGACCTTAAGTAAGTATAGCTTTTTGAGGTGGCTTTGTTGTGAGCTGGTGGGCTGAATAGCCAGTGTTTGTCTGTAAGTGTTTGTTTTGCAGTTTGAAAAGAGGGGAAGCTTGGAAGTGTGTTTGACAGTTTGATATGTTTGAAAAGTGTGAATTGGGAGTGCTTTGTTCTAAGTGGGCCCTCAAGGACTGATGGGAGCGGAGGTCAGGCTTTGAGGCAGGCCTAGCCAGCAGCCTTATCAAAAGGCAGCCACAGTGAACAGTGTGAGCAGCCAACAGGGCAGCACCCAACAGGGAGTTTGCCTGGGAGTTTGCCCTGGGGAGATCCCCGTACTGGTCAGTCTCTTTCTTATGGTTTGTCTCTGTTCTGCCTTTCAAGGCAGCACTAAAAATGTCTGAAAGAATTCTCTTATGAAAGGGAAAAATGGGCAGTGACAAATCAGTTGTGACCTGCACAGCATGTGCCATATTTGTCTTGCTCCCAGAAAACAGAGGGGATTTTGTCTGTATGAAGTGCAAGCTGGTCACTGTCTTGGAAGAAAAGACAGAGGACTTGAGGCTCAACCATCAACCTTCTGGTCCATTAGAGAAAGTGAAGACTTCCTTGACAGAGGGCAGCATTTAGTCCTGCAGGAAGAACAGGCTGAGCAGCTAGTGAGGGCAATACAAAACAAAGAAGAAAATTGGAAGCACGTAACCTCCAGGAGAAGAAAGCCAATTCAAGTATCTCCAGTTCTGGTGGAGGTAAGCAATCA
The DNA here is from genome assembly GCF_033958435.1 of Carettochelys insculpta. Classification (NCBI taxonomy): domain Eukaryota; kingdom Metazoa; phylum Chordata; order Testudines; family Carettochelyidae; genus Carettochelys; species Carettochelys insculpta. The sequence continues at coordinate 174,001,155 of NC_134139.1, read as the reverse complement.
CTTTCAGGCTGTCTCCATGGATGCTACAGTGGAGAATGATGTGTCAGAGACCTTTCAGGGAAAGAATCAGGAGAAGACACCACTGACTGGAAGGCATGGGATACGTAGTCCTAGGGATGGGGGTTTTACAACCACTACCCTTAAGAGAAGAAGATGGGAGTTGGTGGTTGCGGACTCCTTCCTAAGAGGGATGGAGTCATCCATTTGCTGTCCAGACCTGAAACCTCGGGATGTTTGCCACTTACCAGGGGCTAGAATCCAGGATGTAACAGAGAGTCATCCAAAAATCATCAAACCTGCAGATTATTACCCCTTCCTACTTCTCCATGTAGGAGCTAATGACACAGCAAAGAACAACTTTCAGCAGATTCCCACAGATGATGTAACCGTGAGAAGAAAGCTCAAGGCTTATGGAGCACAAGTGGGCTTCTCATCCATCCTCCCTGTTGAAGGAAAGGGTACAGGTAGGGATTGTAGAATCTTGGAAGTAAATGCATGGTTGCGCAGGTGGTGTCGGAGGGAGGACTTTGGTTTTTTCGACCATGGGATTCTGTTTTGGGAACAAGGGTTGCTAGGAAGTGATGGGATATACCGAATGAAGAGAGGGAACAGCATCTGTGCAGGCAGGCTTGCAAACGTAGTGAGGAGGCCTTTAAACTAGGTTAATGAGGGGATGGTGATGCAAGCCCTGAAGTAAGTGGGGAAGGAGCAAGCTACAACAAGTGAGGAGCCCTGATTTGAAAGGCGAAAGGCCAATCAACTAGTTATCTAAGGTGTTTGTACACAAAAGCAAGAAGCCTGGGGAACAAACAGGAAGAATTAGAGGACCTGGCACAGTCAAAGGCGTATGAGATGATTGGAATAATGGAGACTTGGTGTGATGACTCCCATAACTGGAGCACTGTCATGGAAGGGTATAAACTGCCCAGCAAGGGCAGGCAGGGGAGAAAAGGAGGAGTGGTGCTGTATGTAAGACGGCAGTATGATTGCTCAGATCTCCAGTATATGGAGGGAGAAAAGACAGTTGAGGGTGTTTGAGTGAAGTTTAGAGGTGGGAGCAACAGAGGTGATATTGTGGTTGATGTCTGCTATCGACCACCAGGTCAGGTAGATGAGGTAGATGAGGATTTCTTCAGACAACTAAGGGAAGCTTCCAAATCACAGGCTCTCGTTCTCATGGGAGATGTTAATCATCCGGACATTTGTTGGGAGACCCATACATCAGCACACAGACAATCCAGGAAGATGTTGGACAATGCTGGGGATAACTTCTTGGTACAAGTGCTGAAGGACTGACCAGGACCATGTGCAACTTGATCTACTGCTCACAAGCAGGGAAGAACTATTAGGAAAAATGGAAGTGGGTGGCAACCTGGGCTGCAGTGTTCATGAGATGGTGGATTTCAGGATCCTGGCAAAAGGAAGGAAGGTGAGCAGTAAAATATAGACCCTTGATTTCAGAAAAGCAGACTCTGACTGCCCTCAGAAAACTGATGAGCAGCACCCCATGGGAAGCTAATATGAAGGGGAGAACTAGCAGTATTTTAAAGAAGCCTTATTGAAGGAACAGGAACAAACCATCCCAATGTGCAGTAAGAAAAGCAAACACAGTAGGCAACCAGCTTGGTTTACCAGGGAAATCCTTGGTGAGCTTAAACTCAAAGAATGTGTATAAGAAGTGCAAAACTGGACAGATGACTAAGCAGGAGTATAAATATATTGTTGGAGAAAGCAGAGGAGTAATCAGAAAAACGAAAGCACAGTTGGAAATGCATCTAGGAAGGGATGTGAAAAGTGACGAGAAGGGTTTTTACAGTCATGTTAACAATAAGAGGGTGATTGGGGAGCATGTGGGGCCATTCCTATCCTATTCCTAGAGATAACCTGGTGACAGATGATGTGGGAAAAGCTGAAGTACTCAATGGTTTTTTTTGCCTCCATCTTCACAGACAAGGTCAGCTCCCAGACTACTGCAGTAGGCAATGCATTATGGGAAGGAAGTGGGCAGCCCTTGGTGGGGAAAGAACAGATTAAGTGTTATTTAGAAAAACTAGGTATACACGGATCCATGGGTCTGGATTTAATGCATCCAAGGGTGCTGAAGGAATTGGCAAATGTCATTGCAGAGGCTTTGGCCATTATCTTTGAAAACTTGTGGGGATTGGGAGAGGACCCACATGACTGGAAAAAAGCAAATATATTACCCATATTTAAAAAAGGAAAAGAAAGGCTAATCAAGGGAACTATAGACTGGTCAGCCTCACCTCAGTCCCCGGAAAAAATCATGGAGGGGGATCCTCAATGAATCCATTTTGAAGACTTGGAAGAGAGGAAAGCACTCAAGAGTAGTCAACATGGATTCACTAAGGGCAAGTCATTCCTGATCAATCTGATTAGCTTCTACAACGAGGTAACTAGCTTTGTGGACATAGAGAAGTCAATGGATGCAATATACCTTGATTTTAGCAAAGGTTTTGATACAGTCTCCCACAATATTAAGGAAGTATGGATTGGCTAAATGGACTGTAAGGTAGATAGAGAGCTGGCTAGCTGGTTGGGCCTAAGAGGTAGCGATCAATGTCTCAATGTCTGGTTGGTGGTCGGATTCAAGTGGAGCGCCCCAGCGATCAGTTCTGGGGCTGGTGCTGCTCAATATCTTTATTAATGGCCTGGATGAGGGAATGGATTGCACCCTCAGCAAATTTGGGGATGACATTAAGATAGGGGGCCAGGCAGATACATTGGAGGGTAGGGGTAGGGTCCAGAGTGACCTAGACATTTTGGAGGATTGGGCCAAAAGTAATCTGATAAGGTTCAGCAAGGACAAGTGCAGAGTCCTGCACTTGGGATGGAGGAATCCCAAGCATTTCTAGAGGCTAGGGACCAACTGGCTAAGTAGCAATGCATCAGAAAAGGAACTGGGGATTACGGTGGGCTGAGAGGCTGGCTAGGAGTCAACAGTGTCCCCTTGTAGCCCAGAAGGCTAATGGCATATGGGTGTGCATTAGGAGGAGCATTTCCAACAGATCTAGAGAAGTTATTATTCCCCTCTAATCAGCACTGGTGAGGCCACATGTGAGTATTATATACAATTCTGGGACCCCAGTGTAGAAAGGATGTGGATGCATTGGAGCAGGTCTAGCAGAGGGCAACAAAAATTATTAGGGGGCTGGAGCACATGACCTATGAGAAGAAGCTGAGGGATCTGGGTTTATTTACTTTGCAGAAGAGAAGAGTGAGGGGCAATTTGATAGCAGCCTTCAACTTTCTGAAGGGGGGCTCTAAGGAGGGTGGAGGGAGGCTGTTCTCAGTAGTGACTGATGGCAGAACAAGGAACAATGGTCTAAAGTTACAGAGGGGGAGGTGTAGGTTGACTATTAGGAAAAACTATGAGGAGTGTAGTGAAGCACTGGAATACATCACCTAGAGAGGTCATGGAATCTCTGTCCCTAGAAGTGTTTAAGTCCTGGCTTGACAAAGTCCTAGCAGGGATGATTTAGTTAGGGCTGATCCTGCTTTAGGCAGGGGGCTGGACTCGATGGCCTCCTGAGGTCCTGTCCAGCCCTAGGATTCCATGATTCTGTGGCTGCTGCATTTTCTCTGCCCACTGCACAAAGTGAAATTACACCTCTAATCTCATTTCTTGAGTCTCACAGTCAGGTGTTTCCTTCATGAGTCCAGTCAGGAGAGCGATAGGATGATCAGATAGATTCTGACAAGACTAACTGATACCCTGCATAGCTGTCTTGTTGACTGCTGGGGTTAATTTTTGTTATGCGCTAAGTTAAGAAGTTCCAGAATTGGTAGATCAGCTGCAAAGAGGTACGCACTGAATGCAAACTGTCCTTTAAGGCAGCGTTTCTCATCCAGGGGTATGTGTACCCCTGGGGATACACCACAGTGTTCGTGGGTAGGGGGTACTTCAACCCTTCTAGATATTTGCCTAGTTTTACAATAGGCTAAATAAATAACACTAGCAAAATCAGTACAATCTAAAAGCTCATTCAGACAATGATTTGTTTCTTCCCCATGAGCAAATTAGCATTTGGTGAGAGTGAGTTTTGCTTGGCTGTTTAAATTTTGAATTTTGAATTCTGATTGCAGGTGATTTCAATTTCAGTTACTGTGGCAGTTGGGATTGTGTGCCTGGGAGGGCTGGAACCTTGTTTGATCCCTTGTTCCCTTGATTGCCTTTGATCAGCCTCAGGATCAGCCTTCCCCTGTGTGAGTAACAAGGGGCAGGTCTGACCTAGGCTTGCAGGCTTAAAAAAGCCAGAGTCAGAGTGAGTAGGGGAGCAAATGGACATGGGGCTACAGATAGGGGAGTTTTAAGAGGGCATTTGATGGAAGGAGTATGAAAGAGTGTGATCTGCTATAGGTAGGAAGACCCACTACACCTCTGCCAGCACTACTCCTGCCTCCTCTACCTGTGCCTGTAGTCAGACAGACATCTTGACCAGGGATGCCTTCACCCAGACTCTGTTGTGGTTTTGAAAAGACTGTGACTTGCAATTCCCTCTTACTGAAATCTAGGCTGGGGGAACTGGAAGGTGTCTTCTGATGGAATCTCTCAGGAGGCAGATGGGGGAGCTACGGGAGGAGGTGGCTAGGCTAAGGCATAGCTGTATCCATGAGCAATTCCTGGACAGTATTTAGGTGGAGACAGTGAGGTTAAGATAGCTGTCCCACCACAAAAGAGTATTGACACACTATTGGTGGAGGAGGAGATTGCTCAGGGAGACACTGGCAGCTGGTCATTTCTGTCAGTGAGCAATGCTCCACTCCTGCTCCCAATCCTACCACCATGGTATTGGGAAGCTGTTATGATGTCCTGGATGCAGGAGATGAGGAATCACCCCATACAGCAGAAGCAGAGAAGCCTTGTACCCCCAAGGCTGAGAGCTCTGTTGCCCCCACGATGAGGAAGAAATGTCGGGTAGTGGTGGTCAAAGACTCTCTTCTGAGAGGGATGGAGGTGCCCATCTATCCCCTTGACATGTATGCTGCCACCAGGAGTCCATATCTAAATTACACGTACTACATGATGGGGTCAAATTTAGCTACGACAGATCAGGAAAGAGATCTTGGAGTTATAGTGGATAGTTCTCTGAAGACATCCATGCAGTGTGCAGCGGCAGTTAATAAGGCAAATAGGATGTTAGGAATTATTAAAAAAGGGATCGATAATAAGACAAAAGATATCATACTTCCCCTATATAAAACTATGGTACGCCCACATCTTGAGTACTGCGTGCAGATGTGGTCTCCTCACCTCAAAAAAGATATATTGGCATTAGAAAAGGTTCAGAAAAGGGCGACTAAGATGATTATGGGCTTGGAACGGGTCCCATATGGGGAGAGGCAAGAGCGACTGGGACTTTTCAGTTTGGAAAAGAGGCGATTGAGGGGCGATATGATAGAGGTATATAAAATCATGAATGGTGTGGAGAAAGTGAATATAGAAAAATTATTTACCTTTTCCCATAATACAAGAACTAGGGGACACCAAATGAAATTGATGGGTAGTAGGTTCAAAACTAATAAAAGGAAATTTTTCTTCACACAGCGCACAGTCAACCTGTGGAACTCCTTGCCGGAGGAGGCTGTGAAGGCCAGGACTCTATTAGGGTTTAAAAAAGAGCTTGATAAATTTTTGCAGGTTAGGTCCATAAATGGCTATTAGCCAGGGATAAAGTATGGTGCCCTAGCCATCAGAACAAGGGCAGGAGATGGATGGCAGGAGATAAATCACTTGATCATTGTCTTCTGTTCTCCTTCTCTGGGGCACCTGGCATTGGCCGCCGTTGGCAGATGGGATGCTGGGCTGGATGGACCTTTGGTCTGACCCAGTATGGCCATTCTTATGTTCTTATGTTCTTATGTTCTTATCCAAGATGTTATGGAGGCATTGTCGAGGATGTGTTGAGAGTCTGTGGGTTAGTTTAAGAGGGGTAAAAAACACGGGTGATGTCCTGTTAGGAGTCTACTACAGGCCACCTAACCAGGTGGAAGAAGTGGATGATGCTTTTTTTAAACAACTAACAAAATCATCCAGAGCCCAGAATTTGGTGGTGATGGGGAACTTTAACTATCCAGATATATGCTGGGACACTAATACAGCGGGGCACAGACTATCCAATAAGTTCTTAGACTGCATTGGAGACAATTTTTTATTCCAAAAAGTTGAAAAAGCCACCAGGGGAGAAACTGTTCTGGATTTGATTTTAACAAATAAGGAGGACTTGGTCGAGAATTTGAGTGTGGGAGGCTGCTTGGGTGAAAGTGATCATGAAATCATAGAATTCACAATTCTAAGGACTGGTAGGAGGGAAAATAGCAAAATAGAGATGATGGATTTCAGGAAGGCAGATTTTGGTAAACTCAGAGAGCTGGTAGGGTAAGATCCCATGGGAGGAAAAACTGAGGGGAAAAACAACTGAGGAAAGTTGGCAGTTTTTCAAAGAGACATTATTAAGGGCCCAAAAACAAGCTATTCCCCTGTGTAGGAAAGATAGTAAATATGGGCAAAGACCGCCTTGGCTTAACAAGGAGATCCTGCATGATCTCAAACTAAAAAAGGAATCCTATAAAAAATGGAAACTAGGACAAATTACAAGGAATGAACATGGGCAAATAACACAGGAATGCAGCAGTAAAATTAGAAAGGCTAAGGCACAAAATGAGCTCCAGCTAGCTACAGGCATAAAGGGTAACAAGAAGGCCTTTTACAAATATATTAGAAACAAGAGGAAGACCAAGGACAGGGTAGGGCCATTGCTCAGTGAGGAGGGAGAAACAGTAACGGGGAACTTGGAAATGGCAGAGATGCTTAATGACTTCTTTGTTTCGGTCTTCACAGAGAAGTCTGAAGGAATGCCTGACATAGTGAATACTGGTGGAAAAGGAGTAGAGTTAGTTTTTGAAATAAAAAAAGAACAAGTTAAAAACCATTTGGAAAAATTAGATGTCTGCAAGTCACCAGGGCCTGATGAAATGCATCCTAGAATCGTCAAGTTGCTGATAGAAGAGGTAGCTGAGCCGTTAGCTCTCATTTTTGGAAAGTCATGGGAGACAGGAGAGATTCCAGAAGACTGGAAGAGGGCAAATATAGTGCCCATCTACAAAAAGGGGAATAAGAACAACCCAGGAAATTACAGGCCAGTCAGCTTAACTTCTGTGCCAGGAAAGGTAATGGAGCAGGTAGTTAAGGAAGTCATCTGCAAGCACTTGGAAGGTAGTAAAGAGATAGGGAACAGCCAGCATGGTTTTGTAAAAAACAAATCATGTCAAACCAACCTGATAGCTTTTTTTGACACGATAACGAGACTCGTAGATAAGGGAGAAGCAGTGGATGTGGTATACTTAGACTTTAGTAAAGCATTTGATACGGTCTCGCATAATATTCTTATCCACAAACTAGGCAAGTCCAACTTAAATGGGGCTGCAATAAGGTGGGTGCATAACTGGCTGGCTAATAGTACCCAGAGAGTAGTTGTTAATGGTGCTCAATCCTGCTGGAAAAGCATAACAAGTGGGGTTCCGCAGGCGTCTGTTTTGGGACCAGTTCTGTTCAATATCTTCATTAATGATTTGGATATTGGCATAGAAAGTACGCTTATTAAGTTTGCAGATGATACCAAGCTGGGAGGGGATGCAACTACCTTGGAGGATAGGGTCAAAATTCAGAATGATCTAGATAAATTGGAGAAATGGTCTGAAGTAAACAGGATGAAGTTTAATAAAGATAAATGTAAGGTGCTGCACTTAGGAAGGAATAATCTGTTTCACACATACAAGCTGTGTCTACACGTGCACGCTACTTCGAAGTAGCGGCACTAACTTCGAAATAGCGCCCGTTGCGGCTACACGCGTTGGGCGCTATTTTGAAGTTAACTTCGACATTAGGTGGCGAGACGTCGAAGTCGCTAACCCCATGAGGGGATCGGAATAGCGCCCTACTTCGACGTTCAACGTCGAAGTAGGGACCGTGTAGACGATCCGCGTCCCGCAACATCGAAATTGCTGGGTCCTCCATGGCAGCCATCAGCTGGGGGGTTGAGAGACGCTCTCTCCAGCCCCTCAGCTCACTGGTGGCCGCGTGGAGTGGCCCCTTAAAGGTCCCCTCCCCCTCTCTGCCTCTGCAGGAAGCTGAGGGAACTTGCAGGTTGCAGCCTGCACACGCGGCCAGCCTGCACCACCCTCAGCCCCAGAGAGCTGCGATGGCCGCCCGGCAGCCCCCCCAGTGCCCCCAGGGGACCTCCCCAAGGGGAGCCAGGGCAGCCAGCCCAGCCAGAGGGGCAGCCAGGCTGGGAAGCGGCAGCGGGGCCCCTCCTGGATGGAGGCTGAGGTGCGGGACCTGCTGGGGCTCTGGAGCGAGGAGGAGGTGCTCCAGGTAATGGAGAGCAAGAGGCGGAACGCGGATGCGTTCGCTCGGCTGGCCGACGGCCTGGCTGCCCGGGGTCACCCTGCCCGCACTCCTGACCACGTTAGGAGCAAGGTGAAGGAGCTGCGGCAGGGTTACTCCCGGGCCCGGGATGTGGCCAGCCGATCTGGGGCCGCCCCTGTCACTTGCCCCTTTTACAGGGAGCTGAGGGACATCCTGGGCTCCCGGCACACCTCCTCCCCTCCGGCCACCCTTGACACCTCGGCTGATGAGCCCCAGCAGGCCCTGCATCCGGAGTCCGCCCCGGAGGCAAGCCCTGCACCCCGGGGGCCCCCCCCGGAGGCCACCCCCAGGACATCGCGGCAGGAGGAGGAGGAGAAGGAGGAGGAGGGGGGCTCCTCCTCCGCAGAATCCAGCCTGCAGATCCTCCTCCTGCCATCCCGGAGCAGCAGCAGGGCCTCCGACCCCCAGGGATCTCCAGACCGTGGGAGCGGACCGACAGGTAGGTACCCCCCTCTGGTGGACACCCCGGGCTTGAGGGGCAGGGGTAAGAGATATGTGTCCTGGGCCCCCCACATGCTCACATGACCATGGCCCCAAGGACACCAGGGCCATGGCCCTCACAGAACTACAGCCATCAGCCCGTGCCCCCCCCACCCCGCATGACAGTGCCATGCCCCATCCCCGGGCCAGGGGGGAGCGGAACCTTGAGGGGCCCCCGGGAGGAGGGGGTGGGACACCCCGCAGCAGCAGCATGTGATGGAGTGGGGGGAGTGCCAAAGGGAGACTCAGGCTACATATGAGCCACAAGAGCCAAATAGCTCCCAGGGCCAAAGGAGGATCCTGGCGCTACAGCTGGCAGGTGACACCTCTGCCCTGAACAAACAGGAGGGAGGAGCCGAGCTGGCTTGGAATTGGGGGGCGAGAGAGGAGGCCACAGGTAGAGGCTAGGGGAAGGGAGAGCTGGTAGGCAGCCAGCCTGAGGAGGGGGAAAGCTGCATCCCAGACGGGCCCCCCTTGGGGTCTTCTCCCCACGACGGGTTGGAAGGACTGTCTCTTCCAACAGCTGGTGCTCTCACTCCTGCCAGAAACTGGCCATCTGTGGCCTAAGAAACCTCTCCTGCTGTCAGACCCTGCGGGGTGAAGTGAGAGTCGCTCCCACCAGGGGACGGGGTGCAGGGCAGGGGGACCCCTGAACCCCATCCATCACAGCAGCATCTCCCGGGGACGGGGATGGGGAACCTGCAGCACAGGGCTGGGGGGACAAAGGCCATGGCTCAGGGCTCACACTAACGCCTGTCTCCATTCTTCTTCCCCCCCTCCTCTCCTGTGTCCTGCACCTGCACCATCAGAAGGACCGGAAGAGAGCGCCAGCGAGGCATCAGTCGTCCCGGAGAGCCCTCCGGGACCATCGCTCCAGGGCAGCCCCTCGGCCAAGGACCTACCGGCCCCGCGGCGGGCTAGACGGCGGACCCCGCGCCTACAACCGCCGCCGGCGACGGACCCCCAGCTGCTGGCCATCCTCCGTCGGCAGCTGGAGGTCGTGGAGCAGCACCTCCAGTTGCAGGAGCGGGCGCTGGCCTGGCGCCAGGAGGCATGGGGGGCCTACATGCAGACATTTAACTGCCTGGTGGACTACCTGGCCCTCCATGCCGCGCCGGCCAAACCATCGCCCGCCCTGCCCACTCCTGCAGCCCCACCACCAGCTGCTCCGCCCGTCGCCGGCCCGTCCGCCGTCACCCCGCCACCCACCCGCGAGGGCCAGAGTGCCGAGGGACCCCTGGAGCCACCTGACACTCGCCGGCCCCCATACCTTCCGGTCCAGCCCGCTCCCACCCAGCCACGGACCAGGCTGCAAGTGCGGCAGGGCTCCCGGCCGGCCACGCCCAGTGCCGGGCTATAGGGGCGAGGGGCCCGGGACGTGGCCCCCCCTTGTATATAGTTGGACCCTGTTTTTTTGGTCCCCCCGTTTGCCCCGTCCCCCCCATGTAAATAGTTCTCCCCTTTATCCTCCCTGGTTTTCTTTTTATTATTTATGGCACACAGTTGTTTCTTTGGATTGTTTTATTTTTGTACATATTGCTTTTGTTGAACGTTTGTACCTAGTTTTCTGTTTGTGGTTCACATATTTATTTACATCCAAAAAAAAAAAAGGTTCGGAAAGAAAAAAAAAAATTTACGTTCAGCCACAGGTGCGTGCTGTCATTTGTCCAGGACAAGTGGGGGGGTGGGTGGTGGGGTGCTCCATGGTGTGGGCGTTGGGGCAGGAGTGTGGGGGAGGAAGAGGCGGGCAGTAGGGGGCCTGGGCAGAGTTCACCCCGCGGCCTGTTCGTCGAAGTGGGCCCGCAGGGCCTCCCGGACCCAGGTCCCCTCGGGATCCACCTGCCAACTGGGGGCAGCAGGTGGCTGGACGTGTGCCCTGCCAGCCTCTGCAGCCCAGCCCTGGAGAAAGGTCTCCCCCTTGCTCTCGACCAAATTGTGCAGGGCGCAGCAGGCACCCACAATCTGGGGGAAGTTGTTGAGGCCCGCATCCAGGCGGGTCAGGAGACATCTCCAGCATCCCTTCAGGTGGCCAAATGAGCGCTCCACCACCTGGCGCGCACGGTTCAGGCGCTCGTTGAAGCGCTCCTGGCTAGCGGAGAGATGGCCCGTGTAGGGGTGCATGAGCCACGGCCGGAGGGGGTAGGCCGCATCTGCGATAACGCAGAAGGGCATGGTGGTGTCCCCCAGAGGGATCTCCCGCTGGGGGATGTAGGTCCCCGCCTCCAGCCAGCGACACAGGCCCGAGTTCCGGAAAACCCGGGCGTCGTGGGTGCTGCCAGGCCAGCCCACGTAAATGTCCTGGAAACGTCCCCGGCTGTCCACCAAGGCCTGCAGGACGACAGAATGGTAGCCCTTGCGATTGAGGTATCGTCCGCCACTGTGATGCGGGGCGCGGATGGGGATGTGAGTCCCATCCAGAGCCCCGAAGCAGTTGGGGAAGCCCAGGGTGGCAAAGGCGGCGATGGTGGCATCTGGGTCCCCCAGCCTCATGAGCCTGTGCAGGAGCATGGCGTTGATGGCACGCAGAACCTGCAGAGAAAGCACATGGGACGGCACCAATGAGGGGTGAGCAGGGTGTGCGTGGCCCTGCCCTGCCCTGCTCTGGCCCCCCTGCCCTGGCCCCCCTGCCCTGGCCTCCCCCCGTGGGTTCGCTTACCTCCATGAAGACAGCCCCGATGGTGGCCTTTCCGACACCAAACTGCTGTCCCATGGATTGGTAGCTGTCCAGAGTGGCCAGCTTCCAGACAGCGATGCCGACCCGTTTCTGCACTGTGAGGGCACGCCGCATGGCAGTGTCCTGGTGCCTGAGTGCGGGGGTGAGCCACTGGCACAGCTCCAGGAATGTCTGCCGGGTCATCCTGAAGTTCCTGAGCCAGTGGTCATCGTCCCACTCCCCAAGCACCAGCTGCTCCCACCAGTCGGTGCTGGTGGGGTAGCTCCACAGCCGCCGGCGTGTGAGGCAGGGGGTGGAGCGGGGTGCTGCAGGGGTAGGGGTTGACCCCTGCTGCCCTGGAGGCATCTCCTCCCCTGGGGCAAGGAGGTGCTCAGCTGCCTCCCACATGGCATGGGTCAGGGCAAGCCCTGCTCCTGCCGGGAGGGCTGGGTGGACCTCTAGCTGCTGCTGCTGCTGCTGCTGGGGGTCCATGACTGCGGCGCCCGGGGTCTGTGTGCCTATGGCTCCTCAGACCGCGTGCTGTGCAGGCTGAGTGTGTCTGGGAGGGGCCTTTTAAGGGAGCAGCTAGCTGTTGCCCCGGAAGCGCTAGTCCGCCCTGTGACCCTGTGTGCAGCTGTGCCTGGCATCCCTATTTCGACGTGTGCTACTTTGGCGTGTAGACGTTCCCTCGCTGCGCCTATTTCGATGTTGGGCTGCGCAACGTCGAAGTTGAACATCGATGTTGCCGGCCCTGGAGGACATGTAGACGCTATTCATCGAAATAGCCTATTTCGATGTCGCAACATCGAAATAGGCTACTTCGATGTAGGCTTCACGTGTAGACGTAGCCTTACTGACAGAATGGGAAAAGACTGTCTAGGAAGGAGTACAGCAGAAAGAGATCTAGGGGTTCTAGTAGATCACAAGTTAAATATGAGTCAACAGTGTGATGCTGTTGCAAAAAAATCAAACATGATTCTGGGATGCATTAGCAGGTGTGTTGTGAACAAGACACGAGAAATCATTCTACCGTTCTACTCGGCGCTGGTTAGGCCTCAGCTGGAATATTGTGTCCAGTTCTGGGCACCCCAATTCAAGAAAGATGTGGAGAAATTAGAGAAGGTCCAGAGAAGAGCAACTAGAATGATAAAAGGTCTGGAGAACATGACTTATGAAGAAAGGCTGAAAGAATTGGGCTTGTTTAGCTTGGACAAGAGAAGATTGAGGGGGGACATGATAGCGGTTTTCAGATATCTTAAAGGGTGTCATAAGGAGGAGGGAGAAAACATGTTCTTGGCCTCTGAGGAGAGAACAAGAGGCAATGGACTTAAGCTGCAGCAATGGAAGTTTAGGTTGGACATTAGGAAAAAGTTCCTAACTGTCAGGGTGGTCAAGTACTGGAATAAGTTGCCAAGGGAGGTTGTGGAATCTCCCTCGCTGGAGATATTTAAGAACAGATTAGATAGATGTTTATCAGGGATGGTGTAGATAGTGGTCAGTCCTGCCGTCGGGGCAGGGGACTGGACTCGATGGCCTCTCGAGGCCCCTTCCGGTCCTAGTGTTCTATGATTCTATGATTCTATGAAATTGCGGGGTCCTCCAGGGTGGCCATCAGCTGAGGGGTTGAGACGCTCTGTCCAGCCCCTGCGGGGCTCTATGGTCCCCATGCGCAGCAGCCTTTAAAGCATCATGGACCTGGATTTCCTGTGGCAGGAAGCTGAGAGCATGCAGGCAGCAGCACAGGCATGTGGTAGTCCTGAACGCTTTTCAGAGGCCCTGATCTCCACTGCCTCCACCCATGGCCTCAAGCCAGCCCCCCTGAGCTCCACCAGGGATCCCCTCCTGAGGGGACCCAGGCACCCCCAGCAGCCAAGCAGGGGGCCAAAAGGACGCGGGGCCCCTCCTGGTCGGAGGCCGAGCTCTGAGACCTGCTGGGGCTCTGGGGTGAAGAGGAGGTGCTCCACATGATGGGGAGCAAGCAGTGGAAAGCAGAAGCGTTCGCCCAACTGGCTGAGGGCCTGGCTGCCTGGGATCACCCTGCCAGCACTCCAGATCACGTCCGGAGTAAGGTGAAGGAGTTGCAGCAGGGGTACGCTGGGCCCGGGACTCGGCCAGCCGGTCTGGGGCTGCCCCCACCACTTGCCCTATTACAGGGAGCTCAGGTCCATCCTGGGCCCCCAGGACACCTCCTCCCCCCCAAGCCACCCTTGACACCACGGCCGACGAGCCCCAGCAGGCCTCGGAACCAGAATCCGACCCGGAGGCCAGCCCCGCACCCCGGGGCCCACCCGAGGAGCACCCCCCTCGGGACAGTGGAGGAGGGGTCCAGCAGCGAGGAGGGGGAGTTCCTCATCGACCTCCCCTCCTGGAGCACCAGTTGGGCATCCGCCCACAGGGCTTCCCCCAACCGCGGCAATGGAAGGTCAGGTACATATCCCACAGAGCACACACCCGTGGACCACAGGGCGGGGGCACCAGCCATGACTGGGAGCCTCACACACCCTCAGCGGACCCCAACCCATGAATGCCCAGCCACAGTACAGTCCCAGGACAGCGGCACAGCCATCGGTGCCCGTCAGCACCCGTACCCATGGACAGAACTCAGTCTTGACCCCGGGGGCGGGGGGACAATGCCATGGTGACAGCCAACAGGGACATCAAACCCACCGACGGGGACGGAGACTCAGCATGCAAGAGCGGGTGGGGAGAATGGGCCATAGGCCAGGGCACTGTACTAACAGCCTTCCCCTCCCACTCTCCCTCTCTCCAGCTGCAGCATCCGATGCCCCAGGCAGCCAGGCACTCTCTGTTGTCCCCAACAGCCCGCTGGAGGTCAGCCACTGCCAGTGCCCGGAGACATCCCCAAGGCCAGCGGGACGGGTCCAGCCACCGCTGGACTCTGGGGATGGCCCCGGTGGACCCTCAGCTACTGGCAGCTCTCTGGCAGCAGATGGAGGTGGCAGAGGAAAGACTCCAGTTTGAGCAGGAGGAGTCCACCTGGCGGTGGGCGGCATGGGAGGACTTTATGGGGGTTTTCAGGGACATAGACAGGTCGATCCGGGAGGCCGTTGCCCAGCTTCCGCCCCCTGCTACCCCTGGGGCCGCCCTCCCCGTTGCTCCACCCGCCTCACTGCCTGCTGCCCCACCTGCCACCTCACCCGCCTCGCCACCTGCTGCCCCGTCTGCCGCCCCACCCACCTTGCTGCCTGCTGCCCCACCCGCCTCACCACCGGCAATCTCCACAGAGCCCACTGGGGCTGAAGACTGGCCAGTGGAGGCATCTTGGCCATACTTGCCAGTCTTCCCAGCCCCCAGCCGGCCATGCTGGGGACCACAGACACGGGGAGCAGGGGGTTGCAAGCCTTACCCGCCGGGGCTCGCATCCCTCTACCCCACCCCGGACTGATGGGGGCCCGGCGGATGGCTCGGCTGTTGGCCCATGTATATAGTTGTCCCCCATGTATATAGTTGTACCCTTTTTTGTATATCAGTTGCAGTTTCTTTGGTGAACCAAACAAGTTATCTAGTTTTTAAAAAAAAAGGTTTTATTTTCTAAAAAGCTGGAGGCATGTGCTTGTTGGGGGGGCGTGGCGTGAGGGTGTTGGGGGTGGTGTTCAGGCAGTGCGGGCTGTGTGTGGGGGGGTTCTTCTGGGGAAGGCCAGGGAGGTGCTCAGGGGTCTTCCTGATCGAAGTGGGCCCGCAGGGCCTCGCAGACCCATACCATCTCATGGTGGGCCTGGCAGCTGGGTGCGGCGGCCGGCTGGGGGAAGCCCGTGCCGGCATCAACCGCCCACCCCTGGATGAAACCCTCCCCCTTGCTCTCAATGATGTTGTGGAGCATGTAGCATGCTCCCACAACCTGGGGGATGTTTTGGAGGCTGATGTCCTGTTGGGCAAGGAGGCACTGGCAGCGGCCCTTCAGATGGCCAAAGGTTCTCTCCACCACCTGGCAGGCGTGGTTCAGGTGGGCATTGAACCGCTCCTGCCTGGCATTGAGGTGGCTGGTGTACGGGCGCATGAGCCAGGGATGGAGGGGGTAGGCTGCGTCCACCACGAGGCAGAGGGGCATGGTGGTGTCCACCAGAAGGATCTCCCTCTGGGGGATGTAGGTCCCTGCCTCCAGCCGGCGGCACAGGCCCGAGTTCCTAAAAACACGGGCATCGTGTGTGCAGCTGGGCCAGCCCATCTACATGTCCTGGAAGTGGCCCCAACTGTCCACCATGGCCTGCAGGACCACGGAGTGGTAGCCCCTGCAGTTGATGTATCTTCCTCCGCTGTGGTCCGGGGCGTGGATGGGGATGTGTGTCCCATCCAGGGCCCTGAAGCAGTTCGGGAACCCCATGGAGGCGAATCCAGTGACGGCTGCGTCCAGGTCCCCGAGTCGGATGACCCTCTGGAGCAGCATGGCGTTAAGCGCATGGACCACATGTTGAGAGGGAACACAGGTGCCCATGAGGCTGTGCATGGTGCCCTGGGGCCCTTCCCCCAGGCTCCCCTCCCAGGCACCTCCCCGGGGTACCCCACTTGCCCAGCCCATCCCTCCCTGGTACCCCTCCCTTTCCAGCCCCACACCCAGCCCCTCCCTCCCTCCCTAAGCCCACACCCAGCCCCCCCCAGTGGGTGCGTGCCCAGGCCTCCTTACCTCCATGATGATGGCCCCGATCGTGGCCTTTCCCACTCCAAACTGGTGTCCAATGGAGCGATAGCTGTCTGGAGTGGCCAGCTTTCAGACAGCTATTGCGACCCTCCTCTTGACAGGGAGGGCGCACCGCATCCGGGTCTCGTGGTGCCTCAGTGCTGAGGTGAGCCACTGGCAGAGCTCAAGAAAGGTCTGCCGGTGCATGCGGAAGTTCCGGAGCCACATATTGTCGTCCCACTCCCACATGACGAGCTGCTCCCACCACTTGGAGCTGGTGAGGTAGCTCCAGAGGCAGGGGAGCAGCTGGTGAGGGAGGAAGAGGGGAGCCCAGTGGTCAGTGGCTTCCCTGTCTGCCTCCAGGGTGAGATCCTCTGGCAGGAGCCACTGGGCAGCCTCCGGGGCAGCACCTAGCAGGGCGCTTGCCCCCTGGATGACTACCTGGAGGGCCTCCTCTTCCTGCTGCTGCTGCTGCTGCTGGGTGTCCATATCTGCTGTGACTTGGTCTGCGAGAGAGTGGCTACTGCTCTGAAGACCGCACGCTGCGCAGGCCAGGTGTGTCTGGGAGGGGCCCTTTAAAACAGCGGCTTGCAGCTGCCTCAGAAGGGCTAGTGTGCTCTGTGACCCGGTCTGCGGTCTTTCCTGGCCCCTTATTTTGAAAGAGGGTGCTTGTGTGTGTGGACATTCCACATTTCCTTCCAGGGCGGCTCCTTTCAATGTTCCCTGTCGCTACTTCGACGTTGAACATCGACGTTGCCAGCCTTGGAGGACGTGTAGACGATAATCATCGAAGTAGCCTATTTCAATGGTCTTACTTAGAAATAGGCTACTTTGACGTAGTGTGCTAGTGTAGACGTAGCCAGAAGGTGGAAAAAGCTACTGGGGGGTGGGGGGAAGCAGTTCTAGATTTGATTTTAACCCATAGGGAGGAACTCACTGAAAATTTGAAAGTGTAAGGTAGCTGGGGAGAAAGTGACCATGAAATCATAGAGTTCATGATTCTAAGAAGTAGTGAACAGGAGAATAGGAGAATAGGAGAATGGAGACAAATGATTTCAGGAAAGCAAATTTTGGTAAACTCAGAGACCTGATAGGTAATGTCCCATGGGATGCAAGACTCAGGCTGTGTCTACACTATGAGACAAAATAGATTTTAAGTCAGTTAGCCCAATTTTCCAAGTGCCTTTCCTCACTTTAAATTCCATTAGCTCTATTTATGGTCAACTAAAATTGACATGCTTTCGAAATCCTAAAATTGTAGTAACCTGATGGGTGTAGCTTTCAATTCAAATTTAAAATTCTGAATGAAGCGTAGTGAGGATGCAGCATAATTTTAAGTCAAGTTCGTTGGCCTCCACAGATGTCCCATATGTGGCCCACAATGCACCATAGTTCTCCACTCTGGCCTCTTACATCTCCACTGCTCTCAATTGCAGAGGATTTCAGCAACAGGACCACTACAATTCGGCACATGAAAGCCCATAACTGTAGGGTCATGAAAGCTGGTAAATGTTCTTTCTTTTTCTTTGCTAGGAGCTCAGCTGTGGGGTCTCTGCTTCCGTGTATATCCCTGCTAGCTGCCTTTTTTTCTGCGCTGCCTGGTGCCAGCTGCTGGCTGCCTGTACCGTGTGTCAGCTAGGCTGTGAGTGGGGGTTGTGGTTGTCTGGTAGTATGAGAAACTTCTTTCCAGCCATGTACATGTTGTCCTGACCCCCACATTCCCTCCCCCCAGAGGTGCCACACGATCTGCAACATTCGCACACCCAGACGCATCAGGTGGTTTGACCCCAAACCAATAAAAGGATGTGCTGCACAAGGTGCCAGGCAGCTTGTATGCGGTGAGGGTCACGATCTTTGGGGGCTGGATGTAGTGGGGGGTCTCGTAGCCACCCAAGGAATGTCTCCCTTGGAGGTCACAATTTTTTGGAGCTTGCTTTAGCGGGGGTTCTTGTAGCCACCGGGGGATGTATCTCTTGGCAGTCATGATTTTTGGGGGCTGGCTTTAGCAGGGGTTCCTTTAGCCACCCAGGGGACATCTTCCTTGGTAGTCACAAGTTTTGGGGCCTGGATGTAGCCTATGGTCTTGTAGCTGTGTTAGCCAGTGGCCGGGTAATGTGCAGTGAAGTACCAACTATGTCCTTGTTATCATCTGAGTTTTTAACTGCTAGAGCAGGAAGCTCCTTTGCAGCGGGCAGCCCGGGCTTGGCTGACGGATGCCCCAGGGTCCTAAACACCCAAGTCTTTTACTGCTAGAGCAGCGGGCAGCCAGGATTGACTGACGGGCACCCCAGGAGTCTGCCCTGTGGAGGTGGCACGACTCTACACTAGGCTCTTAGCATTTTCACCTATGGCCAGGCTGTGGTAACCAACCGGTCAAAGTTCTTTTGATTGTGCCGGCTGTGTTGCAGTGACAGAGAGTAACAGCAGTCAGGCTTAGATCTTAACTAGTTACAAGTTTATTAAGCTACAGTTATAAGCGTGCGGTTACAAAAGGTTATTGTCTACTTCTTATATGCTAACAGAGTACAGGTGTTAACAGATTACGTTACAATCCATCCAACAACATCTTAATACAATGACATTTACCTATAGAGCTCTAATTCTTTAACTGTGTACACCAAAAGGAGACCTTAATGTGGGTATATCTTACCCGCCTTGCGTCTCTCGATACCAGCATAGCCAAGCCAGGATCGGTCACTTAAGTCCACAGAAAGACGAATACGAGGTTGGGCGTCCCCAGTCAAGGACCTCGGGAGGCAATCACCCGACCCGACCAGCAGGTAGTTGGTGAAGATGCACTCAGAGTCAGTGTGCTGCTGGGCCCATCTTTATACCCCTTGGGTTACGTATTCTTTTTCTTATCTATGGTGCCAGATCGTACTGCTCTGTCTTTGTGACGCCAGTTCTTACAAGGGTGGTTTTTACTTAATTTGCACTTGTAAGACAGGAGATAAAGAATTTTGAAGTACAGGACATTCTTTTACTTGGGCAGGGATTTCTCTCCTGGGATGGCTGTGTGGGTGCATCACTTTATCAGTACCAGCCAAGGGCAGTTCTCTGAGGCCCTTTGTTAATGGTTAGCCTGCTAGCCCTCTGTCTGTGTTTTCAGTTCCTCAGGGTCACGATGAGCCAGCACATCTGGGCCCCTTTAGGAAGGCATCAAAGACTGTGCTGTTTAACTGCTGTCCAGTGCCCTGTGTGCTCTGAGGCACCTTAGAGGGAGGCAAAAGCTGGTCTGTAGTGGGGAGATTTTGTCTGGCTACAAGTTGCCAGGGGGATGTCTCCCTCAGTGGTCATAATTTTCAGGGGTTTGCTGTAGCTGCGGGTCTTTTAGCCCCCACCCTGACTCCCCCGAGCCATACATGCTTCATTGAAGGCAATGTATTAGCTATACAGTTACCACATTTGTTGAAATAAGGCTTGCAGTGGGGAATATTCTTGTCCCTAGGGTCTTCTTTTCCAGGTGCAAACTATGCTGTAGTCTGGGGTCTTTTAGCCTAATGAATCACTTGAGTTTCAGTGTAGCAACTGTGTCTACTTAAGCATAAGGGTCTTTTTCGGTAAGAGGTCTAAATCCAGATTCAAGTTCCTGAAAGGGACTCTGTGGGCGGTCATGATTTTTGTGGCTGTCAAAAGTGTACTGTCTTTTAGCTGCCCTGGGCCATTACTGATGATTCATTAGAGTTTCAGTGTAGCACCCATGTCTACTTAGAGTCCTCTTTCCCAGGAGCCATAAATCAATATCCAAGCCCAAAATAAAGCCAAGGCATGCTGTTTCAGTGTAGCACCCGTGTCTACTTAAACATACTTATCATGGCAGGGGAAAGAGGGGAATGAAATGTGGGAAGATGGCATCATACAACCACATCTACTTGTGAGGACAGAATGCAATGGGGTTCAGGGAACTGTGGGATAGGTTCCCACAATACACTGCAGCAGCACTCGATTTAAGCTGGAATAAGTTACCTAGGGAGGTTGTGCAATCTCCATCACTGGAGAATTTTAAGAGCAGGTTAGATAGATACCTATTGGGGATGGTATAGATGGTGCTTGGCCCTGCCAAGAGGGCAGGGAACTGGACTCAAAGACCTCTCAAAGTCCCTTCCAGTTCTAGTGTTCTATGATTCTATTGCTTCATATGCCTTACTCTGAAATGTAACAGAGACATACCCATATTAGTCTATACCTTCGCAAAATAAAAAAGCAGACCTGTAGCACCTTAAAGATTAACGATATTATTTATTAGGTGATGAACTTTCATGGGACAGACTCACTTCTCCAAATCTGAAGAAGTAGGTCTGTTCCATGAAAGCTTATCGCCTAATAAATAATATTGTTAGTCTCTAAGATGCTACAGGACTGCTTTTTAGATGAAATGTAAGTACAGCATTCTATTCCAATTAATGTATTTGATAATGAGATAGTAGAAAGTCAGCAAGTTTTCAGTGATAGTCTTCTGTGATGTTTTTGCATATTTTTGTAAGTAGTTGTCAATCGAGGTGAAAGTTGGTGGTGTGCAAGGCAAATCTGAGTCCTGAACAGGGTACAGTAAACTGGAAAGGTTGAATGGCTCTTGTTTCAAGACCAGACATTTCCTTAGGACTGTGTTTCTTAGCCGGTGGTACGCATACCTTTAGGTGTATGTGAAAGAAGTCTGGTATTATTTTTTAAAAAGAGTACTTTTTTTAAAAAAAAGTTGAGAAACATTTTCTTAAAGCTAAGGTTCCAAACCTGCTTCTAGTGACATCAGCAGAAATTTTGCCACTAACACTACAACCACAATACAAATAATACTGAATTAATAAGAGAATCGTATGAACTTGCAGGACTAAAGGGAGATGTATGATATGACATAAATCAGAGGTATGATCCTAGATGATTGATTACTCCTGGAAAGAACAGCATAATTGTCAATTATATACTTATTAGCATATAACTACTGTTCCTATAGGGACCTTCTAATATATAAAGTCTGAGTTATAAGAACATATGTAGTTACTAGTTAGGGATCAATTTTATTTCCAGTGAAAGGTACTTACGTGTTCATTTTAAGAGATAAAAATTACCTTATGTCTATCTGGTTTAAACCAACTTATAATGGATAGATTTCTGATTTTCTGGTTTTCACTGTTAGCTACCACACTAAGCCTACCAGTACCACCATCAAGGTAAGAACCATTGCCTTTGGAGACGCAGCATGTCATTTGCAGTGAATTCCTGGATGGATTTCCTTAAATTGGTTCCTCCCCAGGAGTACTGTAAATGTGATTATTCATTTAAATAGTTCACCGTGGGGGAAAAAGGACCTCTACAAAGTGCAAGATTTCATTTGCAAAGGGGATCCTTGGGACCTGGAGTAGAAATACATAAGCCATGTGTTTCAGCTTCCATTTTCTGGTTTTCCTGCTGTTAGGAAATAATTTGAAATTACCTAAAATAAGGACAATGTGCATGATAATTGAACAATGAGCTCTTTCTCTCCTGCCAGCAGACTCCAGACTCGGGTAATGGCCACCAAAATAGAGTGCAAGACATCTGTAAATCCTTTCTTCAGTGTGGGTCCTGGAACAATGGCACATTTTCCAAAATGGATGGCACTGGCCAGGAAGAAGGTATGATTGACATGCCTGAGAGTCAGAATTGGCAGGGTTCCTATGGAAATGGGCCTGCATTTTAAAGTTGCCTTCACATGGAACGGGCAGAAAAGGTGACGAATAAGGTGTGTGTATCACCAGGGTGTGGATGATAAATTTCCTAGGAAAGCAAACTATTTTTGTCATATAGTTAGATTTTTCCGAACTGGAATGTCTTGTTGTATGACATTATGCAAACAATCAAAAAGGAAATAACGTCACCTCTTATGTCTGTTTAAAATTGGGCATGACCATGATAACCATTCCATGGAATCATGTGGTGGTAGGCTTTCACTTGGTCTTTTTATGTGGAGCTGCTCGAAACTCAGTGTTTAGTCTGTGAAATTTAGATCTGAACCTAGGTTTATCAAACTAAACCAGCTTGGTTTGGCCTGTATAGCAATAAGATAAAACCACATTCAGCAGTACCTTGTTCCCACATGCAACAGGGGGAGGTAGAATGGGGATCTGGATTCAAAGCAACACTAATTTTAGTTTTGGATTTTCCAAGAGCAAAATATGGGTCAAGGTAAAGCTCTTCTACCTGAACACAGAACCAAACTTGGCTCATTTTCTGAAGAGTTCAATGTAAGTTGAAGATGTTCAGCAGCACCTTGCCGGGTAGGGCCCAATATAGGCTCCAAAGTGTGCACAGTTAGGAGCCTAAGTTTACAGTATTAAAGCTGATTCCTTCTAAAATGTTAATATCAATCAGTTTATATTAATTACTATATGAGTCTCAGGAAAAAAAGCCGTTGGGCTTGATTTCGATCTTACAACTGGAGCTGTTCTTAGGAAAAACTGTGACCTGGGTGAACTGGTATTTTGCTTTTCCTGGCTCTTGTGAGTGCCCAGCTACCCCCATCCCCACATTGTCCTGAGGCCTTGCTTCTGTTTCTAGTGCTTACTTTGCACAGATTAAGCACTTGGGGGGGGGAGCTGAAAAGCCACAGCTGCCCATAGTACCATACCGTGGCACACTTAGTTCTGTGCTGCCTTCACAGCAGGGTACCCAGCCAGCAGTTACCACTCTCTGGGTGCCCTCGCTGAGCTTCACAAGGAGGCATTTCTGAGCCTGGGACTCCTTTGGCCACAGACCTCTTGACCACAGTGCTTGTAGGAAGCTGGAGGCCCTGGCCCACTGGCTCTGCAGGGGCAAGCCCTGCCTGCTTGTGTCTCTGTATCAGGCTGGCAGCTCTAGGTGGCATCACCCACTCCCAGTTCAGGTGGCTGGGTGAGTCCCATACTCACCTACACTCCTCCCGCATCTGACAGCCCAAGCCTGCCAACTTGCCCCACTCAGACCACACTCTCTTGACCACAGCACTCTAGGCAGTCACCCATGTTGATCACCCCTAAGACTGGCCCTGCTTACAACAATAAAACCTGAAACAACTACA
Organism: Carettochelys insculpta; assembly: GCF_033958435.1. NCBI lineage: Eukaryota > Metazoa > Chordata > Testudines > Carettochelyidae > Carettochelys > Carettochelys insculpta. The sequence goes on along the minus strand of NC_134139.1, from coordinate 173,977,907 downwards.
TTAAATGGAGGAAAATAGTATAAACTGGTGTGAGACTGGTGTGAGACTGGACTCATGTAAACAGTGTTTAATTTCAATTCTTATTGCTATGGTACAATAGAAGTCTGGTTGCTCCTGTCTGTGCAAGTTAATGTTAAATGCCTTTCTCCGTGTGTTAGTGAAACTGAGGCTTAACATCTTCTGTGGAGATTGGCCATGCTGGTGGGCCTGGAGCTCAGACAGCCAAATGCCCTTTGGAAGAAAAATGCATAACTTGAAAATAGAACCATCCTCTTTCGCCGTTTTTTTTGTTATTTACCATAAATATAGGCTCTTACTGTAGTTCCCAAAGGAATGAATTAAATGTAAGAACAAAGACAGCATTGTCAATGTGTTTGTTTTTTCATTCTTCATGAACAATGATCATTTAGTTTTTAAATAGAAGACGTGTTTTAAGTGGGCTAACTAGGAGAGGTAAAATAATATTTCATACGCTTTACAAAGACAGCATTTATCATTTTGATGTATATCCCAGCTAGTCCCCAAGCAATTGTTTCCACTAGTGATTTATACAATGGCTTCTATTATATTATTAATGAATTCTTAAAAAATTGTTAGCCTGTGATAGTTTTGGTTTGTGTCTTGTTTCTTCATTCTCCCTAACAAGAGATTTTCCCTATAAAGACAAATGACCTTGTTGTCTGTGTGTAGTTGAGCTTCAGTTTATTTAAAGTAGGGATTTTAGCTGTTATAATTGTAAAAGCAGTGTTTTTGCTTTAAGCCAAGTGAGCTGAATCTCCCTGTGTTTTCCCATTTTTCTTGACTTTATTAGTTAACTGATATTTCTCATTACAAGGTGTCTTTTTTCAGTCTTGCTGCACTTATATGTTCTAGCTGCTACTAAACCCTTGGTGTCATAGTGACCAAAAGAAAAATGCAGTATCTGAAACTAGGAGACAAAAGAAGCAGGAGGGATCTGTGAAAATGCCTGCAAGAAATGCAGCACAGTACGATGAAGATGATTCACATCTCTGCAGTGATTCTTCAGTAAAAAGTAACAGAGCAGAACCAAAGACCATTTTCACTCTTCTTGAATTCGTTTCACCTGATCTCTAAAGTATCTCCCAGCTACCTACTGGAGCTTTGAAATAGGCTGTATGGTTGAATATAGTAGTTTTTTCCCTCATAAAAATAAGTAGGAGGGGAGGGAAATGAGCTTTAAAAAAATGCTGGTTAATAGTGGTAGGTGTAAACAAGTATGTGGAAGAGAAAGTCAAGAAGCTGTCCTTCCAGCCATTTCAACTTCATCAATCTTTGGGAGAGGTCTACTTTAGAAAATAAAATTCAAGGATAATTTTTTCTAACTCACCTAATGATTATAAATCAGATTTAGGCTCATAGGTCATTTAGGTACGTTTGAAACTTTTACTCCAAACCAGTATTACCAGCCAAGTCACAGAATGAGCAGCTCTTTAATGAGGCTGTCTGTGGTTATCTGCAAGCTTTTATAGTTAAGATCAGTTGTTTTCTCCAAAAGTAAATTTAAAATTATAAGTCTTGTATGTCCTTTGTATGTAATAATATATGAATAATAGTTTGGTTTGCTGACTTAGGACTTGATCCTGTTCCTGGTGAACAAATGAAATGTACTCTTTGATATTAATGGCATAGACTCAAGCCCAGAGGTACTGATCTTGCAAAGACTTACAGATGTGCTTAACTTTTGGTGCTGTGAATAGTCCGGTTGAAATGAATTTAAGCAAGATTAAAAGAACATACATTTATTGTAGAAGGATCAGGGCCTTAGGGCTAGCTGTGTCTTAGGGCTGATTGGACTCTGAAAGGTGATGAACCAGGATCATTGTCTTAAATTGTAAATCCCTAGAAGTGGGTCTGCGATGGGGTGGACTAAGCTCTGATGCCCCCTACAGCAGGCTGGAGCCTTGCCACACCCCATCCCAGCAAGTGGAGCAGAAGAGAGGTACTCTGGGTAGGATAGAGTGGCTGTCTTCATGGCAGCCAATCAGAACCCAGCAGGCTGGTATAATAGAAGCTGCTAGGCTAGGGCTGGCAGTTCCTCACAGGAGCTTGACCCAGGCAGGTTTATAGACTGACTGGGAGACCAGAAGCACTATGGACAGCTCTGAGTGCAAGCTGAACTTAGACCTGGGTAAGGTCCAGGTCCAGTTGCTGAAGATTGGCCACAAGCCTAAAACAAGAACTGACAACATCATGGACAGGGCTAGTCAGATCCAAGCCTCAGAACCTTGAAGACAACCAGACAAGGTGGCATCCTGGTAGCAAGGAAAGTGCCAGATGACCAAGCAAAGACCTTCTATGGCACCCTTTTGTGAGCACCCCTCTGTGGCAAGCCCCCATCACAGGATTGTAAAGCTCCATGCATGGTACCAATGGTATTATTGGGAAGATTAAAGAACTCATCAGCAGTCAGAGAACAGAGGTGCTAGGTGCTGAGTTCTTTTGAAAATGTGGCTGCTAAATTTGGTAGGAGGTGAGCTCTTCTGAAACCCTGGCCTCTGCAGAAGTAACAGCTCTAACCACTCTTGTTCTACTTGGTGATTCAATCTATTCCATCAGATTTAGATTATTATTCCACTGGTAGTTAAATGAGAACTGCTGAAGCCAATCCATGTGACTTTCAACTTGGAAGAGAGAAATTTACTAGTGGGTGAGTAACAGACAATTAGGCAATGGTGTTGTAATGGTAATGGAAGATAAAGAAAGGTCCATTTGACTACAGCACAATAAGAGATATTGTCTTTAAATGTAAATTACTGTACTTCACAGAAGTACCCTAGAACCCCCATAAGTACACCCATCCCTCGTTAACGAGTACTTTACTTATGAGTACGCACTAAAACAAGGGACATACATTCCTACGTTTGTTTACTAGAGGAGTGAATTCCCTCCCGCTAATACGAGCCTTAGCACACTCCCCACAGACCCAACCTGCTGCAGCCTGAAATCCCGCTGGACCTGCAGACCCAACTCACCTTAGCCTGAAACTCCGCCAGCCTTGCAGACCCAATCTGCAGTATTCTGAGCCCCCTTGCCCTCCCCACGGACCAAACCTGCTGAAATCTGACCCCTCTGTTGGCTCTGCAGACCTAACCCACTGCAGCCTGAATCCTCCACTGGCTCCACAGCCCCATTTTGCCTCAGCCTGAGCCCTCTACCCTCCAAGCGGATCCAACCCACAGCAGCTTGAACCTCCCTGCCTGCCTGATGGATCCAACCCGCCACCAGGTTTTAACCCTCCTTTCTGCTCATGGCCCCAAACTTCCCCCAGCCTTTAACCCTCTCCAACTCCCACAAACCCAAGGTTCACCTATCTTTCAAAAGCAGCGCCACATATTGCCACTCCTTCGCTGAGTTACAAGCACTTGGAATGAATCAGGGACTTTTACATGTATTTTAATTGTAATTTAATGTCCCTCTTACAAGTTTTCACCTATGAGCAGAAATTTGGGAACCAATTGTGCTCATATAGCGAGGGATGATTGTACATGTTAAAAGAATAAGCCTGCCAAGATAATACAGTCTCTGATCATTGAAGCCATATATCTGAAAAGCATCTACCCATGATGGGCAGCCATGAATTGTGAGTGAGCAGTATGAGTGGTCCAACTTCACCTCAGGGGGATGCAGCGGCCCACAGCCTACTGGTGTTCCACCTGCAGCCCATTACCCTCTCCTGCCATGTGCCTCTTGCACACTATCTTACCAGAGCCCTGTTCTTGCCTGTTCCTCCCACTCCCTCCCAGCACTTCCAGAACACTGTGAGCCATCTGGCTCATGCTCCAGCCCTCCTCCTGCCCTGGCCTCTCTGAGCTGGAACAGTGGCCAACAGCTGATTTGCAGCATTCCATCTCTGGGAGGGCACGGGAGAAGCAGCACCAGTTCAAAAGTGTGCAGTTGGTGCACAAGGCAGGGGAGGAGCCAGGGGGATCTGTAGACTGCAAGTGGTGTCCCTGTGGGCCACATTCAGCCCATGGGCCTCTGGTTGCCCACCACTACCTTCCACTGTATCAGAAGGATTGTCTTGTGAGCAGTAGGCAAATATTGTATCAGCTTTTAACAATTGATTTAACTTCATTGATGCTCTAGCTCCAATAATTAGAGCTTGGTTTTCCTACATAAAGGGTAATTACAGAGAATATGCCATTCAGCTTGCCACGGTCCAAAGGTGAAACTTTCACCGTGTAAGAATATGGGACCAAAATCACGCCCCCAAAACGAAAAGAATACAAGCAGCTTTAACAGATGGGGGATGACTGGCTCAGTGGTTTGGCAGCAGAATATGGAGAATTACATTCCGTTGTAGCCCAAGATTCAGTGTGTTTCAGCAACAGCCCTCAGAAGTACAAGTTGTGGACAACAAACTGTGGCATGGTCAGAGAACTTCCTGGTGTCTGCCAGGATGTACCCTCTGGCCCCCTGCAGAGTCTCAGCAGTGACTGAGCTGGGAGCACCCAGGCTGCAAGCAAAGAGGAGGCTGCTGAACTGTAATCCTGTTCTGTGTTTTTAACAGAATAAGCCCCTTTTCTGGTGGTTTGTCTTAATGGGTCTGATCTGAAATGAACAGACAATGACACACAACACAGAGTACATAAGGGTTCCTCAGGCTCAGTCTTCCAAACTTGTGTAAAAATTCATATGGTGAGCTTCCCCTTTCTTCAACAACCGTATACAGAGTGAACATGGGGGGAGTTACAGTTTTTAGCTATTGGTGCCGTGACTTGGAGAAGGAAAGTCTGATTTTTTTTACACAAAGGAGGGAAGTTTCCACACAAAAGAGTCAGGACAGCTTGGATTCCATTCAGATTGGCCTAACCCTGGTTTGGGGTCAGTGAAAAATAGAGCCCCCAATGGGTGTTATAGCCCGGAAACTCCTGCTACTGTGGATGAAGGTATTGCAGGGGCAGGAGAATTTTGGGGAAGAGCACAGTAGATACACACCCATCTCATAGAGCTGGAAGGGACCTTGGAAGGTCACTGAGTCCAGTCCCCTGCCCTCTTGGCAGGACCCAGCACCATCATTTTTTTTTAAATCTATTTGCCGTAGATCCCTAAATGGCCCCCTCAAGGATGGAGCTCACAACCCTGGGCTTAGCAGTCAAATGCTCAAACCACTGAAGTAATGCCATTCCTCCCTCTAGAGCACCAAATCCATGTGGTTCTTGTGTTCAATGGTGGCAGGAATTGCAGGGTAGACATAGATAAAAAGCTTACAGCACCTGCTGGAAGCCACTGGCATTCCTAGCCTTTGAAGTTCCCTACCCTTGTCCGATCATAAGGGGTGAGGCACACAAATTAGTCCTTTGCCTGCCACTTCAGGAGCACTTTCCAAACCCAAGCTATTGAAGAGCTTAGAGCAGAGTATGATGACTGCCTTTTATGGCTGGACGCCCTAGATGACTTTCATAAAAGACTCCATGGGCTACATCTTGGTCACTTGTTGAATCCAGTCTCAATGGTAATGTTAAAATGATCATTGGTTGATTGTCTGATGGTCTGTAGGAAATTGTACTGCTTGGGGTATTATTTTATAGTAGTTATACTTCTGTTTCTTTTATAGTAGGTTACACTTCTGTTTCCTGTGAGGGTCGTAAATCATTTCCTGGAGGATAAATCAGAAAAAAAAATCATTGTCCCAATTGCCACTTCTCAGTATCCTTTGATTGCTTTTTCTGCTGGGATCAACATTCAATTAATGACATGACCCTGGCCCCATTAATAGGAATGACACAACATTAAAGTATTTCTTTACAAAAAGTTTGGTCCTTAAGTTAGTCCATACTTTAAGATTCTTTGATCCAAGACTACGCATCAGTTCTCAGTACTACTCATATAAAATCATGTATGGAATCAGTATGATAAATGATCATTTAATGAATCCTAGCAGTGGTCTGTTAAGCCTGGGCAAGTTAGTGGGACAGTGTAGGAAAACTTGATGGCTTGCTGCCGCATCTACACAGTGGATAATGGGGTTCTGTGAATGGGGTTGCAGAACTGGTAATTCCGAGAAGCATAAATTTATTGTTACAATGTTTTAAAAGGAGAGAGAAACTATGATTTTTTTCCCTTTTTTTGCAGCAGTAACATTTTCTATCGCTACAGTTTCATAGTTTAGCACTTCTAATGCACTGTAAATACTTTACAATAATAATAGAGTGATAACATCAGGTTTCTGTGGAATGGAAGAACATTTGCATTTGAAATGAGGGACAGGTGAGAGGTGTGGCAGTGAACTAAAAATACCATGCCATTGCAATTTTCCTTTCTGGAGCCATTTTCTCAGTTTGAGCTGTGGATAATTACAATGTAATGGAAGTTGTTACCATTATGACTTCCACACCTGTAGCAATGGAATAATTTATAATAGCCTTAAAGGTGAAATCATTCAAATTAAAAATCAGTCAGGCTACAAATTAGCACAAAGTGTATCTGTTAGTTTAAATCACTTTAAAGAGAAGCATTGAGGCCTTGCATTGGAACATGGCTGCTATTGCACCAGAGTCCTTTTGGGGGTGCTTATTCAATCTTTCATGATAGAATCCCAGTTTAATCTTCATCTTTTTTCTTTCTCACTGCTCAGCGTGCAGTACCCATCGACTTCCATTATCCACTTTAAATCAGCCTGCTTTGAATCTGCTGCATTTTCAGTGTGTGCTTATATCTCAAAAATAATTGTCCAGTGGTAGATAGGGCAGTGACATAAGATCAATGCCCTCATTGTCAGGACTCCTGGGTTCTATTCAGATTCTGTCATTGACTAGCTGTGTGAGTTTGAGATATTTCCTTTGTGAAATTCAAAGTCATTAGTCTGCCAGTGCATTTCCTCAAGAACTCTTTATAAGTAGCACCATCTTTGTAGGATCTGTAACGTGTGTTATTAGGTTCAGCAGCATTGTTTAGTTTTGTGCATCAGTCTCTATTTATATAATGTTTACTTCCTAGTAAATGTTTATATTGTATTTAGTTCTTAGAATTTGGTGAAAGCACAGTTATAGGGGCTGATCTGTAATCTGGGGTGACTGCTGGCACCATATGCTTCTTATTCAGGATAGTGCCTCTGGTCAGCCGTGACACAGGCAACAGTTTAAATTTTAATATACAGCACATTGCTGACACAATTTCAGCTCCAAATACATAGCATCCAGGGTTAGCTGTTTTGGCTTTGCAACATCTGATGTTGTGGAAACAGAGAAAAGGAGCAGTAGGCTTATTTGACACACAATAATGTATCTTTCTGCATCATATAATGCATGATTATATACAGAACAGACAGCTGAAAAGTACCTGGTTTCCCTGAAGAGTCTGCCCTGGCTGATCTGCAGTCTGTTGACTCCTGCAGAGAATTGAGGATATGCATTACAATGCACTGTGTCTTGCAGGAATTCTGTGCACTTTCAAGTTGTCTTCCCCATGTAATTGGTATAGTTTTTAAAGTCAGGTAATAGCAATGGGAGATTAAGTGATTTGAAAAATCACAATACAATTCATGAACAAATGTTAATACAGTTAGAATAATATGCATAGTAATATGGCTAATTTTCTGGACTGCGTGTACATGGCACAATGTCTTGTGATGTAAAAATTAAAGCAGAGCAGTTAACATGTCTGGAGCGCTATTACTTATTGAACATGTGTTAGATGCAAAAGATCAGCTCTATTTTACATAAGAACAAAGGTGGATTAGTATGACCTTATGAGGAAAGACACAGCACTTTTCATTTTGACACCTAATGATGAAGTGGCTATGGTACATATAGTTCACCTTCTTCCTTTCATTCATTTCATATTAGTGGTATTTATTCATTCAATCCATTGAAAGGATTAATATTTTAATGTAAGGTAAACATGTTACAAAACTAGATAGTCAAAAACAGTAAATTTGTTACTAAAAGCTGCTAAAGATATGATGCCAGACAGAAAAGATTTACAAATACAAGCAAGTATTTAAGGATCTCATAAAAGGGTTAGAGAGCACTCTGGAGTCAGACTTGTTGGGAAAGAAGCTCAGCATTTTACTAACTGCATAAACCTGCATTTCCATTTGACCCTGTTTAAAGTTCAGGAAAAATCTAACTCACATTGGACGTGTTCAGAGGCTTAACACAGGTATTAGCATAGCCACACCCCTGCTGACATTACACAATTAAATTTGCATAGTAATTTCCCTACTAATGCTCTGATATGCACCTATGCAAATATAATTTAACCAGACCGGGTACAAGCAAATACAGATTTTTTTTTTCGCACAGGCATGTGTTTGGCCATAGATGATGATCATTTGGCAAAGACCCAACTGGTGTATTTTCCCACTGCTTGCCAGCTACTGGAGATTTGCCATAAAGAAAGGGCTTCAGGTGTGGGGAGCTGCCAGAGTCTTTCCCTGCTGCTGGGACCCTTCACTGCACCATGTAGCTGCATGTACAGTGGCTCATGCTCTGCATGCCATGTTAAGTGTAGATATAACCTGTGTGTGTCAGATGGTAATGTGTCCTGGATAGTCAAAGATGATAAAACTCTTGAAGAGCTGATGAACAGATAACAAGTGGATGCTCAAAGTTAGTGCATTAATAGTTACCCAAGTGTACAAGGACGTTACAAGGAGAAGGGAGAAACCTTGTTCTCCTTACCTTCTGAAAATAGGACAAGAAGCAATGGGCTTAAACAGGAGCAAGGAAGGCTTAGACTGGATATTCAGAAAAAATTCCTAACAATCAGGGTGGTTAGTTACTGGAATAAATTGCCTAGGGTGGTTGTAGAATCTCCATCATTGGAGATATTTAAGAACAGGTTAGACAAATATCAAACAGGGTAGATATTGATGATGCTTGGTCCTGCCATGAGAGCAGGGGACTGGACTCAATGACCCCTTAATGTCCCTTTCAGTTCTAGTGTTCCGTGATTCTATGATTCTATAGATAGGCAGTTCCTTCTCACTCTTGAGGTAACTTAAGACTGATTGTGATTGGGTTGAGAGCTAACTCTCTGGGGAGGTATAGGGATTTCTTTCTCAGAAAACACCTTGAGATATGGGAGAGAACTGGGTCATAAATGTTTGATTTAGCATTTTGGAATCCAACTAAACAGTCCTTCCCACACAGGCTACGTCTACACTAGCACACTGCGTCGAAGTAGCCTATTTTGAAGTAAGAACATCAAAATAGGCTACTTTGATGTGTGTCATCTACACATCCTCCGGGGTTGGTGCCATCGACGTTCAACATTGAAGTAGCAATGGGAAACATGGAAAGAAGCCGCCCCAGAAGGAAATGCAGAGCATCCACACACACAAGTGCTCCCCATCGAAATAAGGGGCCAGCAAAGCCTGCAGGCAGGGTCACAGGCTGGACTAGCCCTTCTGGGGCAACAGCAGCCTCTCCCTTAAAGGGCTCCTCCCAGACACACTTGGCCTGCACAGCAAGAGGTCCGCAGAGCCGACAACAAGTTGCAGACACTGTGCACACAGCATGGACACCCAGCGGCAGCAGCAGCAGCCAGAAGCCCTGTGCTAAGGGCTGCTGCACATGGTGACCACAGAGCCCCACAAGGGCTGGACAGAGCATCTCTCAACCCCTCAGTTGATGGCTGCCATGGAGGACCCCACTATTTCGAGGTAGCAGGATGAGGATCATCTACCCACGCCCTACTTCGACATTGAATGCTGAAGTAGGGCACTATTCCCATCTTCGGATAGGAATAGCGATTTTGACGTCTCACTGCCTAAAGTCTATTTCAACATCAAAATAGGGCACAGTGCATGTAGGTGCGACACGTGCTATTTTGACTTTGTGCCGGCTACTTCAAAGTAGCTGGTTAGTGTAGACGTACCCACAGATAGCCAAAAGCAGGTAAAATTCAACAGAATGTGGTGGAGGCAAGGGACTAGATAAAGAATACAGAGGAAATGACAAAGGCTAAGATAAAACATGCATCCTGTAGTCAGCTTTCTCACATCAAAGAAATACCCACATGCAGTTAACATATGCAACCTGGTTTTCAGGAATTAGGAGCATTTCAGGCCCCTCTGTGACAATGAAGTCTTACTATTGTTACCCTTGCTTTACCTTGTCTCATGCTTTTGCTGTTCCTTTTCCTTATCCTATTGTATAAATATAATACTAGATGGAGCAGGGAATTTGCCTTCACACATTTCTGCAAAATGCTTGGCACAATTTTGGGGATGAATAAAATAATAAAGAGTAGATTACAAATATTATAAAGGACTAGTTCTTTTTGCTCTGCACCTTTAGAGGCAAGGTCTGATCTGAGAGGAATGTTGATGGGTCTGTATATCTACTCATGCAGCTGAAAAAAGATTGCAAAATGTGCCAAGAGCTTGCAATTGGTGATCATTTTATTGAAGAATAATAAAAATAGAAATGAATGAATATTCAGGGAAAGAGGTCCAAAAAGTAAAGCCTGTATGTAGGAGACAACAGTGCCCCCAAATCTTGATCATGCCACTGGTAGTAGCCAGGTGGCTGGAAGAGTGGCTGAACAGAATAGACGCACTACCCCCCCATATCCAAACAGCAATCAATCAGCTTGATGAAGAATACAGTAATGCATTCTCACATATCGATCTAGAGGTTCTGGGGTGAAAAGAAAAGAAAGCTTCTTTGCGCTACTAGTAAGTCTGAGGGATTATCGGAGGGAAAGGCTTCCAGTTTATTTCACATTTAGGCCCTGATTCAGCAAAATACTTAGGCACATTCTTAAGTTTAAATATTTTGCTTACAGTGGTTTGGATAAACCATTTGATGTATTGCAACCTACGTAAAAATTACAAGCTGACACTTCAGAGTTCCCAGATCTTCTGGGATTTCTAGGGAAGCATGTGATCTGGGTCTTTCTGCAGAGAACCAGTGGCATGAGTTGTGTCTCTGTGATTTAGGAAGCAATCTGTGTTGTTTCTCTCTGTTTTATGGGTTCTTGTGTGTTCTGAAGCCTAAGAAATAAAGTAGCGTTATGTTGTAGCCCTTGAGCAAGAGTATTTTATGTTTTTACCTAATATTTCTGTATGCTGTGAACATCACCGAATAAATCATTTTGTTAGTCTTTAAAGTGCTACATTTCTGCTGTTTTGTTTTGTTGGAGTACAGACTAACGTGACTACCTCTCTGTGACTATTCAACATGAATAGAGGGTGATAGACATGTGTAGGTCCTAAGCAAAATTTAGAGGTGGCGTCTTGGCAGGTCAAGTCAATGGGGTTCAATACAAGTGCAAAGGTCTGTCCTTGCAGAGCTAATTGCAGGATCAGGCCTGACTTTTAGACATGGCTTGCTCAATGGAAAAAGGACGAGAAGAGCAAAGATGAAGTTTGCTGCAACACGGGGGAGATAGATCAAGTAATTTTTTTCTTGTCTCTCAATGGAGAGATGGAAGGGTGGAGGGAAGATTCCTTGCAATTGTGCATCAGTGCAGTGGTCAAGGACAATGTATTTAACGTTGAGTGCTTATAGTTTCTCTGATAATAGAATATCATGTTGAGAGTAGAGAACAAAGAACAACTCTTTTTCTTTAATACCTTATCCTTAGATGTATAAGGCAAAGTAATCTCGATATGAGATACATTTTTGTTTAGAAGGTTAGAGTGAAATTGATTTAAGAAACAATTTTCTCTGTTAATGCCAGGAGAGACATGTTTTCTGGTTAATAATTAGAGATGCTTTTCTCAAATATCTATGGTGCTAAATGCAAAAGCTTGCATCTTGTTATCAATACCCTCAGTAACATCCACCTCTCTCTGCTTTATGAGGAATATTATTTAAAATTCAAATCTACTGCAAAATTTTATTGAAGTTGAGGAATTCTGCAACTTTTTCTGAGTTGTGTTTTCACAGGTTCATAATAATGGTCAATAAGCAGCAGTCCTGTGTTACCTAGGAATTGGACCAAGTGTCTTAACTGGGTATTTTTATCACATCTAAATTCTGTGATTCAAAGATTATTAAAATAACTTCATGTCAAATGACAGGTCAGACCTTTCATTGCTTGTGGCCTAATTTCCTCACCTTTCAACAAAGGTTGGCACAATTTCAAAATGCTGCCAAATGTTAGGCACTGACACTTAGATTTGGGCACTGAATACCCATATTAGGCATGAAATTTTGGGATACAGCTGCCTATGTTTAGGTTTCTAGTAAGGATTTAAGCACCATTGTTTGAAACTCTGCTCTTTTCTGGAGGTAAAGCTTTCTTGGGAATAAGTATATAACTGTTCCAGTCTTTTTCATTAACCTTCCTTTCTCTATATCACACAAAATATATATGGCTGTTTCTATACATGCCAGTTGTTCCAGAGGATTCTCCAGAAGATGGAGGATGGAGGATCATCATCTGGAAGAATGTGTCCACAGGCTAAACGGGCTCCTGAAGAGTGCGTCCCCTTCGTCCAGAAGAGTGTGTCTACACATACGCTGGTGCTCTTCCAGAAGAATAGGGCAGGACACAGCATGAATGGGGTTGCCAAGCAGGAGAACACTTCTGGGGCTGCCAGCCACGTGGCCCTCTAAAGGGTCTCACCCAAACAGCTCCCTCCTGCACAAGCTGCCAAGGCCTGCTGAGTTGTTTGCAGCAAGGCAGAACCAGGTCCCTGTCCTGCATGGCCTGACCAGCAGGCATGGGCCCCCAGAAGCCACAAGCCAGCAGGCTTGCCCTGACCTGCAGGCTGGCTGTCCTCCTGGCCACCCTCCTCAGCCTCCTGTGGTGACAGAGAGACAGGCCCCTGGGTCCCAACCCCACACCACCCCTTATGGCACCCCCAGGCTGTCCAGCATGTCTGGATCCATGTCACCAGAATGGACTGATGGGATAGGGTTATCGGGGGGAGTGGGATGATGACCGCTGACTGCAGAATCTCTGGATGAAGAAGATCTCTTCCTGGAGATCTGCAGCTGGCTCACTTCCATGCTCTGATGCCAGGACACCTGGATGAGGCCAGCCTTCTCTGTGGAGAGGCCCAGGGCCATTGCCGTATGGAAATTATCCACCCTGGACAGGTACCGGTCCACTGGGAAGCACTTTGGGGTGGGCACATCCACCATCGGGGCCATTGTACTTGATGTAAGGTGTGCCCTGGGTCCCACCCCAGCTGGGGAGGTGCTGATGGGCTCAGGGGAGCCCTAGGGCTGGGTGGGCAGGGGGCCGGACAAGGGAGTGGGCAGGCTTAGCCCAGGAGGAACACCACATTCCCACTGCTGGAGGGGTTCCCCAATGGGGGTTGCTGGTAAGGAGAGAGGGAGAATACGGGGAAGGGGTCAGGTACACCCCTGTGGACACCCATGAGTGCGCTTGCTCCTGTTCCCCTGCAGGTCGTGAGGGCCATCAGCCACATGCTGGTGTGGCGGCTAGTGTGCATCAGGGTCCTGGATACACTCATCAAGGGCTTCACAGAGCTTGGGTTCCCACAGTGTTTTGGAGTGATTGATGGGACGCATATCCCCATCAGGGTCCTGGACCACAGTGGCAGCCGATATGTCAACCACAAGGGGTACCACTCGGTCTTGCTCCAGGCAGTGGTGCATGTCCACGGGAGGTCCATAGACATTTACTTTGGCTGTGTGACTGGAGGGAGCCTGGCTTCTGGTGGCAGAGGGCAGCTCAATGACCAGGGAACCATCTGAGGACTCCCCGCCAGATAGGATGTCCCCTCCAGTGCTGCAGGGGGCTGGGGTGTAGCTGTCTCCATGGTGAACCTGGGTGGTGATGCGCCGTCTGCAGCCAGGAGGTCCCGCAGCTCCCTGTAAAAGGGGCAGATGGCTGGGGCATGGCCAAATCTTCAGGTACTGTCCTGGGCTCGAATGTACTCCTGCCAAAGCTCCTTTACTTAGCACTGAACTTGCTGGAGTGTTGAGGAGGGGTGGCGGCGGGCAGCCAGGCCCAGTGTAAGGCACACAAGGGCAGGGGCATTCCTCCGGTGCCCGCTGGTGTTGCAGATGACCTCCTCATTGCACTAGAGCCCCAGGAGGTCCTGGAGCTCTGGATCAGTCCATGAGGGGGCCCTCCATTTGGGAACCTGGTCAGGGTCCTGGCTGCGCTTGCCTGGCTTCCCAGGGCTCCCTGCTGGCCATCTGTCTGGGTCAAGGGTTGGTGGGCAACACAGGGCCTCAGGGGAGTGTGTCTGGCAGCCCTATACATGCTGCTTGTCTCACACTCTCAGCTTCCTGTGACAGGGTCTCTGGGTTCTTGCAATTTTAAAAGTTGCTGGACCTGGAAAGCATAGAGCCCCTCTGGGGTCACCTAGAGCATCTCTGCTCTCTGGAGGGCCGCTGCCATGGCAGACCGCTTCTTCCAGAAGAAGCAGGCTGCAAGTGTGTGTACATGCTTTCTTCCAGAATCTTCTTCGTGGTGCCACAGTGGAGTACAGAATCTGGAAAATGAGGAGCCTTCTTCTAGATTCCTTCTGGTAGAGTGCCTCACATGTGTACACACCCAATGGATCTCCCAGAAGAAGGTGTGGGTCTTCCAGAAGATCCTGCATATGTAGAAGGGACCTATGTAAGAAATGTAGAGTTAAATGTAAGATGCCCGTCACTTCAAGGTTTACAGAATATGTTTAAACAATGCATCTGAGAACCCACTAGGCAACAGCCCTATAGAATCTTATATATTACTAACATATTAACGTGAAGAAGAGTGTGTGTGTGAGTGTGTGTGTGTGTGTGCGTGCGTGCGCGTGCACACATGTACTTTACAAATGAGTTTACAAACTTATTTGATTTAACAGAGCTCTTTGTTGGAAATACGGATTGTTGTAATGTATCCAATGTCTGGTACTAGAGGAATTCTTAACTCAACATTTAGAACGGTTCTGTTTTTTCACTGAACAGATTTTTAGCCCTGAAAAAATATTTTCCTAGTTCAATTTGAGCTCCATTTCCAAAGTGTGGGCTTCATGTCATTGATAATACATTTGATATTACTTCAGTAGGAAGATCGCCAAAACTATTAGCTCATCTTACCAGGTCATTACATTAGTTCCTGATGATTTGGTGAGTTGGTTAATGCTTGGTAGATGCATGATGAAATGTCCTCCATCTCAGTATTTGAGTAATGTAGATCTTCTTGTGCTATTTTTGATAACATAAAACTTGATTGCCCTGTAGTTTTTGGAATGTGTTGGGTAATTTTCATATGAAATAAAAATATTTATTTTAAATATTTTACTTCAGAACTTTTTGAATTAGAAAACCTCAATTTTTCAGCTGTTGATAAAGTCAAGGAACTGCTCTGAAACAAAGAATATGGGTGCAGACAACTAAATGACTCTAAAATTAAACTTCTCTGTGGCTGAACCTATTACCAATAATTTCAAGCTGCAATGTAGTAAAAAATATGAATGAAAACTGTTATGGGCAGGTCCAGAAAAATTTCCAGCTTGTTCTGGGAGGATAAAAGTGTATTATGTTGAAACAGTGGAATGATACTATAAGATAAACATAATCTATTGGCAGCAATATAAGAATCTTAGTAAATACACACATACACATGAAATTAGAGTCAATTCTGTAGTAGGACAGGAAGACAGTAGAGGATTTTTCACTCAGATGATTTCTGACAGGATAGGCCTGAATTTAAACAGCCATGACCTTCTCCAAAACCTTTGCTAATGAAGGTAGATTAGAAATTGCACTAAAAAAATCATTCACCCAAACCAAAAAGCTTCCTCAGAAGAGAAATTACAGCCTTCTTGGGAGGATCATTCCTGAAGATTAACAGAACATTTGCTACACATGAATAGAAGAGGCCTAAAATTAGAAGACATAATTTTATAAATCAGGTATGCCAGGACAGAGACCAGCAAGTCATGGAGAATGGATGCAAGGCCACTTCTACAATCTCAGAGGAAGTAATTAAGATAAATTTAGTAAGAAAAAAAATCACCCCCTTGACGTGACCATTACTAAGAGATCAGCAGGTCCCCATAAAGACTGACTGTGGCAAATGGAGACTAGACAGATTCAGAAGTCTGATTTTATTGATCTTGGTAATGAAAAATTTAAAAAGCGAAGAGCAGGTCTTTTTGCAGGAGCAAAGAGAAGACAGAGCACTGACTGAAGCACAGTAATGGTGCCTTATTGATCACTGGGCAGCACAGCTAGGGAATGAAATTAAAGACACAGGAAGAGGAAGACAGCAACACTCGCAAAAACAAAAGCTTAGTAAGGTGAGTTCTTTGGAACCTAGGAAAGCTGAAATCCAGATACGTACCTCTGATAGACAACATAAGATCATGACATTGAGACAGGAAAAGAAGTCCTCCCACACGGCAAAGGGGAAATGAAACACTTGCTGAAATATGATAACCACAGATGTGCTGTTGCCAAGACAGCTTTACAGGTGCTGGCCCCTTCCTTCATCTTGGATTAATGGCCAGTCATTGCAGTGTGTCATCTTTCACACTGAAGTTGGAAAACTGATGAATAGGTGATACATGGAGATTAGGCTTTCAATAACTGACCTATATTGCAGTATATAGAAAAGTTATAATTTTTTAGTATTTATATTAGAGTAGCTTAGAGTAGGCCCCATTGTGCTAGCAACCATAGCTCTGCTATATATATAATATACACAGAGACAGAGAGAGAGAATCTGCTTCAAAGAGATTGCAGTATAAAAAGACAAGAGATAAGTGAAGGGTTGAGACAGGAGAAAATGTGCTTTTATATATTTAAAATTTATTCTTGGACACTGAGCTAAATAAAAGGATCGGAAAAGCAACCACAACTCTGTCCAGACTTAGCAAGAGAGTGTGGAATAACAACAAGCTGTACACTCACACCAAAATGCAAGTCTACAGAGCCTGCATCCTCAGCACCCTCCTTTATGGCAGCGAGACTTGGACCCTGTATGCCCGCCAGGAAAAGAGGCTGAACGTCTTCCACTTGCGCTGCCTCAGGCGCATCCTTGGAATATCATGGAAGAACAGAGTGACCAACACCGCCGTCCTCGAGCAAGCTGGAATCCCAACCATGCACACTCTCCTCAGGCAGCGTCGGCTCCGGTGGCTTGGCCGCATCCACAGGATGAATGATGGAAGGATTCCAAAAGACATCCTGTATGGCGAGCTAGCCTCTGGCAAAAGACCTCCCGGACGCCCCCAGTTGCGTTACAAAGATGTCTGCAAGAGAGACCTCAGAGAGGTAGACATCGAGCTGGACAACTGGGAAGAACTAGCAGACGACCGCAGCAGATGGAGGCAGGGGTTACACAAGGGCCTTCAGAAGGGCGAGATGAGGATCAGACAGCTAGCAGAGGAGAAGCAAGCGCACAGAAAGCACACTAAGGACTTTCCAGACACCCACCACATCTGCAAGAGATGCAGCAAGGACTGTCACTCTCGTGTGGGTCTTCATAGTCACAGTAGACACTGTAAATGAAGTCCTCAATTGAAACTATAAAGGGTGCGATCCATAGTCTACGCAGACTGAAGGATGCCTACTACTATTCTTAATCAAAAGCCAGGTATCCCCACTGTCTCTCAGTCTAACCATCATTAATTTGATGATAGGCTTCAGATTTCTACAGGAGTCTTACCGATCTTTCAGGGGGAACATTCTAGAAAATGGGTGCTATGACTTGCTCTAGCAGATGGTTCTGCATTACATTTTGCCCCGTTACCCCTCTGTTACTTGTTTTGAAGCTACAGCTTACTACCAAACTACCCACAGGTTTCTGCCATGCTTGAGGAAACTGCACGTATGCTCGTCTCACTTTTCCAGTCCACACACCTCTGTTTTTGTTCACGAACCAGGAACATTTCTCTGTGTGGTAATCAGTGAGCTAGACTGATCATTCACATAGGTTGCCAAGTCTAATTTATTTTGTTATTTCTAAAACACATCTGTCCAATGGACAATCACTCATGTAACCAGCACACGTCACTGAATTTAATATTCCCAAAGTGCAGCTTCACTTCATGTATCATTTGTCAATAGCCATCAACTCCTAATAATATTTTGTTACATTTTCACATATAACCAAACAAATTCCAACACTGAATACCATGTCAAAATATGATGGATAAGACAAGCAACAGAGATACTTTTTTCCAGGAATATACAGAGTAAAAGAGATGGTCAGCTCTATGATTTTTAGAATGAGAGTGAGGTACTATATTCTATATTATAAACCATCAATCCTTCAGGGACTCGGACCAGTCAGAGTTTCTGCTGACTGACTACCCCATCATCTAATATTCAGTACACAAGTCAGCAATAAGATCAGTCTTTCAAATGCCTTCTTGGTCTATCATCAGTGGGATCAACCCTTTTAGGATTTCTATCCAGTGCCATACTGCCTTGGTAGAAATTCTGGCTCTGGTCAGAATATCACCCTTCCATTTTCAAACCATAGTAAATATGTGCTTTTAGAGATAATCTGACTGAGGCTTTTAAACAGTAGATAGAATTTGCCAAATTCAGTCTAATTTGAAGACAATGGTACAACTCCCGTGAACTTTAGTTCTATGCAGTTAGAACATCACAGAGTACTTTTGCAAATCCTCTGTTATCCTAAAGAAGACAATCTTTGTTTTGAGATTATAAACTGATACAGGAGCCAAATAAATGACTCCTTTGTTCCTCTTTCTTTCGGTCTGCTTCTTTCTCCCTGCTCTCTCTCACTTGCCAGCGGGGTTGCTTCTGTTTCCCTGCCTGCATTAGTTTAGTCACTGTCTCTGCTCTGTGTTGAAACACAGTGCTTAACTATCAGCTGACTTCTCTGGATCTGATTTGAAGGGACTGCAAGGCTCATCTAGTCTAACCCCTTGTCAATATGTAGGATTAGTCCGACACATCCCAGAAATATGGCTATCTGGCTTCCTTTTAAAACCTCCACTGAAGGAGTTTCCACAACCCCTCTAGGCAGCCTGTTCCATTGGCCTACTGTTCTTACAGTTAGAAGCTATTTTCCAAGATTAAATCTAAACCTGCCATGCTGCCATTTGAACCCAACAACAACAAGAAAGAACAATTTTTCTCCATCTTTTTAATGACGACAACTTTCAAAGTATTTGAAGACTGCTAACATGTGCCTTTCAACCTCTTCATTTCCAAACTTTCCTAGTTGGTTCAGTCTTTTGCTCCCATGGCTTGCTTTCTATCACTTTCTCCATTCATGTGTCCTCTCCAGTTTCTCAACATCATTTCTATACATTATTGACTAAAACCAGACACAGTACTCCATCTGAGGCCTAAACAGTCCTGAGCTATTATCTCCCATGACTTTCATGCCGTGACTCTGTTAATGTAACCCAAAGCGGCCTTTGCTTTTTTGTTTAGCAATGGCATTGCATTATTGACCCATGCTGAGGTTGTGATCCACCACAACTCCCAGATCCTTTGCAGCAGCGCTACTGCCAAGCCTGTTATCTCCCCCATTCTGCATTTGTTCATTTGATTTTTCTTTCTGAAGTGTAGCACTTTACAATTAGTTTGTTGATTTTCACTTTGTTTCTATTGGCTAGTTCTCCATGTATCAGGATCCCTCTGAATCTTAGCTCTGGCCTCCAAAGTGTGTGAAGCACCCCATCCCTTCCACCAGCTTTATGTCATCTATGAATTTGATCAATGTGTTCTCTGTTCCTATATCCAGATAATCAATAAAGGTGTTAAACACCTAACCAAGAACAGATCCACATGAAACCCCATTTGAAATCTCCTTCCAGTCTGACACTACTCCCTTAATAGTTACTGTTTACTGGCCTTTCCTCCAAGCCTGCATTTCCCCAGCTTTTGATTAGAATGTCATGTAGGACTATATCAAAAGACAAGTATATATTATTTCCACTACCTTCTCCCCCTCCACTTCCAAACCTGTTACCTTTGTCACAGAAGGAAATCAAGCCCATGTGGCATGATTTGCTCTTGGTAAATCCATGCTGGCTGCTAGTGATTACCCCTTCATCTTCTACCGGGGTGGGCAATAAATGTCCCATGGACCAGAGACAGTTCAGTAGGGTTAGAGTCTGGCAGTCTGTTGGCACTTTATTTCTGCAGGTATGACTGCTTGCAGTTCCTGTTGGCTGTGGATCACCATTCCCGGTCAATGGAAGCTCCAGGAAACAATGTCACAAATCGACCATTTTATACAGTGCTCTCGTAGAGTCCCAGGTATCGAAGCAGCAGCTTTTTCTGTTATTGTGTTTCATACTCTCCTGAATGCTACTTGGTCAGAGGACTGGACTATGGTGGAAAGGAGAAAGGAAGTTTCTGTTGTGGAGAAAGACTTATTGAGATTCAGTGAACACCAGAGACCTGAGCTAATCTCTTTCTTTGTGGCCAGCAATTTCCTTCACTCTGTAACCCTTCACTTTGTAACTTTACTTCACTTTACCCCCATCCAAACCTGGAAAGAACATTGTCCTTAATCTTTTCAGCATCTAAGACTTTAGACCTCTTCAAAGTTGCTAAATCACCATGGAACACACATCTTAGAAAATGAGGGGATTATGTGCTATAGAGCAAGCAACATAGGCTTTGGGTTCTACTGGATCTAATTATTACACATTACAGGAAAGAACAGGAATTAATTAATTCTTCTTCATATATCTGGTGTCCATGATGGATTAAGCTGTTTTTAGGCTCAGTCAAACATTTTCAACAGAACAATTGCAATGAAAATAACATGCTATTTCCAACCAAGCAATTTATTTTCGTATCTAGGGCTTCCTTTCTTTGGGCAATTTTAGTATTTTTGTTAAAAAACGGATTGCTCACAAATTAAAAGTGTTCATGATGCTTTTCTCCTTTCACCATAAATGGTGTATGATAAGAGATGAATGCACATGACAGAGGAAAACAACAGCATCAAGCATTTGTACTTCAGCTCCCATGAAGCACTGCAGTGACTTGGCAGAATAAAAAAGCTTTGTATTTCAAATTAAACTTTTTAATTGTGGCTGAAATATTTCAGATTTTTATTTTTTGACAAAAGCTCAAACAACTGTATGGAAGGAAAAATATTTTTCCAACCATCTCTGGTCTATTTCACAGTAAGAGGTGCACAGGTATTCTCTGGTATAGATGCGTTGGTTCTCTGTGCCTTAAATATTGAGTGTGTTCTGGTAAGGCTATGGTCTTAAGAAGTGGATCTATCCCATGAAAGCTCATCACCTAATACATTATTTTGTTAGTCTTTAAAGTGCTATTGGAATCTGGTAGATAATCTTAGCAGAAGGATGTGGGGGTGGAATATACTCCCTTTTATATCTCCTTACAAGTCTATAATAAATATAATAATGAATCTTAATTCCATTTTATTTTTCCTCACAAATGATGCTGTGAAGTTCATCTGTGGTAGGGACTGAGATCTCTTTTGCATCCACTTATTATTTGATGTGTCCTCTGCATGAAGACTATCTTGCACTAGGGTGATCATATTTCCCTATGTTGAATATGGGATAACTAGTAAAATTGCTTTTGTTCAACTAAGTTCAATGGCAATCAATAATGCTAATATTCAATTTAACATTGAGTTGACTGAGCCCCTGATAAGTAGAAATACTGAACAGTTTGATAATTTTTATTTACCTTCTTAACTTTGAGGCTTTAGAGTTCACACAGATAGGGATGACACACAGTCCCACTCCTCTCCTGACAGAAAGGGATGACCCACACTGCTGTACACCTCTCTCACACAGGGTAGGTGACTGATTGACAGAACTGACCTTCCCTGACTGTGCTCTCCACCCTCCTTGCCTGGCTGAGCTCTCAGTACGTATACACCTCTTCTGTTACCTGTCACTGAATCTTCCCAAGGCAGCACATGGAGGGTCACAAGCCCCTCCCCAGATTTTTACCAGAGTTCACTCCAGAATGTGGCCAGCAGCAGCCTTTGAGCACTGTGGGAGGGAAGGGACAGCAGCTGCTTCCAGCTGTGAGAGAGGAAGGGGAGATGGTATGGCCTGGCCTGTGTCTTTACAGAGCTCACCTCTCCCCTCACTCCCAACTCCTCCTGTGTGGCTAGAAGCAGCTTGTCCCTTCCTGTTTGCATTGTGTAAAAATAGGGGACAGTGTGCCTGTTTTAAAGAGCAAGTTGGGACACCTGCAAGAAGGCTTAGATATGGGACAGTCCCTTTCTCAACAGGACATCTAGTCACCCTCTTTTGCACCCTTACAGGGAGACAGTCTTTACAATCTCTGTTTATCATGATGAGCTAATATTCTGGAGGACTGAAAGAAAGCCTTCTAGAGTTTTCGTCACAAACTACCAGGTCTCTAGGATGACAGACATTAGAGATTTATCCGTAGAGGGAAAAATTGAATTCTGCAATGTGGTTTTAATTTACATTGATTAAAGGATTTAACATTGCTATTAGTGAACACATCTTCCCCAAGAGCATTGTCTTATTCTCATTTATTAAGTATTGCTGTTTTGAGAACCCCTCCCCCTCACAGCAGGGTGCAGTGAAACAAAGTGTACAGTCTAATAATGTTTTCTTTGCTGAGCGCGATCCTTTACTGAACTTAGAGGTTTATTCTGTATTGAAATTGCAGGTGTTATTAGAGCTAACATTTTTACAGTGATTCCCAGCCATACTAACACAGCTCTGGACCTTTATCTATGAGCAACAGCTTTTCTGTTTTGACATCTTGTACATTGGCCTATCGCATACTTGCCAAGACGTCTCAGTATGTTTTCTGCTTCTAGGTTAACCAGAGGACTTTTCTAGATTTGTTGTGACCTGTTAACAGTTCATTTTTTGCCTCCACAAATCTGCTTTCCTTAAGAAACTGTACAAATATCTACCAATCCTATTATTTGATCATCACAGCACTCTTCTCATCACACTTGGAATGATAGCCTGGCCCTACTGAAGTCAGTGGACATTTTTCCATTTGTTTCAATTGGTCAGGATTTCATCCTCTTCTTAGCTAAAAATCCAAGGTTTGATGAAGTCTTGGCTGCTAGAAAAAGATCAGAACTAAGCTTTTATACCTCTGCTGTGGTGATCTGTTACTCATGACTTCCTGGTAGATTTTCATTGGTTTTTATTCTGTTTTATTTTTTAAGCAAAAAAGCTGACATTTTGTGAAAACTTTCCTGTCTTGTGTATTCTGTTAAGCTCAGCAGTAATGTCACAAGGCTTCTCATGTGAAATCAATGCACCCCAGGATCCCAGTCAGGTTTTAAAGGGCTACCTTCAACATGAAAATCATATT
Source organism: Carettochelys insculpta (assembly GCF_033958435.1). Classification (NCBI taxonomy): domain Eukaryota; kingdom Metazoa; phylum Chordata; order Testudines; family Carettochelyidae; genus Carettochelys; species Carettochelys insculpta. The sequence goes on along the minus strand of NC_134139.1, from coordinate 173,954,724 downwards.
TGTCTGAAAATTTTGAATCTACCACAATAGCTGTATATATATGGAGATATACTTTGTGCATTTGACAGCACTCTGGATGGCCAGCTTCTCAATTTCTTCTGTATTCTCAGGTAAGCCTCAGTCCTCCTTAAGAACATGCTTAATATTCATCATGTGAGTTTCTATGTACTTTAAGTGTTTTCAGAGCTATAGCTTTAGATTCACACCTGCAGGAAAAAAACAAAAACAGGGGAACAAGTTAGACATTTTATATAAAATGTAGACAATAACATTGTTTATATCACTTGTATATCTTTTGTCTGTAGAATGCAAAGCATTTTACAAGGGTGACTCTGATTATCACTGTTTTACAGATAGGGAAATTAAAAAATAGTCATGGAACTTAAGGCCAGTAGAGACCACGATATCTTCAGAACATAAGAACAGCCATATTGAGCCAGTCTAGCTAGCCCTCTATCCTGTCTTCTTACAGTGGTCAAAGCCAGGTGCTTCACTGGGAATGAACAGAACAGGTAATCATCAAGTGGTCCCTCCTCTGTCGCCTATTCCCGGTTTCTAGCAACAGAAACTATGGCTACTTCAGAACATCTTCTAGAAATCTTCTAAGGAAAAAAGAGATTAATTGACTTGCCCATGGTCAAACAGTGAATCAACGACAGAGTCAAGAATAGCATCTAGAGGTGAAATCTGAATCCCATAGAAGTCAGTGGGAGATTCGTTATTGATTTAAATGGTGTCAGGATTTTGTCCCAAGTCTCCTATCTCTGGATCCTTTGGACAGATATTACAATTGCATGGGGACCCTACTGAATTAATTCTATGAATGGTTTATGTATTTGTATGAATAGATACTCTATTCTATGAGGACCTAAAACAGTGAGAGGTGATAAAGGGAAGTGTAACAGGGTCGGCCTGCTCTCAGGTGTCCCTCTGCAGCCAAGGGCAATCTATGTGATCTTGACCACTGTCTTCTGAGTCTTGAGGGAGGGATTGGCTCTCAGCTCCTTCACTAGTGTTTTGGCCAGTCTCCAGACACTGGGCCTGGGTCTTACCCAGGTCAAAGCTTAGTGCTTTACTTGGAGCTGTCCAAGTACCGCTGAGCCCAGAGGGACCATAGGCATCTGCCTGGATCGAGTTCCTGAATGGAACTGCCTGGCCCTAGCTTAGCAGCTTCTTTTATATTGGCCTGCCAGGCCCCAATTGGATGCCATGATACAGATGCTCTATCCTCCCTGGAGGACCTCTTGTCTGCTCCTCGCTGGGAGTGGAAAGGCCTCTGGCCTCCTCTAGTGGGTGTCAGAGCTTATTCCACTCCATCACAGTAATTTACAAAGACTGAGGAACTTTAAAGAGGTACCAGCGCTGGAGTGGCTTGCATACAAAGTAAAATCTGGATTATCCAGCATCCCCAGGGAATGGGGACTGCCAGATAATCAAATCATCTTACTGAGCGCCGATGCCTCTGCAGCCAGCAAGGCAGCCAATGGGCCATGGTGTTGGAAACAGAATGTGAAGGTTATCCAAGTGCCAGATAACGCGGCTTTTACTGTTCTGGTTCAAGTTAGGTTTCCAGAGATTAGGAGACAAAGAAAGAGAATTTGATGCAAAAAGGATGGGTTTGAACTGATTCAGGCTGCCTTTTTGATCCAGCAAATGGGCAGGACATCCTGGCTACGTCTACACGTGCAGCCAACATCGAAATAGCTTATTTCGATGTTGCGACATCGAAATAGTCTATTTCGATGAATAACGTCTACACGTCCTCCAGGGCCGGCAACGTCGATGTTCAACTTCGACGTTGCTCAACCCAACATCGAAATAGGCGCAGCGAGGGAATGTCTACACGTCAAAGTAGCACACATCGAAATAGGGATGCCAGGCACAGCTGCAGACAGGGTCACAGGGCGGACTCAACAGCAAGCCGCTCCCTTAAAGGGCCCCTCCGAGACACAGTTGCACTAAACAACACAAGATACACAGAGCTGACAACTGGTTGCAGACCCTGTGCCTGCAGCATAGATCCCCAGCTGCCGCAGAAGCAGCCAGAAGCCCTGGGCTAAGGGCTGCTGCCCACGGTGACCATAGAGCCCCGCAGGGGCTGGAGAGAGAGCATCTCTCAACCCCCCAGCTGATGGCCGCCATGGAGGACCCAGCAATTTCGACGTTGCGGGACGCGGATCGTCTACACGGTCCCTACTTCGACGTTGAACGTCGAAGTAGGGCGCTATTCCTATCTCCTCATGAGGTTAGCGACTTCGACGTCTCGCCGCCTAACGTCGAAGTTAACTTCGAAATAGTGCCCGACGCGTGTAGACGCGACGGGCACTATTTCGAAGTTGGTGCCGCTACTTCGAAGTAGCGTGCACGTGTAGACGCAGCTCCTGTCTACAGACCCCAAACCTTAAAAGAAGGGTTGGAAAGACTTTGACATTCTAAGACCCCACAGGACTACTAGGTGGCTTCTGTTATGTTATGTTTAAGTCTTTTTATTGTTTTCATTGTTTTTTCCATAATGCTTTTACTTTAAGAATATAGAATATGTGCTTGCTTAGAAAGAGCTGTGTGGTGGGACTCTGGCATTGGGAAGTAAACAAAAGGTGGCCTTCAAGCAGATTCACTTGGTATGATATCAGGGTTAAGACAGGGTTCTGTGCAGCTTTAAATCCCACCAGTTAGAAGGGAGCACACCAAAGATCCCTACTCAGTGATGGGTGATGGCTGATAACAAGAGACCTTACTGGGAACTCCCAGAGTGGACCACAAAGAGGGAGATAGAAGAGCAATTACCCTGAACTATGATAAACATTATTTGATAGTCAATGCATACGTAAAAAAACCCAAGAGTACTAATGAAATACCTGCAATAAGGAAGAACTTTAAATATAGAATTAACTATGCTAACAACTCTACAACAAATTTTTATCCATTGATGACCCACTATGCACATTGTGTATTTGCAGTCTCCATTATTCACTATTAACTTTGTCATCTGAAATGTGGTCTGATGTTAGTATAGCAATGAGGTTTTTAATTAAGCTATACCCTGGTGATGTAGTATGACATGATTAAATATCTATTAAATCAGTATTTGTACTGGAAGTACAAACCTTGAATGCTTTATTTGTACTGTCTTACATTCTATATATTTAAAGATTTACTAATAATGAGTCACAGAGAGAAAAATATAATCTGGAAAGACTGAACAGGCTCATCCTAATCTATGATTTTCATATTTGATCAAGTAAGAATTATTTTAGATAGTTATTTATTTCCAGTGAGAAAGTAGGCCCAAATGGACTAAACTTTGCCTACAGCTTTGTTTTTGTGCAAGAGTCAATTATAGCTAGCTAAATATCCCTGAGGTAAATATGTGTGAGGCTGATAATGCTGTTAGAAAAGCAATTGTAAAGGAGGAACTGGCATTCACACAGTTAATTTATTCCACATTTCTGTAGTGCAAAAAATTACAAACACTTACAGTCAGGAAACATTAATCAATGTTTGTTAACTATCAGAATTTGCTTCCCTGACAGAGCTAATGCTACATCTAAATATTGTGTGTTCTACTGCTATGAATTTCATCCCATTTCCTTGAGAACTGCTCATTATTCAGAAGTTGTAGTTTTGAAACGATATTTATAAGATGAAGTTGGGTGGAATAGGGAATTGGCCAAATCCTGTAGTCCTTAATTGGGTAACATGTTGAGTGATGACTGGCCCTCTTATAGAAATGAAATCTTTTGTCATACACGTCATATATCTAAAATGACATCTCTAATATAATTACAGATGAGAACCATTACCCCAGTAAAACCTTCATTAACCTGTGTTCTCACTTGAGGTTTTCGACTAGGAGGAAAGCTGGTCGGGGCATGAGGCTGAGACTCAGGAGATCTGGATTCAATTTCCTGCACTGCCCCAGACTTCCTGTCTGATCTTGGGCCAATTGCTCGGTGTTTCAGTTCACCATCTGTGAAATGGGAATGAAGCAACTCTCTCACAGGATTGTTTCTGAGGATCAATACACTGAAGATTGTGTGGGGCTCCAATACTACAAGAATGGGAACCATATAGATATCACAGACAGCAAGAGCAAACATTGTCACATGACAAATTATTTACCACAATAAACAAGGCTTTACATTCAAATTTTTTTCATTGATATAATATACATCTTTCCACAGAACTCCATCCAGACTGGCAGTCTTACATTTCTTCCCTGGTGAATCTATCGAGGTCAATAATTTTATGGCTGAAACCAACTTTGATAGGCATGCTGAGCGGGGGGCTATAAGTCCCATGTGTCTCTCCCCCTTTGCTCTTTCTTTCACCAGGCTAGGTAAAGTAAAAGGTCCTGATCCAGGAAGTGACTCTTTTGAGGAAGCAGTGGCAGCAAGGGAAGCCAGTAGCTGCAAAGAAGGTAGAAGTAGAGAGGAATTCCCAGGAATCTCTATGGAGTCATGTGTGGAACAGCCAGACATTACAGCCAGGTACTGATCTGTGTGGAACTTCTGTGGGAGCAGCTGTTACTGGGCAGGGAACCCTTGAGAAAGACCAGCTGAGCTTGGCTTGGAAACCTGCAAACTCCTATGTGCCTGAATAGACACCTGTTCTGTAGACAGCCTGCCAGACATTATGTCTAGAGAGCCCTGAGTCTCCATTAGACTGCTCAAGAGACCCAGACATTTAGTGCTATTGCTCACTTGGAACTGGAACTGTTTAAGCCTCTGTGACTAGTTATTTGAAACCTTTCAGGTTTCTGCCAGACTTAGTAAAATATCCTTTCTCTTAGCCATGTTTCACAGTGGTTACAAGAGGCTAAAGCACTGGGGGGCAACCTGAGGCTTGCTGGTTTCCTTCTGTGTAGTATTTTCCTCCTTGTATTAGTAAAATGACACAGACACAAAGCAAGGACATGTGAATGGAGATGCATGCTGATTGTACATCTGTAAGAGACGTATCTCCCTCTGCAACCAAGCAAAGCACTTCTACAGTTCAATCAGCACACACTGCAAATTTTAGGGACTCAAGTGCAATTAGCAAAACTACCTTATCCTGGGAAATCATCTTGGTTACAACAATCTTGCTGCCCACTGAGATGGAGGAGGGCCACTCATGCAGCCCAGTCACTAATCTGGGTTGCCCATCACTGGGCCAAAGCACTTACTTAGCTTGCTTCTGAGTCTCGGTACTCTTGGCCTGCAGCTCAAAGCCTTGTGGTTTTAATGTACTCTAGCACTCAGTCACCCCAACAATAACACACATTTACCTCTCAGCAGGATAAAAATTTGCTCTTTTACCGCTCCCCCTGCACCTCCAGCTGTTAGACCGGCACAGATCTGATGGCAAAAAAAGACTCGTGAAGACATGTTCCTTGAGCACATGCAATCTGCCTGCATGAACAGGGCGTACTAAAAGACATGGAGGAAAACGACACTGCAGGAGAGGGGGATGAATTGGGAGGGGAAGAGAGCACTTAGGGAATGCAAAGTCCAGACCCAGAGGAGACATTGAAGCTCATGGTGCAGCAAACAGAGCTCCTGAGGTACCTAGTAGAGGAGCACAGAGCCCCACTGTGGCACATGCTGAACCACATGCCTTCCTTGCCGTGTTCCATAACCTCCTCCCACAGGTGATCCAGAATGTGTGTGGGTGGGGGGCAGGGGAGGGAGTCCAGGGAAGCCTTCCATGCAACCCCAAAGGACATTTCCCAGAACAGAAGGCTGGCATACCCACATATATAATTGCAAAATTGCTTCTTGCCCTTGTTCACCCCCTCTGACGCTCCTGCCATGAACTCATTTATTTTCTGCTTCATTTTGTTCTCTAAATAAAAATGCATAACTTCTCAGGAACAGTGTTTTTGTTTGTGTTGTACAAGGGCCAGGGAATGGAGTTTTACATTGTTTACAGGCCAGCACACATCATACAGGGGCACCTCCTTGACAGCAACAGACATGACTGTCATGTTGCTGTCTTGCCATTCATAAAGTTGTCTTTCAAATCATTCCTGATTAGCAGTACCCCTTGCTGTGCTCTCCATATTGCCTTCATCTCTGGCTGCTCGTAATTAGTGGCTGGATGATCTGTCTCAGACCTCCAGCCTGCCATGAATTTTTACCCTTACTTTCACCTAAATTATGCAGCACACATCGGGCTGACACCATGAGGGGAATGCTGCTTTCTAAGTCAGGAAGCTCCTAAACCTGGCTTTTAAGGACCCCAAAGCACATTCTATTCCCATTTTATACTTGGTCAGCCTAAAGTTGCTCCTTACTTTGGTCTGTTCTGCCTATGCATGGCTTCATGAGCCAAGGGAGCAAGGGTAAGCTAGTTTTCCCAGGACCACTATTAGCATGTCCATTTTTCCAGTGGTAATTTTCTGGTCTGGGAAGAAAGTTCCATTATACAGCCCTCTGAACAGACTGGAGTTCCTAACAGTGTGTATATTATGCACTTTTCCTGACCATCCCACACTGATGTTGGTGAAACAGCCCTTGTGACCACCAACATTAGGTAAAGCTGCACTGGATCTCTGTGGATGTCCTGAGCATCCTTCTCGGGGGCAGGGAATATGGGGGATAGACATCACCTGGTCTGCATCTGCACCGGGTCTGTGCCTTTTGCCTTCTGGCCCTTCAGAGACTCCTTTAAGGTGAAGGTAGTCAGACCTGGACCATGCTGCCGCATGCTTTTCTCTGCTGACTTTGAGGGTACTATAAAACCTGAAGCTCATTTATCTCCAGTTGAGAAGTGACCCCTGAAACCTATCTGAGTTGACAGTCTTTTGCCAGGACCTTCTCAGGACTTGCTAGTTAGTTGCAGTGTTCAGGCCCGTTGCAGCAACTGAAAGGGAAGACCTCCTCGCAAAAACTGCAACACAACCCGCATCTCCATATGCAGGGCATGGAGTCTCCCTTGGTGCTCCAGAAGATGGTTGTGTCTGGAACTACCAGACTTGAGATCTCCTGGAATGACTGGAGGAACTGGGATAACCCTGCAGTGGTTGGCTACAGCATGCAGTTGCCCACCGTGGGATTTGATGGTCTTGTTCTCCAGAGCTGCGTCTACACGTGCACGCTACTTCAAAGTAGCGGCACCAACTTCGAAATAGCGCCCGTCGCGTCTACACGCGTCGGGCGCTATTTCGAAGTTAACTTCGATGTTAGGCGGCGAGACGTCGAAGTCGCTAACCTCATGAGGAGATAGGAATAGCGCCCTACTTCGACGTTCAACGTCGAAGTAGGGACCGTGTAGACGATCCGCGTCCCGCAACGTCGAAATTGGTGGGTCCTCCATGGCGGCCATCAGCTGGGGGGTTGAGAGATGCTCTCTCTCCAGCCCCTGCGGGGCTCTATGGTCACCGTGGGCAGCAGCCCTTAGCCCAGGGCTTCTGGCTGCTTCTGCGGCAGCTGGGGATCTATGCTGCAGGCACAGGGTCTGCAACCAGTTGTCAGCTCTGTGTATCTTGTGTTGTTTAGTGCAACTGTGTCTGGGAGGGGCCCTTTAAGGGAGCGGCTGGCTGTTGAGTCCGCCCTGTGACCCTGTCTGCAGCTGTGCCTGGCATCCCTATTTCGATGTGTGCTACTTTGACGTGTAGATGTTCCCTCGCTGCGCCTATTTCGATGTTGGGCTGAGCAACGTCGAAGTTGAACATCGACGTTGCTGGCCCTGGAGGACGTGTAGACGTTATTCATCGAAATAGACTATTTCGATGTCGCAACATCGAAATAAGCTATTTCGATGTTGGCTGCACGTGTAGACGTAGCCCAGGAGGTGAGAGAAGTTTGCTTCCTGTTTTTCTTGTTTTCTTCAAGTATGTCCTGTGGGAGATTGCTCCTTACTCACCCCTTATCCCAGTCCTTTGGAACTTGTTATTGGGCCTTGCCTCTGTCAACATCCTGACACTCTGCCTGAAGTTGCTGTACAACATACAGCCAATCCGCATCTGAACTGTGCCCAGAGAACATCTGTACATTCTCATGGTTCATACAGTCCCTTTTGTTGCCCTCATGTTTTGCCTTGAAAGCAAGTGGCAGGGGCTGTTGCCAACTGTGGAGGGCAAGGAACTCAGGCCATGCCCTACCCCACACTGGTTCCACAGCCTGTTGGGGATATTAATTGGCAGATTCTTCATGGAGTTAAAAGAATGGTTTTGTAGCTGGCATTGTTCATCTGACACCTTCCCTTTAGTAGCCAGAGGGAAACTGGTGCACATTTATGCACAGTGCATCAGACTGATGCCCCTCTTCCAGAACCTCTTACTGATAAGAACATAAGAACATAAGAACTACAAAAAGATCTCAGCAAACTGAGTGATTGGGCAGCAAAATGGCAAATGAAATTTAATGTGGGTAAGTGTAAGGTAACGCACATTGGAAAAAATAACCCAAATTACATGTACAACATGATGGGGTCAAATTTAGCTACGACAGATCAGGAAAGGGATCTTGGAGGTATAGCGGATAGTTCTCTGAAGACATCCATGCAGTGTGCAGCGTCAGTTAGTAAAGCAAATAGGATGTTAGGAATTATTAAAAAAGGGATAGATAATAAGACAAAAGATATCATACTTCCCCTATATAAAACTATGGTATGCCCACATCTTGAGTACTGCGTGCAGATGTAGTCTCCTCACCTCAAAAAAGATATACTGGCATTAGAAAAGGTTCAGAAAAGGGCGACTAAGATGATTAGGGGTTTGGAATGGGTCCCATATGGGGAGAGGCTAGAGAGACTGGGACTTTTCAGTCTGGAAAAGAGGCGATTGAGGGGCGATATGATAGAGGTATATAAAATCACGAATGGTGTGGAGAAAGTGAACATAGAAAAATTATTTACCTTTTCCTATAATACAAGAACTAGGGGACACCAAGGCTACGTCTACACGTGCACCCAACTTCGAAATAGCTTATTTCGATGTTGCGACATCGAAATAGGCTATTTCGATGAATAACGTCTACACGTCCTCCAGGGCTGGCAACGTCGATGTTCAACTTCGACGTTGCTCAGCCCAACATCGAAATAGGCACAGCGAGGGAACGTCTACACGCCAAAGTAGCACACATCGAAATAAGGGAGCCAGGCACAGCTGCAGACAGGGTCACGGGGCGGACTCAACAGCAAGTCGCTCCCTTAAAGGGCCCCTCCCAGACACACTTTCATTAAACAGTGCAAGATACACAGAGCCAACAACTAGTTGCAGACCCTGTATATGCAGCACGGACCCCCAGCTGCAGCAGCAGCAGCCAGAAGCCCTGGGCTAAGGGCTGCTGCCCACGGTGACCACAGAGCCCCGCAAGGGCTGGAGAGAGAGTATCTCTCAACCCCCCAGCTGATGGCCGCCATGGAGGACCCCGCTATTTCGATGTTGCGGGACGCGGATCGTCTACACGTCCCTACTTCGATGTTGAACGTCGAAGTAGGGCGCTATTCCCATCCCCTCATGGGGTTAGCGACTTCGACATCTCGCCGCCTAACGTCGATTTCAACTTCGAAATAGCGCCCAACACGTGTAGACGTGACGGGCACTATTTCGAAGTTACTGCCGCTACTTCGAAGTAGCGTGCACGTGTAGACGCAGCCCAAGTGAAATTGATGGGTAGTAGGTTCAAAACTAATAAAAGGAAATTTTTCTTCACACAGTGCACAGTCAACCTGTGGAACTCCTTGCCGGAGGAGGCTGTGAAGGCCAGGACTCTATTAGGGTTTAAAAAAGAGCTTGATAAATTTTTGCAGGTTAGGTCCATAAATGGCTATTAGCCAGGGGTAAAGTATGGTGCCCTAGCCTTCAGTACAGGGGCAGGAGATGGATGGCAGGAGATAAATCACTTGATCATTGTCTTCTGTTCTCCTTCTCTGTGGCACCTGGCATTGGCCACTGTCGGCAGACGGGATACTGTGCTGGATGGACCTTTGGTCTGACCCAGTATGGCCATTCTTATGTTCTTATGTTCTTGATTCACTTCACAGTTCTGATCTACTCTCAGAGCAAGTCCATCCTGGGACTGAATGAGGCAGAGGTCTTGTGGAAAAAATTGTATTCAATGACATCAGTAAAGTTGTGTCACAATGTATATACACAAGGAAACATTTTTTCAGGCATTTCCTATCTTCCTAAATTCTGGTATTTACTTTTGAGTGCCTCCATTTGCAACCATAACATTCATTTAATATCTTTTTTTAAATGTAATTCCCTATTTTAAAAAAAATGATCTGTGAAAAACATATTCCATGATGTGGAACCATAATGACCCCACAGGGGTGTCATCAGTAAAAATGGAACTATTAGACAACAGCATAGATCTCCGTATTTCCTCACACAGCATGGCCAGCCTGTGGAACTCTTTGCCAGAGGATGTAGTAAAAGCTCAGACTCTGACAGGATTGAAAAAACAACGAGATAAATTAACGGAGGATATATCTATCAATGGCTATTTGTTAAGATGGGTAGGGATGGTGTCCCTAACCTTTGTCAAAATCTGGGAATGAGTGACAGGGGGTGGATCACTTGACTATTACGTATTTTGTTCAGTTCTCTCGAGCATTTGGCATTGATCACAGTCAGAAGACGGGTACTGGGCTATATGGACCTTTGGCACGACCCAATATGGCTGTTTTTGTCAATTTATGTTCTTAATAATATAGAGATAATAGGCTGTTATGGACCAGCCACCAGTGGTGACAGATAACAGTGGAGTAAAGACTCAGGTATACTGGTTTCTATTCCTGTCTCTGAAGGGCAGTATACTTGTTTGCTTATAAACCTCTTTATCCATTCTAACTTGTGTCTGTCCTGCACTTCTGCTCCTCTTCTCCCTTCCCTCTGGCGTTTGGTATTATAATGGAAAGTGTTAGATAGCCCTCGTTAAAGGTGTACCTTCTATGCTTGTGTATTATGCATAAACTATGATAGTCACATTTGTTTCAAGTGGTCACGTTATAAATACCATACACCAAAAAGACAGTTCTCCATTCATACCTAGTTCATTGGGTTTGTGTTCTTAGTACTAAGCTTTAAATGAAAAGGTCACTAAAATGAAAAGCGTACCAGTGTCTTGACTTTTATTTTATTTACACAGCAGTAGGATTATGAAATTTAATCTGCTCCTGCATAAACCCTTCCTTGTAAGGAAAATAACCCTTTTGTCTTTTCCAGCAAATGTTCATTTCCTATTGTCTGGAGATCAGTGAGTAGTTTAACTCTTTAAAGGATTATTATTTGACATAGACAGAAAGCCGTATTGTATCATCTGATTTTACACATCTGGAGCACAAATAGTTGCTAATAAATATTCAGACTGTCAAACAGTAGGAGTGAAGAGAATTAAAAGATTTCTGTTATAAGCACAAGGAAATTACTCGTATTTTTAAATGCAAATTAATTAATGATGTCTCTTTCCTTTTCCCCAGAATATCTGTGCCCATGTCAGATGTAAGGGATGAGCTCTTTTTCTGACAGCTGAGGGTATTGTTCCTGGGGGTGCCAGGAGTAGGGTAAGTTTGCTAAGTAGGTATGAGAAAGAACTTGTACTTTTGAACTAGATGGGCATCATTATTGTGTAATTTTACTGGTGAGATGTCTCCAGTGGTAGCAGTGGTAGGTGGTGGTTTGTGTAGGAAGAGGCGTATATTGCATAAAACTGTAGAAAGGCTAGATGCTTTCAAGGCTTTGCTGAAACATTGTGATGCCACAAAAACAGATGTGGGATTCTGGTAGCTTTTGATATGCTTTATTCATCTGCTAGATCAGTACTGAATTTGAGTTCTGTGCTCAGGAAAATGATCCAACTCATCTTGAGGACAGAAATTCAGGGGAGTCCATATATACACATAGCAAGGTTTTTCTCCCAGTACCTCATGTTTTTGACAGATGTTGGAATGCTGCCCAGAGTGAATGATAGATTCATCCTGACTCATCACAGCAGGTGGGGTTACTAACAGCATGGCTATAAGTAATGGAGGGCTAGTTTGCAGTGCAGCAGGGAGTCTTGGCTGACTAGTTTTCATGGAGGAGTTTGGAAGAGGTTTGTACTGAATCTATTAAATTGTCACTAGCTTCTTTGGTAACAAAACTATGAATCAACAGTGGATACATTTTAAATGTGTGTTGACTGTATTTTGGAGCAGGTGGGAAAGTCACCGGCACATGTGGTGCTTAAGATTTTTTCCACACAGTCTTGCATTTAGTTCTCCTTACACCCAACTCTGCTTATGAAAGCAGCTGGTATTGACGTCTGTCAGCGATAAGATTCCAGGGTAGAATGGACTGAGAACTGAGCAAATATGGATTTCCTCTGTAATTTATTAAGCCATCCAATAGTATTCTAAAGCAGAGATATATTCCTCTACTAATTTATCTGGGTTGGGTTTAATCTATAAAAGTAATAATTCTCTGTTGAATTCTATAACTTTAAAAACTTAATTTTCATTGAATGCAACTGGTTTCTAACCTATAGGCCTTTTCTCTCTTCAGTTTTATTTGACTTTCCAAAGATACTTAGAAAGACTGGCTGAATGTCAGCCCATATATTTTGTGTTTACGGTCTATACTTATGCCACACACTCCACAATAGTATCTGAACACCTTCCAAAATTGTAATTGGTATCTCCCCCTCCCACAAAGTACTTCTTTATCACAAGTCAAATAGAACACTAATAATGTTTAACAAGGCATTTTCTCCAAGGCACTAAAGCAAAAAAGTAGAAAAATTATAAAAATAAAAAATAGGATAAAGCAAATCATCTCATTTCACTTATCATGTACAAGTGAAAAAATACCTTTTGGGAAGTTAGGAAAAGCATTCTTGTTACCCACTGCAACAAAGGATTCTGGGAATCCCGCAGTACTTAAGCCAAAGGGCTTATTACTTGAATGTGTTGAGAACATTAGCCAGGCAAAGCTGAAGCATGTTTCCATGGGCCTGCCCATGTTCCTAAAGATCAGCATGTGCTTAAGTGTGAGCATCCCTTGTCCCTTGTGGGATTAAACCATAAATGATGTGAAGGAGGGCAATGGAAATGCTGTCTCAGTAAAGGGAACGACCCTTGGCTATGACTATGAGGGAAAATACTGATGGTAATTTTGCGGGCTCTCACAGAAACAAACTGAATACTGAGCTTGTTAATATTATTTTAATGTATTTAATAAATAATTAAAAAGTATGCAATTAAAATAATACTCAGCTATTACATAGTGATCTTAATACCTTGATCACGGAGTGCTTTTTAAAGAAAGAAAAGTGTATTCTCCCCATTTTACAAGGCAGTGAAATACCTTGCCAAAAGTCACACGGTAGAAACAGGAATACAACAAAATCCAGAGCACTATTCATTGGATCTCACTGCCTCCCAATATTTGATTCTTAGTTTCACATATTTGCAAATAAAATATTTTTATTATAAAGTGGACTGTTTTCTGTTGAAGAAGCTACTACCTTGTCATTATGTAAAAAGTTGGATGTTAAATAGGATGTTTTTCCCATTAAATATTAAACTCTTTGCCTTCTAGCTCTTTCCAGTTAGATCTCAAGTCATGTTATTTTTGGGTCAGCAAATTAAAAAAATGTGTTTGGAACAATCCTTCCCATAGAATAATTTGTTTATTTATGAACATATCATTATGGGCCTCAATTAGCATACACATGCCTATTATGAAATTAGTTTAAATACACAATTATATAATTAGGACATGTAATTACAAAACATGATGGGTACTTAAGTAATATTTCTGTGCAACAGAGTGGTGCAAAACCATTAGAAAAACAGAGGGCAGAAACAACAATTCTGAAATTACCTTATTTAAATTGTTTCAAATATATTTTTACTAAAATAACTAAAGTAGATAAAATATAGTGTAAAAATTCCAAAGGTACTTAAGTCCCATTATTAAATGTGACCTATACACTTTTTTTTTCACCCTTACACTAAAATTCAGAACACTGAGGTTTTGTCACCACAACTCATGGTGCATGAACATGCAAAATGCATTTTGTTGACAATATCTGAACAAAACTCAGCACTTTTGCTGGCAGTGTTCTGCCTCAAAGCTTTGAGGCATGACGCTGCTGTTGGTAGATTCTGTCAACAAAAAATCTGTGCGGCTGCTTTGGAGAGGGCCTTCTCTCGACAGACAGGGCATTCACAACAATGGGCAGCCCTGTTTGCTGTGCTTCCAGGTGCTTGTTTTGTTGACAGCAGCCAGTCAGTCCGGCCATTTTGTGAACAGAGCTGAGCACTCTCCTGACTGGCTTTTGTGTGTGGCCGCACTCTGTGAACAGTTTTGCTGGGAAAACTATCCCAACAGTGACTTCTGTTACCAGAGCACTGTAGTGTAACTGTAACCTTATGGTATAAAAATATAATAGAAGATATATAACTTTCTTGCAAAAATTTGGCAGCATTTTAATTCAGATATTTTATTTACTTATTTCTAAAGCTCTCAAAACTATTCTAAGTGTTTTTCAGAGCAAATGGAAAGGTATGTAAGTGTGTCCATTGCATCTATTACTGTAATATCAGAGTATCTCACAAACATTAGTGGAGTAAGCTTCACAACACTTGTGGGTTATTGCAAAATAAACAAATAAAGATATGGTCCCTTTCTAACAAAGTTAGGTGTGGTGAGAAACATAAAAATAACAAAAAGTTTGGAGAAGTATCTAAAGAAAAAGTAGAATAAATGTAGATAAAAACATGAGGCTCATTGAATAACGATGATAAGGTAAAGAAAATAGAACTGCCGGCTTTCTGCAAAAAAGTGCAAAAATGTGAGACAAGGTGGGTAAAGTAATATCATTTATTGGAGTTTAGTCGAATAATAGATATTACCTCACCCGCCTTGTCTCTCTAGTATCCTGAAACTGACATGGCTATCCCTACACTGTCTATAACAGTGATGGGAAAGTGAGGTTATAGAGAGGGTCACATGTGTAGCCCTCCTTCATCTCAGTGGACTGCAAGATTGTCTCAACCAAGACAGTCTCCTGGGACAGGGTAGTTTGCTTACTGTGCTTGTGTAACTGGAATTTGCAGTGTGCGCCAAATGAACCAATAGCAGCAGCACAGGGAGTGCATGGCTCTCACAGTCAATGTTGTGTGCAATCAGCACACACCTCTCTTCATGTGTCTTTACTTTCCATGTGCTTTTACTCTCTCCCCGCACTAAATTAGGCCCAAAGACAAGAAGTCAAATACTCATTTAAAAGAAACAGAGCTCATCATTGTCTTTCAGATTGAAGAATAGGAATGATAGCGGTAGAGGAATGATTCAAAAATCATGGGACGTGTTAGTGATTGTTAGAATAATTCATTATTAATGACAGGAAAATGGATTCAGAGAGAAATTTGCTCTCCAAAGTAGTTTATCTGAAGAACATTTGACAAATCTGAAATTACGTCTGAATGGGATGCTCCAAAAGAGAGAAAATTAACTTAAATGTCTGAAGTTTTGGGCTTTAGAATGTGTTAGATTGTGTATGGCTGGAAGAACAAAAGGAAGAGAGGGAGATAAAGGAGAACAACGAAGACCAGGCAGGAAGGTAACATTAACTGTGGGTTGGATAAAGCAAGAGGTGACACAAGGCACAGATGGTTGAAGAATTTTATGCTGGGTTTAACTGTGGTGTATGATTTTTTCCCCATCTTCTCTCTTAAGCTGTTTTCCCCTTTTTTCTCAAGACCCAGTTAATGTGGTCCTGTTGTACATGTGCATTATGATAGCACAAACTGATATGGAATTTATTTGATATGTCACATTGTCTGGAATGGAGTGCCAGCCTCAGGGCAGACTATCAAAAACAGAAGAGGCACCCCACTCCAACACTTATGAATTCCTGATGCATTACAACAGTCTTACCATGGAGTCACAGACTCGATACCCACGGCAGCTGTTTATCTTGCCACCCAGACAAGCTGGACTTTGTGATAGCCATACACCGAAGATCACAAAATATTTAGGTTGTTTTCTGCTCCATGAGACCAGTCACTGTCAATTTGTACCTGACACCAAAAACAATGCTTGTGATCAAGCCTATGGTAAACTAACTAAGGACTTAGAAATACCCAGGAAAAAACAAATGAGAGATTTATTTACAGGTTAAGTCAGGCAAATATATAAGCACAAATCTTTTATAGTCTATGATTTCAAAAAGATGATGGAGTTGTAGTAATCAACCTGAATTGCAATAAATGGTCTGAATCTAACAATGTCTTTTAGGGCTAACCCTTGAGATCTTTGCTTCTGCTTCCAAGCTCCAGCCTGGTGAGAATACAAACACCAAGAGAGAGTTTTCTTATGTTCCTGTTTTTGGTCTCTTCTTCTGGCATTCAAACTGATTAGACAGCACATATCAACTTCATGTTTGTATGTGGGGGCCGGGGGTGGTGGTTGTGTGTGTTGGGGGGAGGCATACACCAGTTGTTTGTATTATGATGCTCCACAACAGCCCATTTAGTTTTGGTAGTTTTTGGTGGGTAGTGGACAATGCCTCCTGACAGGGTTCACAGCTTCAGTGCAATCATTTTTACGGTGATAAAGTAAATCTTAGGTATTATCTTAACATGGGATACAGGCATTACACCTGAAAAAAATACATGCAGCAACTTACATGCATTTCCTGGAGAATAAACATATTCTGATAAGTCAAATACCTAGCTTAAATAGTACTAACATACAGGTGAGCTGGTCTGGTTTCTTGCTATGAATCTGAAACTGTACTCAGCTGGCACCTACTGCCTTGGGAAGAGCTGGCACCATATCTGCAAATGAAATAGTTGTGTGGTCATATGTACTATAACCTGTGACTACTGATATATGTCCTAAACTCCAGGACACTGATCTGGTACGTACACATGACACAGAACATGGGCATGGGCTGAAGCAATTTTATCTGGGTTGCCTTGCATTTGGAGGCTCAAATCTTAACTTTTGCATTCCATTATCAGTGTGGCTTTTGGGGAGGAATGAATACAAGAATGTAATACATGACCTTAAGAGGAAACAACCGGAACATGTAAATGTTGAAAGGATTTGAGTCAAATACATTTGTTTTTCAGTATGTCTGCATCAATCAGTAAAAACAATGAGGAGTCCTGGGGCACCTTAAAGACTAACAGATTTATCTGGCCATGCATATGACAAACTTAGTCTTTGCCCATGAATGCTTGTGCCCAAATACATCCGTTAATCTTTAAGATGCCACAGGACTCCTCATTGATTTTGCATATATGGACTAACATGGTTACTCCTCTGAGGCTAGCATCTATTGGTATATTATGATTATATATACAATTCAAGGAGCTAGGAGTTCTTAGACATTATAGATATCGAAATACTGAATTTACTTTCTCAGGGTTACAGTTTCTCAGCCTGCTGACAGGGAGAGACAGGTGTTCAGTTTGGCATGGAGAACAATGAAGTTAATGTAGTATTTTAAGAGACAGACAGTCTGCTATAACTAGGGAGTCTATACTTATGATATGGAGAATCATTCTGTTAGCTAAGAAATTCCAGTGAAGCTTGAGGATTGTTACGTGGGTAGCCCTTAAAGGGGATTTATGACAATGGAGAGAGAGGGGCAGGGAAGGGGAAAGACAGAAATGAACTGTTTTGGCAGCATGATATTCGCTTTAGCACAGTATGTATTAGCTTTTTTTGTTTTGAGAGCTTTAGCACTGTATGCAGAAAAGCTAGGATATAAAAAAGAAATCTCCAGTTCATGACAGATCTGGTACTGAACCTAAGAAGAGGTTCTGAATATACAGAACTGCAGTTATGGGGACAGAACTGTCCAGCTGCTAAAGCCAAGGATCACTGATGGAAGATTGAGGCTTAAGATGCATATCCAGCCACTGGATGTTAAGTTAGATTCTTTGTGCTCATGGGGCCCTAAATCTCAGAGAGGTAGCCATGTTAGTCTGTAACTTCAAAAACAATAAGCAGTCCAGTGGCACCTTAGAGACTAACAGATTTGTTAGGTCATGAGCTTTTGTGGACTTATTAGTTCATGACTTAATACATGTATTAGTCTCTAAGGTGCTATGGGGCAATAGAATAACCTGGACATAGATCTATTGCAGGACATAGCTACATTTTTTTATCTTAACACACAGAGTAGAGGAAGGGCACATGCCACTTGACTGTATGCACTTCACTGCTGTTCCTGAGCTAAAACACTGTGGCTATGTCTACACTAAGGGAAAACTTCAAAATGGTCATGAGGTTTCATAGTCAAGATGCAGTTTTTCAGGGTGTTATCCATGAACGCTCATGATCTAATAAATTTGTTAGTCTTTAAGATGCTACAGGACAGCTCATCCTTATACTAGTTAGGAAGCTCTTCCTAATATCTCACCTAAATTTCTCTTGCAGTATATTAAGCAGGTTATTGCTCATTAAACCTTCAGTGGACATGGAAAACTACTGATCAGTCCTTTTTGGAACACCATTAATATATTTAAGAGCAGATATCAGGTTTCCATCAGCCTTCTTTTCTAGCTTTTTAACCTTTCCTTGTAGGTTAGATTTTTCTAAACCTCTTTTCATGTTGTCGCTCTGTCCTGGACTCTCTCCAATTTATCAAATCTTTCCTAACATATGGTACTCAGAATTGGACACAGTACTCTAACTGAAGCTGTACTAGTCCAGAGCAGAATGGAACAGTTACCATCCATTTCTAACATACACCATTCCTTTTAATACTCCCCATTATATTAGCCTTTCTTGCAACTGCATCAGCTTGTTGACTTGTGTTCAATATCTGATCCACTATAACTCCTAAATCCTTTTCTGCACAACTGCCTAACTGTTTATTCTTCATTGTGTAGTTGAGCATTGGATTTTTACTTCCTAAATGAAATACTTTGCACTTGTCTTTATTGAATTCATCTTGTTGTTTTCTGACAAATTCTCTAATTTGCCAAGGTTGTTTAGAATTCTTATTCTGTTTTTCAAAGAGTTTACAACCCCTCTGAGCTTAATGCAGTCTGCATTTTACAAGTATGCTCTCTATTTAATTTCCCAAGTCATTAATGAAAATACTGAAAAGTGCCAGATCTAGGACTGAGCTTCTTGGTTTCCCAGCCAGGCTCTGGCTCAGCCCCTTTACGCTGTCTGAGTCTGGGTTCATGTGCACTATCCCTTAATCTCTCCTGTCTCCACCCTTTCTCCTGCCCATCACCCTGCAATCTGGGTGCAGGGATGAGGGGGCTGCTTGTGTCAGGCCCCCTGCAGCATGAACAGCTCTCTAGGCAAAGCAGCCTCTGCCACTCTGTTGCCTCCAGATCCATGGTGGAGGTTCAGGTGCCTATAAATTCCCAGGCAATTTTAGAAATTTAAGAACATAAGAACATAAGAATGGCCATACTGGGTCAGACCAAAGGTCCATCAAGCCCAGCATCCCATCTGCCGACGGTGGCCAATGCCAGGTGCCCCAGAGAAGGAGAACAGAAGACAAGTGATTTATCTCCTGCCATCCATCTCCTGCCCTTGTTCTGAAGGCTAGGGCACCATACTTTATCCCTGGCTAATAGCCATTTATGGACCTGACCTGCAAAAATTTATCAAGCTCTTTTTTAAACCCTAATAGAGTCCTGGCCTTCACAGCCTCCTCGGGCAAGGAGTTCCACAGGTTGACTGTGCGCTGTGTGAAGAAAAATTTACTTTTATTAGTTTTGAACCTACTACCCATCAATTTCATTTGGTGTCCCCTAGTTCTTGTATTATGGGAAAAGGTAAATAATTTTTCTATATTCACTTTCTCCACACCATTCATGATTTTATATACCTCTATCATATCGCCCCTCAATCGCCTCTTTTCCAAACTGAAAAGTCCCAGTCTCTCTAGCCTCTCCCCATATGGGACCCTTTCCAAGCCCCTAATCATCTTAGTCGCCCTTTTCTGAACCTTTTCTAATGCCAATATATCTTTTTTGAGGTGAGGAGACCACATCTGCACGCAGTACTCGAGATGTGGGCGTACCATAGTTTTATATAGGGGAAGTATGATATCTTTTGTCTTATTATCGATCCCTTTTTTAATAATTCCTAACATCCTATTTGCCTTACTAACTGCCGCTGCACACTGCGTGGATGTCTTCAGAGAACTATCCACTATAACTCCAAGATCCCTTTCCTGATCTGTCGTAGCTAAATTTGACCCCATCATGTAGTACGTGTAATTTGGGTTATTTTTTCCAACATGCATTACCTTACACTTACCCACATTAAATTTCATTTGCCATTTTGCTGCCCAATCACTCAGTTTGCTGAGATCTTTTTGTAGTTCTTCACAATCCCTTCTGCTTTTGACTGTCCTGAACAACTTGGTGTCATCTGCAAACTTTGCCACCTCACTGCTTACCTCATTTTCTAGATCATTGATGAACAAGTTGAACAGGATCGGTCCCAGGACTGAGCCCTGGGGAACACCACTAGTTACCCCCCTCCATAGTGAAAATTTACCATTTATTCCAACCCTTTGTTTTCTGTCTTTTAACCAATTCCCGATCCATGAAAGGACCTTTCCTCCTATCCCATGACCACCTAATTTACATAAAAGCCTTTGGTGTGGGACCGTGTCAAAGGCTTTCTGGAAATCTAGGTATATTATGTCCACTGGGTGCCCCTTGTCCGCATGTTTATTAACCCCTTCAAAGAATTCTAATAGATTAGACAGACACGACTTCCCTCTGCAGAAACCATGCTGACTTTTGCCCAACAATTCGTGCTCTTCTATGTGCCTTGCAATTTTACTCTTTACTAGTGTTTCTACTAATTTACCTGGTACTGATGTTAAACTTATCGGTCTATAATTGCCAGGATCTCCTCTAGAGCCTTTTTTAAATATTGGTGTTATATTGGCCGTCTTCCAGTCATTTGGTACCAAAGTGGATTTAAAGGATAGGTTACAAACCACTGTTAATAACTCCGCAATTTCACATTTGAGTTCTTTCAGAACCCTTGGGTGAATGCCATCTGGTCCTGGAGACTTGTTACTATTCAGCTTATCAATTAATTCCAAAACCTCCTCTAATGTCACTTCAATCTGAGTGAGTTCCTCAGATTTGTCGCCTAAAAAGGCTGGCTCAGATTTAGGAACCTCTGTAACATCTTCAGCCGTGAAGACTGAAGCAAAGAAATCATTTAATCGCTCCGCAATGGCACTGTCTTCCTTGATCGCTCCTTTTATATCTTTATCATCCAAGGGCCCCACTGCTTTTTTAGCAGGCTTCCTGCTTCTAATGTATTTAAAAAACATTTTACTATTGTTTTTTGAATTTTTGGCTAGCTGTTCCTCAAACTCTTTTTTGGCTTTTCTTACTACATTATGACAGTTAATTTGGGAGTGTTTATGTTCCTTTCTATTTTCCTCACTAGGATTTGACTTCCACTTTTTAAAAGCTGCCCTTTTCTCTCTCACTGCCTTTTTAACATGGCTGTTTAGCCATGGTGGTTCTTTGTTAGGTCTCTTACTGTGTTTTTTTATTTGGGGTATACATTTAAGTTGGGCCTCTAGTATGGTGTCTTTAAACAGTTTCCATGCAGCTTCCAGGGATTTTAGTTTAATTACTCTACCTTTTAGTTTGTGTTTAACTAGCTTCCTCATTTTAGTGTAATTCCCCTTTTTGAAATTAAATGCCAGAGTGTTTGACCGCTGCGGTGTTCTTCCCAACACAGGAATATTAAAAGTTATTATATTGTGGTCACTATTTCCAAGCGGTCCAGTAACAGTTACCTCTTGGACCAGATCCTGCGTTCCAGTCAAGACTAGATCGAGAATCGACTCTCCCCTTGTGGGTTCCTGTACTAGCTGCTCCAAGAAGCAGTCATTTAAGGCATCAAGAAATTTAATCTCTGAATCCTGTCCTGAGGTGACATGCACCCAATCAATATGGGGATAATTGAAATCTCCTATTATTACTGTGTTTTTTATTTTGATAGCCTCTCTAATCTCCCTTAACATTTCAGCATCACTATCACTGTCCTGGTTTGGTGGTCAGTAATATATTCCTAATGCCATATTCATATTAGAGGAATGAATTGTTATCCATAATGATTCTATGGAACATTTTGATTCCTTTAGGATTTTTACTTCATTTGATTCTATATTATCCTTCACATATAGTACCACTCCGCCACCCGCACGACCTGTTCTGTCTTTCCGATATAATTTATATCCCGGTATGATAGTGTCCCACTGATTGTCCTCATTCCACCATGTTTCTGAGATGCCTATTATGTCAACTTCCTCCTTTGATATGAGGTACTCCAGTTCACCCATCTTATTAGACAGACTCCTAGCATTAGTGTAAAAGCATGTTAGAAAACTACCACTATTTATATGTCCGCCTTTCACAGACGTGGTGGATTTTTTTATGCACGATTGTTTCACATCTGATCTTGCCCATATATTATTTCCCACGTTCCCTATCTGACTAACTTCTAGGGAATCCCTGTCTATGGAGCCTCGTGTAAGAGAAGTCTCCGTCCGATCCAGGTGCTCCCCCGCACCAATCGGCTTTCCCCCACCTCTTAGTTTAAAAACTGCTCTATGTCCTTTTTAATGTTTAATGCCAGCAGTCTGGATCCACCTTGATTTAGGTGGAGCCCATCATTCCTGTATAGGCTCCCCCTACCCCAAAAGTGTCCCCAGTTCCTAATAAATCTAAACCCCTCTTCCCTACACCATCGTCTCATCCACGCATTGAGACTCTGAAGTTCTGCCTGTCTATCTGGCCCTGCGCGTGGAACTGGAAGCATTTCAGAGAATGCCACCAAAGATGTTCTGGATTTCAGTCTCTTTCCTAGTAACCTATATTTGGCCTCCAGAACATCTCTTCTACCCTTCCCTATGTCATTGGTACCAACATGTACCACGACGACCGGCTCCTCCCCAGCACTGCCCATAAGTCTGTCTAGATGCCTCGAGAGATCCGCAACCTTCGCACCAGGCAGGCAAGTCACCATACGGTTCTCCCGGTCATCACAAACCCAACTATCTATATTTCTAATGATTGAATCCCCCACTACTAAAACCTGCTTCTTCCTAACAGCTGGCGCTCCCTCCCCCGGAGAAGTATCCTCGGCACGAGAGGATACAACATCACCCTCTGGAAGGAGGGTCCCAACTACGGGATGGTTTCCCTCTGCTCCCCTTGACTGCTCTCCTTCCCTGAGCCTTTCATCCTCCGTAACAGCCTCAGGACTGTCAGATTGGAGGTGGGACAGCCCTACTATGTCCCGGAAAGTCTCATCCACAAACACCTCTGCCTTCCTTAGCTCCTCCAGTTCAGCCACCCTGGCCTCCAAAGCACGCACTCGGTCTCTGAGGGCCAGGAGCTCCTTGCATCGAGCGCACACATACGCCACCCGCCCACAGGGTAGGTAGTCATACATACTGCACTCGACACAATAAACAGGATAGCCCCCACTCTGCTGCTGGGCTTCTGCCTCCATTTCCTACTCTAGTTATATATGAGGGTTAATTAAATGTTTCAGATAGAGGTTGTTATAAAGGATTTAGTTTAAGGGCAACAGAAGTAAGTCACTGGCTCCCTCCAAGCTCCCCCTCTAAACTCCCCTCTCCAAACTCCCTCCTGTTAGCACGCACCCTGTGTGCCAGCACCCGGTCGCAAAGCTCCCTGGTCGCTTACTAGCAGGGTTTAAGTGCTCAGCCTCCCTGATAGCTCCTCCCTCTGCCTACAGCTCAGCCAATCAGCACACGGTGTTTCAATTTAAACCTAATCAGCTTCCAACTGCCTGCCTGCCTGCCTGCCTGAGCACACGGCCTTTCAAACAAAACAAACAAACACTCAGCTCAGCACTCCAAACCAACAAACTCCAAACAAACACACAAGCCCAAAACCTCCAAATATAAGCAGCCACTTACCCCAAGGTGCTTTAGTTTGCTCCTTCCTTCTCCTCCTCCAGGAGAGCCTCTCCAAACTCCCTCCTGTTAGCACGCACCCTGTTTGCCAGCACCCGGTCGCAAAGCTCCCTGGTCGCTTACTAGCTTCCAGACAGAGTTTTAAGAACCAAAATAGAGGACATGGCTGGGAAAAACTGGAAGTATGGTAACCTTAGTTACACTCACTATAGCTAATCAATGTTATCTAGTAGGAGTTCTTTCATTGAATATAATTCTATTATTAAGAGCTACTGATAAATTCATATTTCTTATTCAGTTCACCCTACCAAACTGGGAAGATCTCTTGAACAATTACTCTAGCTCTTGCTATATAACTGCTAAATATGAATATGAATATATTGATGTTGGAACAGTAGCAAAAAATAGTCCCAAATCCCTAATTACTTCTGATTAAAGTCAACCACTATAAACCCTTTCTGATTCCTTTGCATATCACATTTCATGTTAGATCTATTTTATGAACTCTTCAAGTTCTGTCCAATCACCCACATGTAATACCTGTGACATACACAGTAGGGTCTCAACATTTGCAACATTCCGTGTTTGGAACCCTCAGAAATGTTGAATTTCGCAAATATGGCAGCCCCTGTCTGCCAGCACTCCTGCCCAGAGCCCCAGGGGAAGTGGCAGCTGCCAGCGCTTCCTTCCTCAAGCCCCAGGGAAGCAGTGGCTGTTGGTGCTCGATGCCCTGGAGCCCCAGGGAAGTGGCCACTCTGGCCGCTCGTGAATAATTGAATTTGCAAACCTTAGGTTCACAAATATTGAGACCCTACTGTACATTTAATTAATCCTTTAGCCACATTTTCTTTCTGTATTTTTAAATGTTCAACTGAGCATTTCAACAACCTAAGCCAAATATTTTAAAACACACAAAATATATGATTGGGAATAATTTCTTCAATCCACAAAACAGATGTGTTAATTAGTGCCTGGCTCTGTCAGACCGATGCTAGCTTCACTGAAGTCAGTTGGTGAGGGTGGAACCAGGCCCATATACCTTTATATGTGAGGATGGAACCTGGCCCATATTCTCTAAAATGCTAAAAATATTAGCCAACCCCCTTGCCGTATGCTATCATGCCTGGCAATAGGCCAATCACCCATGTTCCACAGCAGAATGTACTTCCCTTGTCACTGCAATGCCATGTTGGCACAAAATTCTTTCTTCCCCTTATGAGAGAGTCTGAACAGCAGAAGAATGAAAGGCATGAAAATCTGGTGCATTATGATAACTAATAAGGCAGTTTGCATTGCAGATGGTGTTTTAGAAACATATGAAGACCACCTGGAGGCTGCCAAAATACATGCAAAAGGAAGGTGCGATTTCCAAGCACTGGGGTAAAGCAATCCTAGCATAGGCTGAAACCCACAGGAGTGACCCAGCAGAGCTCAAGGTGACAGTTATCATTTGCATCAATAAAAGGAAAGTGTTCTCATAGGTCAAGATCACAATGGGCAATGACAGGCAATGTGAAAATCACTTTCACCAAAATACTGTAATTGGCAGTTAGGTCATAGCCATTGTTCAGGAAAAGAGCAATGACCTAACAGACACAGTCAGACTGTAGATACAAGTAGATGAACCAAAGTCATTGCAGTCTGGATTGCCATAGTGTAAATAAGAAGGTGTCCTAGTGGATTGAGCACAGGCATATCAACCAGGAACTCTTGAGTATAATCCTGTCTGTGCCACTAGGATGACGCTTATGCTACAAAACTTTGGCAGCTGCCCTGGCTTTAAAATCAGTCCACAAAATGATTAGGGAACAAGACCAATTTTGCAACGTACTGATTGGCCTCAGGCAAGTTATATAACCTTTGTTTTCAACTTTCTCTGTTTAATTGTTCAGTCACAGTTTACAGAGAATATTGAAAAATCAGCTGTATGAAATTAGTGCCTGCCCCTGTTGCCTTGTAACACGCAGTCTGAGCTAAACCTTTTAGATATGTCTTGCTCCAGACCTGTGGAACCTGAGGGCCCCCCACTCATTCATCTGACAAAGTGGGTCTTTGCCCATGAAAGCTTATGCTCCAAAATATCTGTTAGTCTATAAGGTGTCACAGGACTTCTTGCTGTTTCTGAGGAGTTAATGACTACCTCAGTTGCTGCTGTTTGCTCCTAAATAGTCACACAATCCTGACCACTTAGCTTAAACATTTAGCAAATAAGGTCTGAGCAGAGGTTTGTATTGCGGGGACATCATGGTTTCTTTGGCTGAGTAATGCTTGGGGATAATAATTAGATTTCATGGTTGTGAGAGACAAGGTGGGTGACATTTTATCTTTTATTTGACCAACTTCTGCTAGTGGAAAACATTTAAGTTTATACACTGCTTCCTGAAGCTTGGAAAAACTATTCAGAGTGTTACAGCTGAATACAAGGCACAAAAGATTGTTCAGCATAAGCAGTTAACATCTATTTCAAGGGCCCAGTCAAGTGAAGTGGCCCATTCATATCTCTCTAATTACGTGGGAGAAAGAAAGGGTGTAGGGAGGACAAGTTAACAGAATGGAGGCATTGTGAGTGGCTTTCAGACACTAAACCATAAAGTCAGTGTCTCCCTTCGGTTTGTGAATTTTAATGTTTAGTAAAGTTATGAATTTTAGCTCTCAGGCTTGTCTTCAGGAAGTGTTGTGCAGGTTTTCTTGGAGTGAGGGGACTGACGTCAGACATAGAGCAGTGGCTTTATGAAAAGAGGTCACTCACAGGTAATGTGGTACTTTTGTCTTTTAGTGTGCTCCTGTATAAGCCCATCTGAGAGCTTAGTAATTCTCTGGTTTCACCCATGTATTTGCTGTTAGTTCATTCAATGCACTGGATGAGATTTGGTTGCCAACCCTCCCACATTGATCGGGAGTCTCCTGGAATCAGGCTGTATCTTCTGGAGGCTATAGAGGCCAAAATATGAAGTTTTAGGCCACTGAAAGTCCGGTGGCATAGCAGGATTAAAACATGATCCAGGCATGCCCTGGCTCCATGCCACTCCTGGAGATGGCCAACCCATTTGTGTTGTGGCTCCTGCGGGGAGAACCAGAGGGCTCCACATGCTGTCCCTGCCCTAAGTACTGACTCTGCAGCTCCCATTGACTGTGAACTGTGGCCAATGGGAGCTTCAGTGGCCTAAAGCCTCCCAGTTTGGCTTCAGTAGGCTCCAGAAGATACAGCCTGATTCCAGGAGACTCCTGACCAAAGCAGGAGGGTTGGCAACCCACATCTCATCCTGAGTCTTGTGTCCTTAACTGTGTGGCTTGGCAGTGCTTCAGAGGAAGAGAAGTTAGATGGTGTTAACTTCTGCAATTCCTAATGTTCTCTTCAAGCGCTGTTCTGTATGCATTCCCTATTTCTTCCTCACCTAGCCTCCCCACATCTCTTCTCTTCTTAACCTATGTCTTACATTTTCTTTTGAGTTTTGTCTTGACATTTGCAACCACTAGACTGTGATCCGAGTCTATATCAGCTCCTTGGCAATTTTGGCACTGCTGTACTGATGTTACCCGTCTTCTCGTAGGAAGATACTGACAAAACAGAACCTACTGCAGAAGGTTATACAATGCAGAATGAATGATGAATGAAAAATCAAGACCCTGGTATTTGGCATAATGGACAGTTCAAATAAGAGAAGCAGACCCCACAAAGAATGGGTAGATGATATAGTAATTGATGTGGAGCTAGTCTACAGAAACTAGGCCACTCCGCATAGGACAGGGAAAGATGGAAGGAAATAGTGAGAGAAGCATCAGACACTAACAGGTGCTGAGTCCATGGTGGCTGTTGAGCTTACAGAAGTTCATCATCATCATCATCATCATCATTGGAAGCAAGCTCTCCCCAAACAAGGACCTGCCAACTCGAAGTGGCATCAGACCCCATGAAAAAAACAGATGCAAAATCTGCAGAAATATTTCCACTAATGCTCACCAATCCCACAACACACCTTTCAAGCTCCATAAGTCCTACACTTGCCTGTCACAATGTGTGATGCACCTCATCTAGGGTTGCCAACTTTCTAACGACACAAACCCAAACACTTTGCCCCACCTGCTTCCCAGTGGCCCCACCACATCCCACCCTTCCCTGAGGCTCTGCCTCACTCACTCTGTCTCCCCTCCCTCTGTCACTTGCTGTCCTCACCTTCATTCATTATCATCAGGCTCTGAGAGGGCTGGAGGGAACTCAGGGCTGGGGCAGTGGGAGGGAGAGGGTATGGGTTCTGGGAAGTGGCTTAGCACTAGGGCAGTGAGGTAGGAATACATGAGGAGGAGAGGGGTGTGGGCTCTGGCTGGGTGGTACTTATCCCAGATGGCTCCCTAAGTGATGCAGCAGGCCTAATGCAGGCTTTCTGATTGTCCTGGCAGCGCACCATTCCTGGAAACAGCTGGCACATCCTTCTGGCCTGGGGTGAGGGGAGCAGGGTGCTCCACAGGCTACCATTGCCTGCAGGCACTGGATGGGAACTGTGGCCAATGGGAGATGCAGGGGCAATCAGGATGAGGGGAGGAGAGAGACTGTCTAGCAACCAAGCCATCAGCAAATTTAGTCTTGGCCTACTTTTTTCAGTGCTTGAAGTAACCCCTAGGCCCTGCAGAAAGGTGTGATCCTCAGCATTAAAGATCTGCAGAAAGTTGGTTGGAGGATGCAGAACTCATCTAACCGAGTGGCTCTGAATTCTTTCTGATATCATATAATAGATGCGGCTCCCTCATGCATCTCCCTCTACATCTGCCTGATCATCCACCAGACTGGATGGGATTATTTGCATTGTGGCAGAGTAAGCAGCTACATTTGTGTTATCATAAATCAAGATTATTGTTGTTGAAAGAACTTGGTGACATTTTTGTTGATGCTGGTTCGATCCTCAATCCACTTTCACATTCAGCCTTCCCCAGCACCTTAGGTCACATTCTCAGTGTGGCTTGTTGTGTAACCTGAACTCTCTGGGTGAACAGAGTCCTGTGATAGGCTAAAACAGTATATTAGCCCTACAGTGACTTGAAACCACAGAAAAAGATTTGGGTCTGCAAAGCGATCTGTTTGAAAGAAATTAACATTCATGATATTATTTTTCTTCTTTTTTGGTCTCCTACATGGAAACCGATTGGGTTATCTCTGCTTCACTTTGATCTTAAATAATATTGTCCAGACATAACACAGTCTTACCTCATGCTCCTTACACGTGTTATTCCACGGCCAATTTGCTATGTGGTATGATTAAAACAGAATATTAACCTTGGTGAAGTCTGTCTTGTTAAAAAAATGGCTTAACATGTTAAACTGTGACACATTTTTTATAGAAGGATATTCTAAAAATCTTATGCATCAACTTTTAGGCATCTGGTACAAATCACATTTATCTTACTCATAATTACATTTTGTTAATCAGAGGTGTCTCTTCTGAAACTTTATGCTTTTAAGGGAATGCCTGTTTAGGAACACTTAAGCAATAATAGTCAAACAGTTCACACTAATCAGCTGTGACTGATTTAAATGAAGCCTAATAGAAAAATAAGCACCAGCAAGGGCAAATGAACCTAAATGAAAGTGATTGCACAAGAAATAAACAAAAAAGCCCCAGCACCATCAACAAATACCAAATGAAATGTTTGACACCTTGTTTCTTTTCCAGCTATAGTTGGTCATATTAGACTCTAGATATCCAATGCATTACAAAGTGTCATATATTGGCTTCTGGTATTTACAGGGAAAATAAATTAAATTATACTTCTGGGATGGTGGTGATAGCCACAAGTTTCCTCTTAAATATTCACAGTACAATGGATTGTTAAAAATAATCCTCTGAGAATGCTGCTTTTTTGCTGGTTTTCTACTAGGTCACACACTGCCCGCTGACAGAAAATTGCTTATTAATCTCCAAGGAATGACCAATTTCCAGCATAGTCACCCAATGGAACTGCTGATATTAATATTTTTAAGCATTATAGGTGCAATTAATTGCTTTCTGTGGTTTGTAGTAGCAATAATCTTCTTCAAATGGAGCATGGACTCTCAAAAAGTCATTAACTTCAGTCCATATGCTGTATTTAACATATGCCTTCATTTAGTTAGTGTTTAAAGTACTACATGACTGCTGTTTTGTTTTGTTTTGTTAGAATACAGACTAACATGGCTACCTCTCTGTTACTATTTAACATGCAAGGCACTACATTTAGCCATTTGGAATGGAGCTCCATCAACTATTATCTGTTTCTCAGTCTTTAAAGTTCTAGATGACTGCTATTTTGTTGTGTTACCTTTCAGTAGGTGTGTTTCATATTTCCCTGTAAATTGCAAAGGCTATCATCTCACTGAAGATTTAATACCTAGCAGTAAATCTCTACTGCAATAAAAACCTGTGTCACTGAGTTTCAGAGCCCAGGTCAATTGTCCCTGGGCTGGGTTGTTCCAAATGACTCTGGTTTGTGAGACTCAGGCTATGGTGCTATTTATTGTGGTGTAGATGTTTAGCCTTGGGCTGGAGACCAGGCTCTAAGACCCTGTATTTACACCAGTCAAACAGCTCCTTAGCCTGTGGGCATAAGAACATAAGAACAACCACACTGGATCGGACCAAAAGTCCATCTAGCCCAGGGTCCTATCTTCCAATGAGGCAAATGCCTGGTGCCCCAAAGGGCATGAACAAAACAGGTAATCATCAAAGCGATCCCTCTCCTGACATCCATTTCAAATCCCTGACAAACAGAGGTTAGGGACATCATTCCTACCTACCCTGGCTACTATCCACTGATGGACCTTACCTCCATGAATTAATCTAGCTCTTTTTTGAACCCTGTGAAAGTCTTGGTCTTCACAACCTCCTCTGGCAAGGAGTTCCACAGGCGTATGACATGCTGTATGAAGAAAAACTTCCCTTTGTTAGTTGTAAGCCTGTTACCCATTAATTTCATTTGGTGACCCCTAGTTCTTTTGTTGAGCATCCAGTCATAGTGTAAACATACTCTAAGCCTGCTCTGTTTCCTTGCATCTGAGACTCTTGCTAGGAGTAGGATTACCTGCCTCCCTGCTTGAGGCTATTCTGTTCCATAGAGATTCTTCTACTCTGCTAATCACCATAGAACCAAAATGTGTACTTCAAAAGCATTGTTGCCCATTGCTCAGTGATGACAGAGGGGACTTTTAAGTGGCATCTTTTTGTGGATAGAGAAACTTTTGACATAAAAATGTTCACAAGTCTTGCTTACTTTGCACGGTGATGGTAAAAATACCAGCAAGGCTACATGCAGAAGTAAGTTCTATTGCAGAAATTCCAGCTAAGACCTTACTGAATCCAGACCTTTAGTCAGAAAGCAACATCCTTTCATGACCTGAAGTATATCTTTTATACTCTCATCATACTCTTGATGTCTGTGTGCTAGCTGTCCCTTATTTTAGCAGGGAAACTGATTAGTCCAAAATCACAAACATGTTACTATACAGAGCTCCTCATAATTAATGATCAAAGGTTCCCTGAGTGTTAATACTCTGTCCACTGGAACCAACGTTTCTGCTCAAGTCTGTCCAGACTACAGAAAGTGTTGAACTCACATACTACCCCAACAACCATCAATTTGTGGTTGCTCTAGGTGTACTTAATGGGGTTTAAATTAAATCTGTTCCCATATAGAAAACCGTGCGACTTGCTAATCAGTAATTCATAGCACACATTCCATTACCAGCTTTGTCATAAAGGTATCTTTATGAGGTTAAGCTAGCTATCCCACAACAAAAGAGCGGACACACCATTGGTGGTGGAGGACGAGATGGCTCAGGGGGACACTGGCAGTTGGTCAATTCTGTCAGCCGGCAGTGCTCCACTACTGCTCCCAACCCTCCCACCATGGTACTGGGAAAGCGTTATGTCGTTCTGGACACCAGCGATACAGGAGATAAGCAATCACCCCCCAGCACACCACAGCAAAAGCAGAGAAGCCTTGTACCCCCAAGGCTGGGAGTTCTGCTGCCACAACTATAAGGAAGAAAAGTAGGGTAGTGGTGATCAGAGACTATCTTCTGAGGTGGGATGGAGGCACCCATCTTTTGCCCTGACATGCCATCCCAGGAAGTATGGTGCTCGCCAGCAGCCCAAATCCGAGATGTTATGACGGTGTTGTTGTGGATTACCTGGCCTACTGACTACTATTCCATGCTACTCATCCATGTCGGCATGAATGATACTGCAAGGTGTAAACTTGCGCAGATCAAAAGTGACTACAGGACTCTGGGAGTATGGGTGCAGGAGTTGGGGGCCCAGGTTGTGCTCTCCTCAATCCTTCCTGTCAAAGCTAGGGGCCCAGGCAGAGACAGATGCATTCTGGAGGTGAATGCCTGGCTGCAAGGATGGTGTCACCAGGAGTGCTTTGGCTTCCTAGATCATGGGATGCTGTTCCATGAAGGACTGCCAATCAGGGATGGATTCTCCTTTTGAGAAATAGGAAGAATGTATTTGGATTGAGACTGGCTAACCTAGTGAGGAGGGCTTTAAACTATGGTCGATGGGGACAGGTGACCAAAGACCACAGGTAAGTACAAAACCTGGAGACCTGGGAATTGGGTTGGAAAGCAGAGGGATCAGAAAAGAGGGGGATTAGGCAGATCTGGGAGGTGAAAGCAAATCAGTATCTTAGATGTCTATATGCAAATACAAGTAGCATGGGTAATAATCAGGAAAAACTTGAAATCCTAAAAAATAAATAAACATGACATAACTGGTATCACAGAGACCTGGTGGGATAATACGCATGATTGGAATATTGGCATAGAAGGGTACAAGGGCCTCAGGAAGGATGGGCAGGGTAAACAGGGAGGAAGCTTTGCCTTATATATTAAAATAATTATAATAAAATTGTAATAAAATAATACATTAATAAAATGAATAAACTTAATTAATTAAATTAAATTAAAATAATTATAATAAAACATACATTATGTGTACACCTGGACTGAGGTGGAGATGGCTGAAGGAGACAAAGATGTTGAGAGTCTCTGGTTTAGGTTAAAAGGGGTAAAAAACAAGGGTGATGTCATATTAGGGGTCTACTACAGACCACCTAGCCAGGTAGAAGAGGTGGGTGAGGTTTATCCAAAATGCAGGGTTTGGTGGTGATGGGGGACTTCAAGTATCCCGACATATGTTGGGAAATTAACACAGTGAGGCACAGACTATCCAGAAAGTTCTTGGACTGCATGGATGACAATTTTCTATTTTAGAAGGCAGAAGAAGCTAATGGAGGGAAGCAATTGTAGATTTGATTTTAATAAATTGGGAGGAACTCACTTAGAATTTGAAATGGAAGGTAGCTTGGGAGAAAGTGACCATGAAATCATAGACTTCATGATTCTAAGAAATAGTGAAAGGGAGATCGGTAAAATAGAGACAAGGGATTTCAGGAAAGCAAATTTTGGTAAAGTCAGAGAGCTGGTAGGTAAGGCCCCATGGGAAAAAAGATTAAGAGAAAAAACAACTGAAAAGAGTTGGCAGTTTTTCAAAGTGACGTTATTAAGGCCCCAAAAGCAAGCTATACCTCTGCATAGGAAAGGTAGAAAGCATGGTAAAAGACCACCTTGGCTTAGCCAGGAGATCTTGCAGAATCTCAAAATCAAAAAGGAGTCATATAAAAAGTGAAAATTGGGAGAAATTATAAAAGATGAATATAAGTAAACTATCCATGTATGCAGGAGTAAGATTAGAAAGGCCAAGGCAGAAAAGGAGCTTAAACTAGTTGGACACATAAAGGGTAACAAGAAGTCATTCTATAAATATATCAGAAGCAAGAGGAAGACCAAGGACAGGGCTGGCCTGCTACTCAGTGAGGAGGGAGAAACAAAATCAGGAAACTTGGAAAAGGCTGAGTTGCTTAATGACTTCTTTGTTTCAGTCTTCACCAAGAAGGCTGATGCAGAAATGCCTAACATAATGTATGCTAGTGGGAAGGGGGTAGGTTTAGAGGATAAAATAAAAAAAGAACAAGTTTAAAATTACTTAGAAAAATTAGATGCCTTCAAGTCACCAGGGCCTGATGAAATGCATCCTAGCATACTTAAGGAGCTGATAGAGGAGATTTCTGAGCCTTTAGTGATCATCTTTCAAAAGTCCTTGGAGTCAGGAGAGATTCCAGAAAACTGGAAAAAGGCAAATAAGTGGTAGGTAACAGCCACCATGAACTGTAAAGAATAAATCATGCCAGACCAATCTGATAGCATTTTTTACAGGATAACAAGTCTTGTGGATCAGTGAGAAGTGGTGGATGTGGTATACCTAGACTTTAGTAAGGCATCTGACATGCTCTCGCATCATCTTCTTATCAGTAAACTAAGCAAATACAACTTAGATGGGGCCACTTCAAGGTGGGTACATAACTGGCTGGATAACCATTCTCAAAGATCAAGTATCAGAGGGGTAGCCGTGTTAGTCTGTTCGTTGCTCTACATTCTCAAAGAGTAGTTATTAACAGTTTGCAGTCATGCTCAAAGGGCATAACAAGTGGAGTTCCACAGGGATCTGTTTTGGGACTGGTTCTGTTTAATATCTTCATCAATGATTTAGATACTGGCATAGAGAGTATGCTTATTAAGTTTGCAGACAATACCAAGCTGAGAGGGATTGCAATGCTTTGAAGAATAGGCTTATAATTCAAAATGATCTGGACAAACTGGAGAAATGGTCAGAGGTAAACAGGATGAAATTTAATAAGGACGAATGCAAAGTACTCCATTTAAGAAGGAACAATCAGCTTCCTACAGATAGAATGGGAAATGACTGTCTAGGAAGGAGTACTGCGTAGAGAGAGTTAGGGATCAGAGTGGACCACAAGCTAAATATGAGTCAACAGTGTGATGCTGTTGTAAAAAAAGCAAACAGAATTCTGGGACGCATTAACAGGAGTGTTGTGAGCAAGACACGAGACGTCATTCTTCTGCTCTACTCTGCATTGATTAGGCCTCAAGTGGAGTACTGTGTCCAGTTCTGGGCACTACATTTCAAGAGAGATGTGGAGAAATTGGAGAAGGTCTGGAGAAGAGCACCAAGAATGATTAAAGGTCTAGAGAACATGAGCTATGAGCAAAGACTGAAGGAACTGGGCTTGTTTAGTTTAGAAAAGAGATAACTTAGAGGGGACATGATAGCAGTTTTCAAGTACTTTAAAGAGGATTACAAGGAGAAGGGAGAAAAACTGTTCTCCTTGGCCTCTGAGGGTAGGACAAGGAGGAATGGACTAAAACTGCAGCAAGAGAGGTTTAGGTTGGACCTTAGGAAAAATTTCCTAATTGTCAGGGTAGTTGAACACTGGAATAAATTACCTGGGGAAGTTGTGGAATCGCCATCACTGGAGATTTTTAAGAGCAGCTTAGGTAGGTATCTATCAGGGATAGTCTAGACGGGGTTTAGTTCTGCTGAGTGGGCAGGGCACTGGACACAACAACCTCTCAAGGTCCCTTCCAGTTCTTGTGTTTTATGATTCTATGATCTTTTTAAGTCAAGGATCCAATTCATAGATTATATTGTTGTTCAGAACTGGAACCCAAAACTGAGTTGCCAGAATGTTTCAGATGGTTGTGTGGCAGTTCCTGTCCCACAGGCTGGCTCGGCTGGCCCTCCCATTCCAGGAACTCTGAGACCCCAGCACCACTTAGGTTCAGCCTACTAGTCATGATGATGTGAGTCAGGATAGGTTAAATTTGAATGAGGGGCACTGCAGTCCCACGAGCCAGGTCACAACTCCATTTACATAGTCAGGGGATGGGGCCAAATCTCAGCCATGCTCTGTCCCCAAAGGGTTTGATGCCTGGAGCAGAGCACCAAGTCCAGTCAACCTCACAGCAGAGGAGCTGCAGGAACTACCATGGAGGGGTGAATGCTGGGCAGGGCAGGGCCCAATCCCTCAAAGAAGCAGGAGCTGAACAAAACTAACCAGGGCCCCCACCCCTGGGCTATTTACTGAGTCATGACAAGCCATAAACATTTACAAATGGTCCCTAAGCCCAAGAGAGGCTGAGCACCTTGGTTCTAGTTGACTTCTAGTTTCACTGAATTTGGGAAGGTAGTTTGAAATTTATGATGACCAGAGCAGCTAGTTTTTAACTGACATACGTGAAATGATGCAATGGTTTTCCTTTACTTGTAAAACTAGGTGGTTATATCATATGGGCATGCAAAATTAAAACAAACAAACAAACAAACCCAACACAACACAACGCAACTCCTGCGCTTCCTGTAATTGTAAGGAAAGGGCAGCTCTATGCAATTAGTGAATTAGAACAGTAGCATTGTCCATGTCGCTTAGTAAATGAAAGCTTAGGAAGATAGGCACATATAGTTCATCTACATTCTGGGCATAAAACCTTTTTATGGTGAAAAATCTCTCTTCACTTAACTGATTTGCTAGTCCAATTAAGGCTGCAAACAGTCCTTTTTGTAAGTAATTGGAAAATGTCCTTTACAATGAATTTTACTTTCTGGTCAAAGTGCCATTGTAATGCACAGGGTAACTTCTGTTAAAATTGGTGTAGTGGTTTTATGGCCTTGTTAATTATAATATAACACGTGTAGCAATGATCAAGTAAAGGCTTAAACACAACAAAAAGGACATCTCCTAGCAAAATGATCACAATTAATTAAATATGGGGAATTTAATAAACGTTACTTTATATCATAAAATGGTGCCTAGTCTTACCCTATTTCACACTGGAGACCTCTCCAGGGTTACACTCATATGTATTTTATGAAATACCACTATGTAGTAAAAGACAAAGGGAATTAGCTTTCAAGCACCCACCCACCCACACACTCATACCCTCCTGCACTCATATACCTACACGGATGAACTCACATAGGTGAAGAGTTGCATAGGGACAGCCAACGAAGCCAAGGCATAGCGGGCCAGCGTGTCTGCCTGCAGTCATGAATCCGGGTTGGTGAGCTGATTATACGAACCCCTTGTCAGCTTGCTCTCTTGTCAGTGTAGCATTCAGGAGCAGACAGTACCATCCATCCTGGGGAGAGGGCAGGGAGCACAGGGCCAGGGTCCTGGGTCTCCTCCTTTCTCTTCATCCAGCCAAGACTAACTCCTACAGAGTGGTGATGGCAAGAAGCAGAAAAGGGACTCCTCTAGCTTGCACCATCTTTTTATATGTTTCAGTCCATAGCTCTCGTATTATCCCACTGCGCCAGGATACTGTATGACCATGAGTCATCAGCTAACAGTAGATGGGACTTTGATCTTCTCTTAATGGGGCCTATTTCTCTTTCTTTGGTGGTGGGGGAGGTTCTTTTGGAGGGCTCAACTCCTATTATTCTCTGGCCATTAAGATACTGCTGGCAGTTGGTTGTCCAGACAGGCTGGTCTCAGGGACTGATTCCACTGCACCCCCACATTCATGCTTTCCTCACTCACGCAAAGGAAAGCTCACTTCAAAGAAAGAAATTTCCTTTACAAAGGAACATCCAGGGTTTCCTACAGACTTCTGGTCTCTATAAACAATTTCTTAATAACTTGTCATACTTAACATAGACCTTACAGCTGCTACAAAACGAAACAAAATATAACTCTATAGAACAAAGTTAAAGCTATTAACAAAGCAACCGTTGCAAAGCTTACAGAAAGTAACAGGACTTAAACCGAGCAATGACTGAAAGTTACAGAACTTATATCTGCATTGTATTGGACTGAGTGGAGACTCTACACAACACTTAGGATGGGGTGTTAATTATGGCCATTTTACAGATTGGAAAAACCAGAACATACAGATGTTGTTTACTATTTATTCTTATTTGCATTCCATATTATTGGACTATTGAGAGGCCACCAGCTGAAACCAGGGGCCCCCAGTGGAAGGCAGTGCACAATGACAGTTTTCATAATGAAGAAGTTACATTCCATAGGCCTCAGCTGAAGTACTGGATCCAAACCTTTTAGGAAAGATGTGGACAAAAGAGTGAGCGAGTCCGGAGGCAAATAAAAAAAAAAAAAAAGGGTTTAGAAAACTTTAACTAAAAGGAAAGGTTAAACAACTGGCTGCATTTATGCGTGAGGAAAGAAGACAGAGGGGGGACCTAATAAACACTTCAAATGGGTTCTCAGAAAGTGGGCTGCAATCCCGTTTAATAATAAGGTTACCAGAGCTGATGTTAGGCTTGCTGGGACTTGAAGCCGAAGTCTGAGCTTCACTGCCCAGGACCAAAGCTGAAGCTCTAGGGTTTCAACCCTGGATGGCAGAGTTCAGGTTACAGACCCACTCCCCAATCCCACCAGTCTTTACCTGTTTGGAGATGAAACCCTTAGCTTTTGGGTTTTGCTCCCGTCTGGGATGGTGTAGCTTCACTATGGCTCCCCTTCCTGGTCTCATATAGTTATTTTTGTTGTCAGAAGGGGATTGTGGTACAATTAAGTCTGAGAACCTGTGATGATGGTTATACAGAGGACTGTGATCACTTCTCCATGTGTTTTGACAGTGGCACAAACACTAATCTGCTTAATCTGCTGCAAAGGAGGTTTATGTTAAATATTAAGAAAGGCTCTTTAATTATAGCAGACATTCTTTAGTAGTAACAACTTATTGGTGCTCTTTTGCCGTGTTGCTCCTAAGCAGCAGCTGCTGCTATGGAGAATGTTTGACAAATTAAACATATAAGTAATAAACATGATTGCATAAATTCAGAAGGGGACAACTTAGCTCAAATATTAAATCAAAATTCAGATTACATTTTTCTTGTTTTGTTTGCTGATATCTTTATCTGAGCTGGTCTTTTCACTTGGCTATGCATGCACTACTGTACAAACCTTTGTGGACAAGATTTAAAATATCTACATTTATTGAAATGTAGTTGTACGTATAGGGTTTAAGGACTCCATCATCATGGTCCTTCATCAACTGCCAAAGCATCAACAATGAGAAGTCCTGTGGCACTTTGTAGATTTCTTTTGGAGCATAAACTTTCATGGACAAAGACCCACTTTGTCAAAGCGTTGTGCTCAGCTAACTGTAATAATGTGATATTAGCTATGGCCACGTATTTTCCTGATTCTAAGCTATATAGGATGATGAGGCTATAACAGCAGACTTAAGGTGCTTTGACATCTAGTCAAAACTTTTCAAGGTAGAAAAAGCTATGCACTGAAATGAATTTGAAGCTAAAAATCATGGGCTGTTCATAACTGTTTTCTGACAGGTTCTCAGTTCTGTAAATAAAGTCTTTTTTGGGATTATTTTCAGGCTATTTGTTTTGAGCTCATGAAAGGAAACTATTTATTTTATGGATTTACATATAATTTCTCTACAATAATCTTTTAAAATTGCCCAGCTGTTTTTATTAAACAATTAAGGAAATATCAGGTTTTGTTTCTGCTTCTTTTTTCCTTTGTAAGAGACTTATTGTCTGTGGTAAATGAAGTAGCAGTGTTTGGGATTCTTCCATGCTAAGTGCAGGATTCTATGCTTGTTCTTGTTGAACCTCATCAGATTTCTGTTGGTCCAATACTCCAATCTGTCTAGGTTTCCATGGACACTTTCTCCTACCCTCCAGTGTATCAATCTGCCCCCTATTTTAGTATCATCTGCAAATTTGCTGAAGCTACAATCCATCCCCTCATCCAGGTCATTAATAAAGATGCTGAACAAAGCCAGACTCAGGCCGTGTCCACACTAGCCCCAAACTTCGAAATGGCCACACAAATGGCCATGTCGAAGTTTACTAATGAAGTGCTGAAATACATAGTCAGCGCTTCATTAGCAAGCGGGCGGCTGTGGCGCTTTGAAATTGATGTGGCTCACCGCCGCACGGCTCGTCCTGACGGGGCTCTTTTTCGAAAGGAGCCCATCTACTTCGAAGTCCCCTTATTCCCATGAGTAGATGGGAATAAGGGGACTTCAAAGTAGTCAGGGTCCTTTTGAAAAGGAGCCCCATCAAGATGAGCCACGCGATGGTGAGCCACATCAATTTTGAAGCGCCGCAGCCACCCGCATGCTAATGAAGCGTTGAATATGCATTTCAGCACTTCATTAGTAAACTTCGAAATGGTCATTTGTGTGGCCATTTCGAAGTTTGGGGATAGTGTGGACACGGCCTGAGTCTGGCTTTGTTCAGCATCTTGATGGTCATTTAATTTCTCTACAATTTCTCTACATTTGCATGGCCATTTTGAAGTTTGGGGCTAATGTAGACGTAGCCTCAGAGATACCAGC
Organism: Carettochelys insculpta; assembly: GCF_033958435.1. Classification (NCBI taxonomy): domain Eukaryota; kingdom Metazoa; phylum Chordata; order Testudines; family Carettochelyidae; genus Carettochelys; species Carettochelys insculpta. The sequence continues at coordinate 173,914,623 of NC_134139.1, read as the reverse complement.
CACCAGCCAGACATAGAGTTGTTGATCACTAGCCATTGAGCCCAATGATTTAGCCACTTTTCTATCTACCTGCAGTCCACATTTCTTTAACTTACTGGCAAGAATACTGTGGGAGTCAAGGTATATTATGTCCACCACCTTTTCCATATCCACAAAAACAATTACCTCTGCATAGAAGACTATCAGTTTGGTCTGGGCTGACTTGCCCTTGGTGAATCCATGTTGACTGTTCCTGACCACTTTTCTCTCCTCCAAGTGCTTCAAAATGGCTTCCTTGAGGATTCCCTCCATGATTTTTCCAGGGAATGAGGTGAAGTTGACCAGTCTGTAGTTCCCCAGATTCTCCTACGTCCCTTTTTAAAGATGGGCACTACATTTGCCTTTTCTAATCACCTGGGACCTCCCCCAGTCACCATGAGTTTTTAAAGATAAAGGCCCCAGTTGTAGAAACTCATCCACATTTTTGCTAATTTATGTTTATACTGATCTGCATAACTAGTCCCAGTACTAGAACAAAAGGTGGAATAGTTAAA